>NC_140003.1:44847577-44852577 GCF_964263955.1 Coregonus lavaretus
GTCATATCTGCTCTATTGTAGATTCTTCCCCCAGTTGCGTTTAATTGGCTCCTTGGTAAGACAACGTGGTTTTAATTGGCTCCTTGGTAAGACAACGTGGTTTTAATTGGCTCCTTGGTAAGACAACATGGTTTTAATTGGCTCCTTGGTAAGACAACGTGGTTTTAATTGGCTCCTTGGTAAGACAACGTGGTTTTAATTGGCTCCTTGGTAAGACAACGTGGTTTTAATTGGCTCCTTGATAAGACAACGTGGTTTTAATTGGCTCCTTGGTAAGACACCATGGTTTTAATTGGCTCCTTGGTAAGACAACGTGGTTTTAATTGGCTCCTTGGTAAGACAACATGGTTTTAATTGGCTCCTTGGTAAGACAATGTGGTTTTAATTGGCTCCTTGGTAAGACAACATGGTTTTAATTGGCTCCTTGGTAAGACAACATGGTTTTAATTGGCTCCTTGATAAGACAACGTGGTTTTAATTGGCTCCTTGGTAAGACAACGTGGTTTTAATTGGCTCCTTGGTAAGACAACGTGGTTTTGATTGGCTCCTTGGTAAGACGTGGTTTTAATTGGCTCCTTGGTAAGACAACGTGGTTTTAATTGGCTCCTTGGTAAGACAACGTGGTTTTAATTGGCTCCTTGGTAAGACAACTTGGTTTTAATTGGCTCCTTGGTAAGACAACGTGGTTTTAATTGGCTCCTTGGTAAGACAACGTGGTTTTGATTGGCTCCTTGGTAAGACATGGTTTTAATTGTCTCCTTGGTAAGACAACGTGGTTTTAATTGGCTCCTTGGTAAGACAACGTGGTTTTAATTGGCTCCTTGGTAAGACAACATGGTTTTAATTGGCTCCTTGGTAAGACAACGTGGTTTTAATTGGCTCCTTGGTAAGACAACGTGGTTTTAATTGGCTCCTTGGTAAGACAATGTGGTTTTAATTGGCTCCTTGGTAAGACAACATGGTTTTAATTGGCTCCTTGGTAAGACAACGTGGTTTTAATTGGCTCCTTGGTAAGACAACGTGGTTTTAATTGGCTCCTTGGTAAGACAACATGGTTTTAATTGGCTCCTTGGTAAGACAACGTGGTTTTAATTGGCTCCTTGGTAAGACAACGTGCCTGAAGGGCCTACTACCTCTTTGTCTGATAAAGTCGGACAAAGACACCTTGACTTGCCCAATGGAAAGGCACTTGCCCAATGGAAAGGCACTTGCCCAATGGAAAGGCACTTGCCCAATGGAAATCAGCTCATTCCTTAAACACTGTCTGAGCTAAACAATTAAATATGACTCATATTATTACCACGGATAAATGGAGGAAGGATTAAAATGTCACATCCTCTTTGTTTTGAAATAACTATTTAAAATCTGTATAAGAAAGAGAGAAGAAGATATATATACAGTAGCAGTCAAAAGTTTGGACACACCTACTCATTCCAGGGTTTGTCTTTATTTTTACTATTTTCAACATTGTATAATAATATTGAAGACATCAAAACTATGAAATAACACATATAGAATCATGTAGTAATCCAAAAAGTGTTAAACAAATCAAAATATATGTTATATTTGAGATTCTTCAAATAGCAACCCTCTCCTTCTTGGTAAAATAGCCCTTACACAGCCTGGAGGTGTATTGGGTCATTGTCCGGTTGAAAAACATATGATAGTCCCACTAAGCCCAAACCAGATGGGATGGCGTATCGCTGCCGAATGCTGTGGTATCCATGTGTCACGCCCTGGCTCTGGGGACTATATTATGTTGAGCCAGGGTGTGTAAGTCTATGTTTAATTTTCTATGTTGGGCTGAGTGACTCCCAATCAGAGGCAACGAGTGTCAGCTGGGTGTCTCTGATTGGGAGCCATATTTAACTGTTTGTCTTGCACGTTGTGTTTTGTGGTTTCTTGTTCCTTTTGGTTGTGTATCGAAGGACTTCACGTTTCGTTCTTTGTTTTGATCGTGTGATCAGTCGAATAAATATAATATGTTCACCCGCAACGCTGCGCCTTGGTCTCCCTCATTAGACGATCGTGACAGAAGAAACCACCTTAACCAGACCAAGCAGCGTGTTCAGGAGCCATCGCTGGCAGATCTCCGTGGCAACCTCGACTGGATCAAGCAGCGGGACGAGGAGAGAGGATGGACGTGGGAGGAGATGATTGCGAGTCTGGCAAGAGGGAGGAGAGACCCCCAGGAAATTTTTAGGGGGGGGCTCACAACGTCGGGCCAGCAGGTGTACGGGTTAGAGCGGTGCAAGGCGTTGGCAGAGAAGGCCGCCAGGTTAGGGGGGCCACTGGGCACAGAGGAGAGGGAAAGTGTGGAGGCACGGCGAGAGGTACTGGGGTGTGTTCCCAGTCCGGTCCGGCCCGTTCCTGATCCCTGCGTGGGGCCAGTGGTGTGTGTCCCCAGTACGGTCCGGCCTGTTCCTGCCATTCCCACCAAGTCAGTGGTGCGCGTCGTCAGCCCAGCCCGGCCTGTTCCTGCCATTCCCACCAAGTCAGTGGTGCGCGTCGTCAGCCCGGCCCGGCCTGTTCCTGCCATTCCCACCAAGTCAGTGGTGCGCGTCGACAGCCCAGCCCGGCCTGTTCCTGCTCCACGCACAAAGCCTACGGTGTGCGTCGACAGCCCAGCCCGGCCCGTTCCTGCTCTCCGCACCAAGTCTGTGGTGCGCGTCGCCAGCCCAGTCCGGCCCATCCAAGCTTCCCGCACCAAGCCAGTGGTGTGCGTCGTCAGTCCGGCACGGCCCGTTCCTGCTCTCCGCACCAAGTCTGTGGTGCGCGTCGTCAGCCCTGTCCGGCCCGTTCCTGCTCTCCGCACCAAGTCTGTGGTGCGCGTCGCCAGCCCGGTCCGGCCCGTCCAAGCTCCTCGCACCGGGTCAGTGGTGTGCGTCGTCAGCCCGGTCCGGCTCATTCCTGCTCCCCGCACCAAGTCAGGGGTGCGCTTCGTCAGCCCGGTCTGGCCCGTTCCTCCTCCACGCATCAAGCCAGGGGTGTGCGTCGTCAGTCCAGCACAACCCGTGCCTGGGTCATGTCCGGAGCCGGATCCGCCGCCGAGGCAGAGTGCCCACCCGGTCCCTCCCCTGTTGTGGTTGTTTGGCGCGGCCGGAGTCCGCGCCTTTGGGGGGGGGTACTGTCACGCCCTGGCTCTGGGGACTATGTTATGTTGAGCCAGGGTGTGTAAGTCTATGTTTAATTTTCTATGTTGGGCTGAGTGACTCCCAATCAGAGGCAACGAGTGTCAGCTGGGTGTCTCTGATTGGGAGCCATATTTAACTGTTTGTTTTGCACGTTGTGTTTTGTGGTTTCTTGTTCCTTTTGGTTGTGTATCGAAGGACTTCACGTTTCGTTCTTTGTTTTGATCGTGTGATCAGTCGAATAAATATAATATGTTCACCCGCAACGCTGCGCCTTGGTCTCCCTCATTAGACGATCGTGACACCATGCTGGTTAAGTGTGCCTTGTGTTCTACATAAATCACAGACAGTGTCACCAGCAAAGCACCCCCACACCATAACACCTCCTTCTTCGTGCTTTACGGTGGAAAATCCACATGTGGAGATCATCCGTTCACCCACACCGCGTCTCACAAAGCCATGGCGGTTGGAACCAAAAATCTCCAATTTGGATTCTGAAAGGTTAACGTTGAGATGTGTCTGTGACTTGGGCTGCAATTTCTGAGGCTGGTAACTCTAATGAACTTATCCTCTGCAGCAGAGATAAATCTGGGTCTTCCATTCCTGTGGCGGTCCTCATGAGGGCCCGTTTCATCATAGAGCTTGATGGTTTTTGTGACTGCACTTGAAGAAAGTTCTTGAAATGTTCCGTATTGACTGACCTTCATGTCTTAAAGTAATGATGGAATGTTGTTTCTCTTTGCTTAGTTGAGCTGTTCTTGCCATAGTATGGACTTGGTCTTTTACCAAATAGGGCTATCTTCTGTATACCCCCCCCCCCCCCCCCCCCCCTCCTCCCTACCTTGTCACAACACAACTGACTGGCTCAAATGCATTAAGAATGAAAGAAATTCCACAAATTAACGTTTAAGAAGACACACATGTTAATTGAAATGCATTCCAGGTGAGTACCTCATGAAGCTGGTTTTGAGTATGAGAGAGAGAGAGAGAGAGAGAGAGAGAGAGAGCGAGAGAGAGAGAGAGAGAGAGAGAGAGAGAGAGAGAGAGTGAGAGAGAGAGAGAGAGAGAGAGAGAAAAGATAATCCTCATCTCCTTCTCACTCATCTCCTTTTCACTCGTCTCCTTATCACTCGTCTCCTTCTCACTCGGCTGAAATTGATATTGTGACAATGAAACATTTTAAAAAGCTTGGCTGGTAAATTATTATTGTATATATATTTTTTTTTAAGGAAAGACGATTAACTCTTCTGAGTTGTTGAATATTAGATTGACTGTTTGTCTTGTCCATTTTGTTTTTGTGTGTGTTACCATTTTGCTGATTACTCCCATGGGCGGCTTGGTGTTTCCCGAAAACGCACAATATCCCAAATCATTTTCCAGTCGTTCTGAAAGCTAAAAGAGATAAAACGTTACAGGTACGTTCCTTAGACAGTGACCGGCTCATCTTCAAGTCATCAACTCTGACACTTTCAAAACACGTCAAACCTTCAAAAGTTTCCACTTTATTATTAAAAAGCCCTGGCAATTAAATGTAAAAAAGGAAAATGTCACCTGAGGTTTCAGTTATCAGTCATCACAATCAACATGTTCTCTTCTGTGAGATCTATAGCTGCTAACTGACAGGTGTTGATTGAACAGATGAGTCATGGAGGAATATACATCCTGGTCTCACCTCTGATTTTCAGACTGATGCCGTATGTTTGTATATCTGTGAGTTGCTCCAATAATTAATGCATTTATAGCAACCCCTCTGCATATTGAAGAAGCCCTTCTACATTATTACACTACATTAGTTCAATGATATCAGGAGATAATATTGAGTTTTTACTCACAGCCATTGAACACAACATGAATCGCTTCCCGAGTGGC
>NC_140003.1:44857577-44880215 GCF_964263955.1 Coregonus lavaretus
TCTGTAATAAAGCCTTTCTGTGGGGAAAATCTCATTATGACTGGCTGGGCCTGGCTCCCCAGTGGGTGGGCCTGGCTCCCAGTCATATGAAATCCATAGATTCGGGCTTAATTTATTTATTTTCATTGACTGATTTCCTTACGTGAACTGTAACTTAAGTTGTTGCATGTTGAGTTTCTATTTTTTGTTCAGTATATATTATATCCACTCATACGTAGGTGAGGGCTTCTATTTTGCATTTGTGCACCATTCTGCCCCTGAACGCCACACACACACACACACACACACACACACACACACACACACACACACACACACACACACACACACACACACACACACACACACAAACACACACACACACACACACACACACACACACACAAACACACACACACACACACACACACACACACACACACACACACACACACACACACACACACACACTGGTTGTGCACTACATCAACAGCAGATATGCCAGGAGTCAACAAATACTTGTCTCCGATTACCATTCCATTCTTATATCCCTGATTTATTTGGGTTAAATTATGCTGTCCACAGCTTCTTTTTTTTCTCTCTAAATAATTTACCAGTGTGCTGCTCAATGTCTCCAGAGAGGGCTGCATTAGATTCAATTTCAGGCTCACGTCAGGCAAATTTAGGGCAGTCATGCAGATGCATCCTGGAAACCTGTACAAAGCAGACTGCGTGACTGTGTGTGAGAGAGACTGTGTGTTCGCGTGTGTGTGTCCAGCCATGCATAAGTGTCGTAGCTCTGAGCCAGAAGCCTTCGTCCCCTCCTGGCCATCCATGTCGTTTTCATTAGTCCGCTCTAGCAGCAGATTGTCTGGAGTAATTCAGAATTAATTGGGTGGTTTTTTTTTTTACGCGAGTTGATCAACAGGGCTCCCATATGTTCTGTGAAATGATGCAGTCATTACTTTTTAGTCTGTTATATTTTCTTCACCACCACAGAATACAGTTGGGCGACGCACTGCAACACAGCCGAGTTGAACCAGTCTGCTGCGTCATGAATGGACTACTGCACATTGACTCATGCAAAGCAGCAGACAGCAAGAGGAGGGGCCTCATTTATAAACGTTTTTAATCTAAAATACTGTATCTGCGTGAGACATTTTTCTGAAAAAAGACTGCTCACGCACAAAAAATATAGAGATTTATTAACTTGCAGCACACCATCCCATACGCATGTTTCCTGTTAGAAATCAGACCTGTCATACAACTGTGCACGCATAAACGAGCATTATAACTCTGCCTGAGAAAATACCATCTTTCACCTTTTATGGTGACAGTAACGCCCTTATTTGCTATATACTTTGAAAGTACTGGAATTAGGCCAAGACAGTCGGTTCTCTAAGGGAAATAGCAATTGTGAACTTGATCAAATGTATTTGGTGTTGGCAGAATGTTTTCTTGTGACATTTGCCTTATCTGACCTTTTCTGAAAGACAAAAAAAAATTGCTAATTGTTGTGGACCTGTAAACAGATCATTTTTAATTCGATAATGTTTTGCACTGCCCTCAAATGTTAAAAAAAAAATTATACTCTGATTTTTTTTTTTTACTGCAGTAGGCCTACTTACAGTGGTAGCCTACACACTTCAATGCAAAAATATCAACTGTCTGTTCACCTGTTCAATTCTACTGTATGCAATAAACTGTGCTGCCTTTCGGATGCATAATAGCCTATATAATAAGACCAATTAAATGAGAGATGCTTGTTGTTGTATGGCTACTTTGGAAATATGAACTCATCATGGCCAGAAAAGGTGAGGAATTTATTCTGCAATGTTTATGATATACACGTGTGTACTATGTATTGTGTTTATAAATGAAATATTGTCTACTCGAGAAATTTGACATTACAGTACTCAGACGTAAATTTAAAAGGTGAACCATTTGTTATACCGTTAAACTGCACATCGGATCGAATCACATAGAGCAAAATACTTGAAATAACTTTTCTCTTTAATACTGTGAAATGGGTCCAATTACAGTAAATGAGATATGGGATGAACGGTAGCCTATATCGTAACTTGTTGTAGGCCTATAGGTTATTTCGCAAGTATGAAACAATCATACTCAGAAAAGGTGAGGAATTTATTCTGCAATTATCATGACAATGTAATAATTAATACATAGATGTCTATTTCTAATTATTTTAGAATGCATAGATTCAATAAATTCACTAAAAGCAAAATGATTGCATCTTGTTATTATATTTCTTCCTGTTTTTTTGTTGTTGTTCTGAATAAGATATAAGGCTACCACTAGGCAATACTTCAAATACTAGAAACTGTGATTACGCATGGTCAAAAGGCCTTCTTGCAATACTTTAAGCCTACTAGAAAGTGTGTGCCCTCAGGCCTGGAGGGAAGCAAAAGTTAATCCCCTACTTAAGAATAGTAAAGCCCCCTTAACTGGCTCAAATAGCCGACCAATCAGCACTATCAACAAGGCAGGTCTTACAGGCCCTAGTTTTGGCACACCTGGACTACTGTTCAGTCGTGCGGTCAGGTGCCACAAAGAGGGACTTAGGAAAATTGCAATTGGCTCAGAACAGGGCAGCACGACTGGCCCTTGGATCTACACAGAGAGCAAACATTAATAATATGCACGTCAATCTCTCCTGGCTCAAAGTGGAGGAGAGATTGACTTCATCACTACTTGTATTTGTGAGAGGTATTGACATGTTGAAAGCACCGAGCTGTCTGTTTTAAACGACTAGAACACAGCTCAGACACCATGCATACCCCACAAGACATGCCACCAGAGGTCTCTTCAAATATTAGAAACTGTGATTACGCATGGTCTAAAGTTTGTGGGAGGATAACCATATTCTCAATTGTCAAGTTCAGATTTTATATATGTCAACTTTTGCGTGAAAAATGGCACACACATGTTTTAGGGTATATTTTGTACATACACAATGTATATAGTGGTCCTCTGTAGCTCAGCTGGTAGAGCACGGCGCTTGTAACGCCAAGGTAGTGGGTTCGATCCCCGGGACCACCCATGCACAAAAATGTATGCACGCATGACTGTAAGTCGCTTTGGATAAAAGCGTCTGCTAAATGGCATATTATTATTTATTTTATATAAATTAGGCCTGAGGCGTGCTCAGCTCTCTACACTTCCCTCTATACGGCATCAAGCTCTAATTCACCGCTATGCAGCTTAAAACCACATGAACTTTAGCAAGGGTCGGAGTGGGAATCCATAGACAATGATGTAAGGTCCTGAATTGTATTAGCTTGCATTTTTTTCTATACACAGAAACCAGTGGAGGCTCCTCAGAGGAGGAAGGGGAGGACCATCCTCCTCAGTGAATTTCATAAAAATAAAAATAGTGAAACATTCAAAAAGTTATCCTTTTTAGATAAAACTATACTAAATATATTCACGTCACCAAATAATTGATTAAAACACACTGTTTTGAAATGAAGGTCTATAGCAGCCTCAACAGCACTCTCTGGTGTAGCCGGAGGACAGCTAGTTTCCGTCCTCCTCTGGGTACATTTTTTTTTACATTTACATTTTAGTCATTTTAGCAAACTCTACTTGACACCAACAAATGCCCCATAATATATGTCCCTCTGCACTCCCTAAATCGTGGCATTGAACGGTTCAGCAGACTTTTAGCCCTCCATAACTGGCTACGAGACTATTGCAGCTCTGTGCGTTTAACATTTATTGACAATTTTGATACCTTCTGGAAACAAAGCTCGTATTATAAGGAGGATGGGGTCCACCCAAATCATTTGGGTTCCTGGATCCTTTCACAGCATTATATGGCTGAGTTGAGAAAATGACTTATCAATGACCCAAGTACAGCTAATTTAATCCCTACCATTGTGTCGCTGAGTTGTCATAATTATTCAGCAAATGTACATTATCCTAGAGTCATTGGAAGACACAATGTAAGTAACCTAATTGATGTCCCTCTTACTGCCAGGAATGCCTCTGCTGATCCTACAGCTATTGTATGCAGTAATCATATGCCTATGAACCAGAATCATACTGTTAGCACTGCGGTGGTGTGCCCTAGTAGGAAGTCCACTGTGTGCAGCTCACCCTGCACTATTAAAAATAACATGTGCATGTCTACCTCTGCTAAGGTTCACAGTAAAGCAATAAAAACAATCAATCATCCCAGAAAACTGTTAATAATAGCTCACATTAACACCAATGGTGCAAGTTCTCCCCTTAAAAAGATGAGAGAGGCCTGTAATTTTCATCATAGGTACACGTCAACTATGACAGACAAAATTAGGAATAAAAATCCAGAAAATCACATTGTAGGATTTTTTATGAATTTATTTGCAAATTATGGTGGAAAATAAGTATTTGGTCAATAACAAAAGTTTCTCAATACTTTGTTATATACCCTTTGTTGGCAATGACACAGGTCAAACGTTTTCTGTAAGTCTTCACAAGGTTTTCACACACTGTTGCTGGTATTTTGGCCCATTCCTCCATGCAGATCTCCTCTAGAGCAGTGATGTTTTGGGGCTGTCGCTGGGCAACACGGACTTTCAACTCCCTCCAAAGATTTTCTATGGGGTTGAGATCTGGAGACTGGCTAGGCCACTCCAGGACCTTGAAATGCTTCTTACGAAGCCACTCCTTCGTTGCCCGGGCGGTGTTTTTGGGATCATTGTCATGCTGAAAGACCCAGCCACGTTTCATCTTCAATGCCCTTGCTGATGGAAGGAGGTTTTCACAAAAAATCTCACGATACATGGCCCCATTCATTCTTTCCTTTACACGGATCAGTCGTCCTGGTCCCTTTGCAGAAAAACAGCCCCAGATGCAACTCAGCATTCTTTGTCCTCCAAACACGACGAGTTGAGTTTTTACCAAAAAGTTCTATTTTGGTTTCATCTGACCATATGACATTCTCCCAATCCTCTTCTGGATCATCCAAATGCACTCTAGCAAACTTCAGACGGGCCTGGACATGTACTGGGTTAAGCAGGGGGACACGTCTGACACTGCAGGATTTGAGTCCCTGGCGGCGTAGTGTGTTACTGATGGTAGGCTTTGTTACTTTGGTCCCAGCTCTCTGCAGGTCATTCACTAGGTCCCCCCGTGTGGTTCTGGGAGTTTTGCTCTCCGTTCTTGTGATCATTTTGACCCCACGGGGTGAGATCTTGCGTGGAGCCCCAGATCGAGGGAGATTATCAGTGGTCTTGTATGTCTTCCATTTCCAAATAATTGCTCCCACAGTTGATTTCTTCAAACCAAGCTGTTTACCTATTTTAGATTCAGTCTTCCCAGCCTGGTGCAGGTCTACAATTTTGTTTCTGGTGTCCTTTGACAGCTCTTTGGTCTTGGCCATAGTGGAGTTTGGAGTGTGACTGTTTGAGGTTGTGGACAGGTGTCTTTTATACTGATAACAAGTTCAAACAGGTGCCATTAATACAGGTAACAAGTGGAGGACAGAGGAGCCTCTTAAAGAAGAAGTTACAGGTCTGTGAGAGCCAGAAATCTTGCTTGTTTGTAGGTGACCAAATACTTATTTGCCACCATAATTTGCAAATTAATTAATAAAAAATCCTACAATGTGATTTTCTGGATTTTTTTTCTGGATTTGTCTGTCATAGTTGACGTGTACCTATGATGAAAATTACAGGCCTCTCTCATATTTTTAATTGGGAAAACTTGCACAATTGGTGGCTGACTAAATACTTTTTTCCCCCACTGTATGTAGCTTCAGAAACAAGGTTCATGAAATCAATAATTTGCTAGTAACAGATGACATTCATATTCTAACAATCTCTGAAGCTCAATTAGATAATACCTTTGATGAAACACTGGTAGCAATACATGGCTGTAAGATCTACAGAAAAGACAGAAATGCCAAAGGTGGAGGTGTTGCTGTTTATATTCAGAACCTTAGAGAGGTTCTCACGTTCAATACTGTTAAAGTAATATGGCTACAGGTTCATCTGCCTCACCTAAAGCCCATTCTGGTGTGAAGCTGCTATATACCTCCAAGTGCTAACAGTCAATGTCTGGATAACATGTGTGAAATGCTTGTTAATGTATGTCATATCAATAGAGAGGTATACTTTCTGGGTGTTTTAAATACCCACTCAAGAGAAAGCTTCAAACTGTAACTAATGCCTGCAACCTGGTTCAGGTTATCAATCAACCTACCAGGGTAGTTACAAACAGTACAGGAATTAAATCATCAACATGTATTGATCATATCTTTACTAATGCTGCAGAAATTAGTTTGAAAGCACTATCCAAATCCATCGGATGTAGTGGTCACAATATTTTAGCCATATCTAGGATAACCAAAGTTCCAAAGGCTGGGCCTAATATTGTATATAAGAGGTCATACAATAAGTTTTCAACTATGTTGTTGATGTGAAGAATATTTGTTGGTCCGTGGTGTGTAATGACAAGCAACCAGACGCTGCACTTGACACATTTATGAAATGGCTTATCCCAGTTACTAATAAGCATGCAGCCATTAAGAAAATGAATGTAAAAACTGTTAAATCCCATGGATTGATGAGGAATTGAAAAATTGTATGAGTGAGAGGGATGAGGCAAAAGAGAAGGCAAATAGGTCTGGCTGCACAACCGATTGACAAACGTACTACAAATTGAGAAATCATGTGACCAAACTGAATAAAAATAAGAAGAAACTACACTATGAAACAAAGATAAATGACATAAAGAATTATAGAAAAAGCTTTGGAGTACCTTAAATGAAATTTTGGGCAAAAAGGCAAACAGCTCTATCATTCATTGAATCAGATGGCTCATTCATCACAAAACCCACTGATATTGCCAAATACTTTAATGCATTTTTCATTGGCAAGATTAGCAAACTTAGGCATGACATGCCAGCAACAAACGCTGACACTACACATCCAAGTATATCTGACCAACTTATGAAAGAGAAGCATTGTAATTTTGAATTCCGTAAAGTAAGTGTGGAATAGTTGAAAAAAATATTGTTGTCTATAAACAATGACAAGCCACCGGGGTCTGACAAATTAGACGGAAAATTACTGAGGATAATAGCAGACGATATTGCCACTCCTATTTGACATATCTTCAATTTAAGCCTACTAGAAAGTGTGTGCCCTCAGGCCTGGAGGGAAGCAAAAGTTATTCCCCTACCTAAGAATAGTAAAGCCCCCTTAACTGGCTCAAATAGCCAACCAATCAGCCTGTTACCAACCCATATTAAACTTTTGGAAAAAATTGTATTTGACCAGATACAATGCTATTTTACAGTAAACAAATTGACAACAGACTTTCAGCATGCTTATAGGGAAGGATATTCAACAAGCACAGTACTTACACAAATGACTGATGATTGGCTGAGAGAAATTGATTGTGGGGGCTGTTTTGTTAGACATCAGTGCAGCTTTTGACATTATCGATCATAGTCTGTTGCTGTAAACATTTATTTTTACGTCATTTAGCAGACGCTCTTATCCAGAGCGACTTACAGTTTGTGAGTGCATACATTTTCATACAGGCCCACCCGTGGGAATCGAACCCACAACCCTGGCATTGCAAGCGCCATACTCTACCAACTGAGCTACACGGGGGGCCATGTATGTGTTATGGCTTTACACCCCCTGCTATATTGTGGATAAAAGTTACCTGTCTAACAGAACACAGAGGGTGTGTTTTAATGGAAGCCTCTCCAACAAAATCCAGGTAGAATCAGGAATTCCCCAGGGCAGCTGTCTAGGCCTCTTAATTTTTTCAATCTTTAAAATCGACATGCCACTTGGTTTGAGTAAAGCCAGTGTGTCTATGTACGCGGATGATTCAAGACTATACACGTCAGCTACCACATCGACTGAATTGAGAGCAACACAAAGAGCTGTAGTTAGTTTCAGAATGGGTGGCAAGGAATAAGTTAGTCCTAAATATTTCAAAAACTAAAAGCATTGTATTTGGGACAAATCATTCACTAAACCCTAAACCTCCATTAAATCTTATAGTCAATAATGTGGAAATTGAGCAAGTTGAGGAGACTAAACTGCTTGGAGTAACCCTGCATTATAAACTGTCATGGTCAAAACATATTGATAAAATAATAGCTAGGATGGGGAGAAGTCTGTCTATAATAAAGTGCTGCTCTGCATTCTTTACAGCACTATAAACAAAGCAGGTCTTACAGGCCCTAGTTCTGTCGCACCTGGACTACTGTTCAGTCGTGTGGTCAGGTGCCACAAAGAGGGACTTGTAATTGGCTCAGAACAGGGCAGCATGGCTGGCTCTTGTATGTACACAGAGAGCTAACATTAATAATATGCATGTCAATCTCTCCTGGCTCAAAGTGGAGGAGAGATTGACTTCATCACTACTTGTATTTGTGAGTGGTATTGACATGTTGAATGAACTGAGATGTTTTTTTTTAACTACTGGCACACAGCTCGGACACCCATACATACCCCACAAGACATGCCACCAGAGGTCTCTTCACAGTCACCAAGTCCAGAACAGACTATGGGAGGCGCACAGTACTACATACAGCCCCTTGCAAAAGTATTCATCCCCCTTGATGTTTTTCCTATTTTGATGCATTTCAACATGTAATTTAAATGGATTTTAATTTGGTTTTAATGAAATGGACATACACAAAACATTCCAAATTGGTGAAGTGAAATGAAAAAAATGACTTGTTTCAAAATTTTAAAAAATTAAATAACGGAAAAGTGGTGCGTGCATATGTATTCACCCCCTTTGCTATGAAGCCCCTAAATAAGATCTGGTGCAACCAATTATCTTCAAAAGTCACATAATTAGTTATATAAAGTCCACCTGTGTGCAATCTAAGTGTCACATGATCTGTCACATGATCTCAGTATATATACACCTGTTCTTAAAGGCCCCAGAGTCTGCAACAGCACTAAGCAAGCGGCACCACCAAGCAAGCGGCACCATGAAGATTTTAAATAGTTATTTCAATACAAAGAGGATGTGACATTAGGTCCTCTGTAGCTCAGCTGGTAGAGCACGGTGCTTGTAACGCCAAGGTAGTGGGTTCGATCCCCGGGACCACCCATACACAAAAAAAATGTATGCACGCATGACTGTAAGTCGCTTTGGATAAAAGCGTCTGTTAAATGGCATATTATTATATTATATTATTATATTATATATGAAGACCAAGGAGCTCTCCAAACTGGTCAGGGACAAAGTTGTGGAGAAGTACAGACCAGGGTTGGGTTATGAAAAAATATAGAAACTTTGAACATCCCACGGAGCACCATTAAATCCATTATTAAAAAATGGAAAGAATATGGCACCACAACAAACCTGCCAAGAGAGGGCCGCCCACCAAAACTCACGGACGATGCAAGGAGGGCATTAATCAGAGAGGCAACAAAGAGACCAAAGATAACCCTGAAGGAGCTGCAAAGCTCCACAGAGGATATTTGAGTATCTGTCCATAGGACCACTTTAAGCCGTACACTCCACAGAGCTGGGCTTTGCGGAAGAGTGGCCAGACAGCATCAAGCTGTGGGGATATTTTTCATCAGCAGGGACTGGGAAACTGGTCAGAATTGAAGGAATGATGGATGGCACTAAATACAGGGAAATTCTTGAGGGAAACCTTTTTCAGTCTTCCAGAGATTTCAGACTGGGACGGAGGTTCACCATCCAGCAGGACAATGACCCTAAGCATACTGCTAAAGCAACACGCGAGTTGTTTAAGGGGAAACATGTAAATGTCTTGGCATGGCCTAGTCAAACCCCAGACCTCAATCCAATTGAGAATCTGTGGTATGACTTAAAGATTGCTGTACACCAGCGGAACCCATCCAACTTGAAGGAGCTGGAGCAGTTTTGCCTTGAGTTTTACCCCAAGAGACTTGCAGCTGCAATTGCTGCAAAAAGTGGCTCTATAACACTTATGCACGCTCAAGTTTTCTGTTTTCTTGTCTTATTTCTTGTTTGTTTCACAGTAAAAAAATATTTAGCATCGTCAAAGTGGTAGGCGTGTTTTGTAAATGAAATGATACAAACCCCCCCCCCCCAAAAAAAAAATCAATTTTAATTCCAGGTTGTAAGGCAACAAAATAGGAGAAATGCCAAAGGGGGGGTGAATACTTTCACTTAGCCACTGTAGAGCCATGACTACATGGAACTATATTCCATATCAAGGAACTCTGCCAACAGTAAAATTAGATTT
This sequence comes from Coregonus lavaretus, assembly GCF_964263955.1. NCBI lineage: Eukaryota > Metazoa > Chordata > Actinopteri > Salmoniformes > Salmonidae > Coregonus > Coregonus lavaretus. Next base: position 44,867,782 of record NC_140003.1, read on the forward strand.
TAAAAAAGAAATGCAAATATGGAGCAGCGGTGAAGATACAGAAGAATAGACTCCTGCATACAAACACACGATAACATGGATGTTGTGTTATAGATACAGTCAGGGGAAAAAGTATTTGATCCCCTGCTGATTTTGTAAGTTTGCCCACTGACAATGACATGTTCAAACTCATATTCTTCCGAGTGGCGCAGTGGTCTAAGGCACTGCATCGCAGTGTTAGCTGTGCCACTAGAGATTCTGGTTTGAATCCAGGCTCTGTCATAGCTGGCCGTGACTGGGAGACAGCAGGGATGTAGCTCAGTTGGTAAAGCATGGCATTTGCAACGCCAGCGTTGTGGGTTCGATTCCCACGGGGGGCCAGTATGAATTTTTTTAAATTAAATTAAAAAATGTATGCACTCACTAACTGTAAGTCGCTCTGGATAAGAGCGTCTGCTAAATGACTAAAATGTAAATGTAATGTTCAGTCTATACTTTTAATGGTAGGATTATTTGAACAGTGAGAGACAGAATAACAACAACAACAAAAAAATCCAGAAAAAAACGCATGTTAAAAGTGTTATAAATTGATTTGCATTTTAATGAGGGAAATAAGTATTTTCGTTCGAATAAACCTACCATTAAAATTATAGACCGATCATTTCTTTGTCAGTGGGCAAACGTACAAAATCAGCAGGAGATCAAATACTTTTTTTTCTCTCTCACTGTATGTGGTAGTAGAGTAGAGGTGTGATGCGTGATTTGAAGGAGTCAGGCGCAGGAGGGTAAATCACAGTATACCGAGTTTATTCCGTAATCCAGCGTAACCAGTCACTCATAGAGCAGGGGTTCTCTCCCGGGGGGACCCCCAGCCATTCCATGCATTTTTAACTATTCCACAGCTAGCACACCTGATTCAACTAACCATCAACGCCTCGACTAGGTGAAACAGGTGAGATAGTTCAGGGCTACAGCAAAATTGTGAAAAACCCCTGGGGCTCCCCAAGGAGAGGTTTGAGAAACACTGTCATAGAGAGTGAGACGGAACTGACAGAGATCTGAAGGCCTGCAGGGTCTCTTCTCATTCTGGTTATTCGACAGGGTGAAAGGTGACAGGCCCACTCAGGGGCAGATGCTTTTTACTTCATTAACTCGGTGGGCACGCCTCGGTGGGCACCTGGGGCGATGGTGTGTGTGTGTGTGTGTGTGTGTGTGACTGTTCCCTGACCTGCCCTCCCTAAGATAAGATCTGTGTCCCAATATGAGTTCAGGGGTCAGAGAGAGAGTGGCCTTCGGGCTGAGGGGTCAGTGAGAGAGTGGCCTTCGGGCTGTGTGCTGACAGTAGAATCAGCAGCTGTCACGTTGTCGTGACAACTTAGTTTGTTCTTTACAGAGCTTTTTATTTTCAGCTTAAGCGCAACAAACGGAAATAAGTATTCACCATGTGTCTGCACTAAGCGTTATTTACCGACTCAATGTGTCTTCACTAAGCGTTATTTACTAACTCAATGTGTCTGCACTAAGCGTTATTTACTAACTCAATGTGTCTGCACTAAGCTTAATTTACTAATTAAATGAACATGTTTTCTTAATCGTAAAAAGTTGATTGTTTTCAGTTTGAAGTTTGAAGTTTGGAAAACAAATACATTGAAAATGATTAATTTGATTAAAGATGGCATTGCATTAGAATCTGACTGCAGGTGCAACCCACTGTGTGGCCAGCTGATCTGTGGACAGTGAAAATATCCTGCCACCATTGAGGACTATGCCCAGGTCACCTCTCCAGACATGGGAGTCAGAGCATCTCTGATCCTAGTTGCCTGCCAGGCTCCATTCCAGGCCAGGCCCCTGCCACCTCCCTCACCTCTAGACCCTCCAGACTTCCAGAACCTCTAACCCCATGGCAGGCTGACAAGGGCAGTGTAAGACAGGGCAGAGGCAGGAGCCATGGACCAGGGGCTGGCACTGTCCCACCAGCTCTCCCATACCCACCAACCCTCTAACCTCCCCAGCGCCCACCTTATTTCCGGACAATTTCTGGACAGTCTTACAGGTTCCTGTCGTAGCTTCAGCATATGATTCCTCTTGTCTCCATTTAAATGGTTCTATTTTCACAATGGTATGCTTGCATTCTCACAGCAGCAGCATTCTAGCATCCTCACAGCAGCAGCATTCTAGCATCCTCACAGCAGCAGCATTCTAGCATCCTCACAGCAGCAGCATTCTAGCATCCTCACAGCAGCAGCATTCTAGCTACCTCACAGCAGCAGCATTCTAGCATCCTCACAGCAGCAGCATTCTAGCATCCTCACAGCAGCAGCATTCTAGCATCCTCACAGCAGCAGCATTCTAGCATCCTCACAGCAGCAGCATTCTAGCATCCTCACAGCAGCAGCATTCTAGCATTCTCACAGCAGCAGCATTCTAGCATCCTCACAGCAGCAGCAGTCTAGCATCCTCACAGCAGTAGCATTCTAGCACCCTCACAGCAGCAGCATTCTAGCATCCTCACAGCAGCAGCATTCTAGCATCCTCACAGCAGCAGCATTCTAGCATCCTCACAGCAGCAGCATTCTAGCATTCTCACAGCAGCAGCATTCTAGCATCCTCACAGCAGCAGCATTCTAGCATTCTCACAGCAGCAGCATTCTAGCATCCTCACAGCAGCAGCATTCTAGCATCCTCACAGCAGCAGCATTCTAGCATCCTCACAGCAGCAGCATTCTAGCATTCTCACAGCAGCAGCATTCTAGCATTCTCACAGCAGCAGCATTCTAGCATCCTCACAGCAGCAGCATTCTAGCATCCTCACAGCAGCAGCATTCTAGCATCCTCACAGCAGCAGCATTCTAGCATCCTCACAGCAGCAGCATTCTAGCATCCTCACAGCAGCAGCATTCTAGCATCCTCACAGCAGCAGCATTCTAGCATTCTCACACTCTACTTGTCTTGTAAACCCAGTGCTTCTTGTAGTGAGGACCGCAGGGCTTGGTCAAAGCTGTTTGTAGCTCATCCTTTACAGACATGGAGAACGGCTGAGTGTAAGGTAAGCAATCGTCATAGAGCGCAGCAGATGGCCTCTGGGTAAAACGGGGGCGGGGGGGGGGAGGGGGGGGGCATTTTGTTTAAACGAGGTCAGCTGTGTTCGCTCTCCACTTATTGAGCACAGCAGGCCTTCTCTCCCATTTGATCTTATTTTCTCCTCTCCTTTATGTATTATAAATAGGGAAAGACAAAGGAGAAATAAAGTTAGTTCCAACCGAGAAATCAAAATGAGAGTAGGGGACATTGATATGAGGGGGACTGATCGAATTACAACCTCTGAGACAACATTTGACCTCTTTCCATGACTCCTCCCACCCACACAAGGTTTACATGACTCGTCCCACCCACACAAGGTTTCCATGACTCCTCCCACCCACACAAGGTTTCCATGACTCCTCCCACCCGCACAAGGTTTCCAGGTTGCACATAAAAAAAATCATAAACAATTCCTGCGGTGTTGAATCCACATCTGTGTTGACATTTGATGTGTAATATTCATGCTGGGCAGCAGCCTGGACATCAAGTGTGCTACCTACAGGAGGGGCGGTGGCGTGACAGGTTTACTGTGCGACTCAGTTCCACCGGTGCACTGTTTGCCAAATGGACGTTTGACCTTCCTTTCAAACGTTTAATGTAAAAAAGTCCTGAGGGTGAAGGAGAGCTCCTCACAGAGCACGAGAGGAGAAAACGTGGAGAAAAGTGTGTGTGTTCGTGGAAAGATAGTTTTACCCTGTCAGAGGAACATAAATAAGAAATCAGTGTTTCATATGTTTTCAGAGATGGAACGGGATCTGGCCTGGGTTGTGTGTTTGAAAGTGTGTGTAAAAGTCTCGATAAAGGGTAAGCTGAGTGTCTACAGAGAGACCCTGTGCTGAATCTCTAATGTCAGAACACCCTTTGGCTAAGCCAGGAGCCCAAAACACACACTGCCTCCGCACTCTCTCCCAAGATCTCTGCTCCATAAACCTACAACCTTCAGGTCCAATCCCCATGATACACAGACGCGTGTCTGTCTGTCAATCTGGCCATGAACCCAGAGTTACCTCTACCCCCTCCCAAAAATTATACTCAAGGTCAAAAGTTTGAAGAGTTGAATCACTCAATTTACGTTTTGACTCTGAAAACAAGACAAGACCAAACACAGTGATTAGCCCCAAGCACGAACGGAATGTTTCCTTTATACCCACCATTGAGTGCGGCAGCAATTCGAACATGCTTCCTCCAATCATTCGTCTGACAGTAAAGAGACAGCCGCCGAGGACACACACACACACACACACTACACACACACACACACACACACACACACACACACACACACACACACACACACACACACACACACACACACACACACACACACACACACACACACTACATACACACACACACACACACACACACACACACACTACATACACACACACACACACACACACACACACACACACACACACACACACTACATACACACACACACACACGCACGCACGCATGCACGCACGCACGCACGCACGCACACACACACACACACACACACACACACACACACACACACACACACACACACACACACTACATACACACACACACATACACACACACACACACAGGCCTTGAACACACACACTCCATACCTGTGTGGATAGATTAAATTCTACTCATGAGAATTATGGTTTAAGGCACGTTTGACTCAAAACAAGGGCAGGTGTGATGTGAAGTTTTCCCTCATCACATTTCCACACCGGGTCCAACCAAACCAGGACCAATTTGCTTCCCCCTCCTCAGCAGTCACCATAAAAGAGGAAACGTCAACTTGCCTCGTCAAAATTTCACACAAAATAGGAAACGACCTCCATGCCGCCATTTCCAATTCCTCTGCCTGTCTCGATCACCATTTCCCCCATCAACAGGGCAATCACTTGGGTAAACCAGCTTCAGATAATTGAATGTTTTTCTTCGACATCCATCCCCTGTCATTTTCCAACTGAACAGGAAATGGGAATTTTTCTCAATTATCCTTGATGTCACAGACTTTATCAAGAAGACTGATTATGCTGTCGGGGAAATTACCTCTTAATCTTGTAGGGATGATGATGTGATCACCTTAATGATTTTATCAATAACAGTGATCTCAACATGTCCTTATGCCATTAAAGGTTAGCACTATGATGAAGGCTTTATGAGGAAGCAGAATAACCAACATTTCTCAGCAGAAACACTAACTGTGCAACCGTTAAGGATCCATCCTTAGGGAAAGCATATCTTCAGAAATGGCTGTCATTTAGGTAACGTGTCTACGATTTACTGAACTATATCGTAATGTGATACGGAGTTTACAACCTGAAGCAATGTTTTACTACGCATTACCAGCAAAACAAATAACTTCTGGTGGTCCTCTGTAGCTCAGCTGGTAGAGCACGGCGCTTGTAACGCCAAGATAGTGGGTTCGATCCCCGGGACCACCCATACACAAAAATGTATGCACTCATGACTGTAAGTCGCTTTGGATAAAAGCATCTGCTAAATGGCATATTATTATTATTACTTCATACAGTATTTGCTTAATTAAGGTTGACCTAAAATGAAATGAAAATCACCTAATATTCAAGGTGAATCTATCATATCCACACCACATTATTTATCTCCAGCTCTCACATTAAAACACAGTGAAATAACCATCAATGCACACAAAGGGAATCCATCACACAGCCATAAATCATGAGAAGATATGAGATGGATAATTTATTACATTTAGCGCTAGCTAGGTTAAAACTAGGCCACCAATGACTGCCTGCTAGCTGGCCTGCTAATGGTTTGTTTATACTGCGTGTGGAGGGCTGCTGGGTAAATAATCCACCCTGAGCACTGGGGACAGACAAGGGCTTGCCGCCTGGCAAAGGCACAACTAGAACCAGCCCACTGGGCATAAACTGGTTGAATCAACGTTGTTTCAACCGAAAAATATTAATGTGATGACGTTGAATCAAAGTGGAAAACTGATTGGATTTGCAAAAAAAAACTTTTAACCTAATTCCAATGACATGGTGACATTTGTTGTTGATTTCACGTTGAATTCACATTAGTTGACAACTCAACCAAAACGTAAATTAAAACGACACGTTGAACTGACGTCTGTGCCCAGTGGGAGGGGTGCAGTTTGTCTCACAGCACCTCCCCATTCAGAGGTAACACTTAGGGGTTTAACAGAAGGGTTCATCTCGCTTGTTAGCACTACTCTGCTGGAGTTCATCTAGTTTATCCAGGAGCAAGTTGAGTGTAAAAGTTGAAAGTGGAGAAGAGGAGTTTTCACCTTTGCTAATTAAGTTGAGAAATTGAGTGCTGAAACCAATTTGCGGCTCCCGTCAGCGGCATGAGATTCACGTGCCAAAATAGTGTTGCGTCCGACACCCCCCTAGCCTGTTTTCTCTCTCACTACTTCCCTTCCTCCCCCTATCTCCTCCTCCCTTTCTCTCACCCCTGGAGTCTTGAACGTATTTCTAAAACAGTGCTAAGGATATTCAGCGAGGTGTCTCACATTTTAATTAACTCCCTTTTTTTTTCAGAGGCACTGAAATCATTTTTCCTGTCTTTGACAGTACAAATCCACAGTAACCCTTCATTAAAATCTGCATGATTGTAAAATGTTTCTCCAAGCTTAGCTCAATAGCTATTATGGTTATTGTGCATTGATTGTAATAAACTTTGAGGCTTGGAGGATGCTGTCCCCATGATTGAATTGTCATGTCTTTATTCAGACTAATGTCCATTAGTATTCTCTTGTGGTAGCGGTGGTGTGTCACTAAGGGACAGTAGTTCTGGTACCAACCCAGAGAGAGAGGTAGAGGGGTATAGAGGGGTATAGAGGGGTGTAGAGGGGTATAGAGGGGTATAGAGGGGTGTAGAGGGGTATAGAGGGGTGTAGAGGGGTATAGAGGGGTATAGAGGGGTATAGAGGGGTATAGAGGGGTGTAGAGGGGTATAGAGAGGGGTATAGAGGGGTATAGAGGGGTATAGAGAGGTAGAGAGGTATAGAGGGGTGTAGAGAGAGTATAGAGGGGTATAGAGGGGTGTAGAGAGGGGTATAGAGGGGTGTAGAGAGAGTATAGAGGGGTATAGAGGGGTATAGAGGGGTATAGAGAGGGGTATAGAGGGGTATAGAGGGGTGTAGAGAGAGTATAGAGGGGTATAGAGGGGTATAGAGGGGTATAGAGGGGTATAGAGGGGTATAGAGGGGTATAGAGGGGTATAGAGGGGTATAGAGGGGTATAGAGGGGTGTAGAGGGGTATAGAGGGGTATAGAGGGGTGTAGAGAGAGTATAGAGGGGTATAGAGGGGTATAGAGGGGTATAGAGGGGTATAGAGGGGTGTAGAGGGGTATAGAGAGAGTATAGAGGGGTATAGAGGGGTATAGAGGGGTGTAGAGAGAGTATAGAGGGGTATAGAGGGGTATAGAGGGGTATAGAGGGGTATAGAGGGGTATAGAGAGGGGTATAGAGGGGTATAGAGGGGTATAGAGGGGTATAGAGGGGTATAGAGGGGTATAGAGGGGTGTAGAGGGGTATAGAGAGAGTATAGAGGGGTATAGAGGGGTATAGAGGGGTGTAGGGGTTAGAGGGTAGAGGGGTATAGGAGAGGGTTAGAGGGGTATAGAGAGGGTTAGAGAGGGTATAGAGGGGTTTAGAGGGGTTAGAGAGAGGTATAGAGGGGTATAGAGGGGTGGTTGGTGTTGGTGTGTGTGGTTGTTTGTGTTGTGTTGTGTTGTTTTGGGTGTGTTGGTTGTGTTGGTGTGTTGTGTGGTGTGTGTGTTGGGGTGTGTGGTAGAGGGGTATAGAGGGGTATAGAGGGGTATAGAGGGGTATAGAGAGGGGTATAGAGGGGTATAGAGGGGTATAGAGGGGTGTAGAGGGGTATAGAGGGGTGTAGAGAGAGTATATAGGGTTATAGAGGGGTATAGAGGGGTATAGAGCGGTATAGAGGGGTATAGAGGGGTATAGAGGGGTATAGAGGGGTGTAGAGGGGTATAGAGAGGGGTATAGAGGGGTATAGAGGGGTATAGAGGGGTGTAGAGAGAGTATAGAGGGGTATAGAGGGGTATAGAGGGGTGTAGAGAGAGTATAGAGGGGTATAGAGGGGTATAGAGGGGTGTAGAGAGAGTATAGAGGGGTATAGAGGGGTATAGAGGGGTATAGAGGAGTATAGAGGGGTGTAGAGGGGTATAGAGAGAGTATAGAGGGGTATAGAGGGGTATAGAGGGGTGTAGAGAGAGTATAGAGGGGTATAGAGGGGTATAGAGGGGTATAGAGGGGTATAGAGGGGTATAGAGAGGGGTATAGAGGAGTATAGAGGGGTATAGAGGGGTATAGAGGGGTATAGAGAGGGGTATAGAGGGGTATAGAGGGTTATAGAGGGGTGTAGAGGGGTATAGAGGGGTGTAGAGAGAGTATATAGGGTTTTAGAGGGGTATAGAGGGGTATAGAGCGGTATAGAGGGGTATAGAGGGGTATAGAGGGGTATAGAGGGGTGTAGAGAGAGGTAGAAGGGGGTATAGAGGGGTATAGAGGGGTGTAGAGAGAGGTAGAGGGGTATAGAGGGGTATAGAGGGGTATAGAGAGGGGTATAGAGGGGTATAGAGGGGTATAGAGGGGTATAGAGGGTTATAGAGGGGTGTAGAGAGGGGTATAGAGGGGTATAGAGAGGGGTATAGAGGGGTATAGAGGGGTATTAGAGGGGTATAGAGGGGTATAGAGGGGTGTAGAGAGAGGTAGAGGGGTATAGGGGGGTTTATAGAGGGGTATAGTGGGGTATAGAGGGGGTTTAGAGGGGTATAGAGGGGTATAGAGGGGTATAGAGGGGTATAGTGGGGTATAGAGGGGTATAGAGGGGTATAGTGGGGTATAGAGGGGTTAGAGGGGTATAGAGGGGTTTTAGAGGGTTTAGAGGGTATAGAGGGGTATAGAGGGGGTGTAGAGAGAGGTAGAGGGTATAGAGGGGTATAGAGGGGTATAGAGGGGTATAGAGGGGGTATAGAGGGGTATAGAGGGGTATAGAGAGGTATAGAGAGGGGTATAGAGGGTAGTTGAGAGGGGTATAGAGGGGTATAGAGGGGGGTGTAGAGAGGTATAGATAGAGGTAGAGGGGTATGGAGGGGTGTAGAGAGAGGTAGAGGGGTACAGAGGGGTATAGAGGGCTATAGAGGGGTATAGAGAGAGGATAGAGGGGTATAGAGGGGTATAGAGGGTATAGAGAGAGGATAGATGGGTATAGAGGGGTATAGAGGGGTATAGAGGGTATAGAGAGGGGTATAGAGGGGTATAGAGGGGTATAGAGGGGTGTAGAGGAGTATAGAGGGGTATAGAGGGGTATAGAGGGGTATAGATGGGTATAGAGGGGTATAGAGGGGTATAGAGAGGGGTATAGAGGGGTATAGAGGGGTGTAGAGGGGTTTAGAGAGAGTATAGAGGGGTATAGAGGGGTATAGAGGGGTGTAGAGAGAGTATAGAGGGGTATAGAGGGGTATAGAGGGGTATAGAGGGTTATAGAGAGGGGTATAGAGGGGTGTAGAGGGGTATAGAGGGGTATAGAGGGGTATAGAGAGGGGTATAGAGGGGTATAGAGGGGTATAGAGGGGTGTAGAGGGGTATAGAGGGGTGTAGAGAGGTATAGGGTTATAGAGGGGTATAGAGGGGTTTGTGAGGTTAGAGGGGTATAGAGGGGTATAGAGGGGTATAGAGGGGTTTGAGGGGTAGGGGGTATAGAGGGGTATAGAGGGGTGTAGAGAGGTGTAGAGGGTATATAGGGGTATAGAGGGGTATAGAGAGGGGTATAGAGGGGTTTAGAGGGGTATAGAGGGGTATAGAGGGGTTTAGAGGGGTGTAGAGGGTAGGGGTTAGAGGGGGTATAGGGGGTATAGAGGGGTGTAGAGGGTTAGAGGGGTATATAGGGGTATAGAGGGGGTAGAGAGGTAGGGGGTATAGGGGGGTATATAGAGGGGTATAGAGGGGTATAGAGGGGTATAGAGGGGTTTATAGATGGGGTATAGAGGGGTATAGAGGGGTTTAGAGGGGTATAGAGGGGTATAGAGGGGTATAGGGTTAGGGGTTAGAGGGGTATAGAGGGGTTTAGAGGGGGTATTGAGGGGTTAGGGGGTATAGAGGGGTTTAGAGGGGTATAGAGGGGTATAGAGGGGGTATTGAGAGGTAGAGGGGTTAGAGGGGGTATTAGAGGGGTATTGAGAGGGGTATAGAGGGGTTTAGAGGGGTATAGAGGGGGTATAGGGTTGGGGTATAGAGGGGTTTAGAGGGGTTAGTGAGGGTATAGAGGGGGTTTTGTGGAGGTTAGGGGGTGTAGAGGGGTGTGAGAGGGTATAGAGGGGTTAGTGGGGTATTGGAGGGGTTTAGAGGGGTATAGTGGGGAGGGGTATAGAGGGGTATAGTGGGGTTGAGAGGGTTAGTGGTTAGAGGGTTATGAGGGGGGTTTAGGGGGGTGTAGTGGGGGTTGAGGGGTTGAGGGTTTGAGGGGTGGGTTAGAGGGTATGGGGGTTAGAGGGGTATAGAGGGGTATAGAGGTTAGAGTGGGTATTGATGGGGTTGTAGAGGGGTGAGAGGGTATTGAGGGGTTAGAGGGGTTAGAGGGGTATAGAGGGGTATAGAGGGGGTATAGAGGGGTTTAGAGGGGTTTAGAGTGGGGGTATAGTGGGGTATAGAGGGGTTAGTGGGTGTTGAGGGGTGTAGAGGGGTATAGAGGGGTATAGAGGGGTATTAGAGGGGTTTAGAGGGGTATAGAGGGGTATAGAGGGTATAGAGGGTATAGAGGGGTTTAGAGGGGTAGATGGGGTTAGAGGGGTTAGAGGGGTATAGAGGGGTATAGAGAGGGGTATTGGGTTGTGGGTTTAGAGGGGTTAGAGGGGTATAGAGGGGGTATAGAGGGGTATAGGAGGGGTATAGAGGGGTGTATAGAGGGGTATTGAGGGGTATGAGGGGTATAGAGGGTGGTAGAGTGGGTATTGAGGGGTATGAGGGGGTATAGAGGGGTATAGAGGGGTATAGTGGGGTTTAGAGGGGTATAGAGGGGTATAGAGGGGGTTAGAGGGGTATAGGGGTATGAGGGTATAGAGGGGTTTAGAGGGGGTATAGAGGGGTTATGAGGGGTATAGAGGGGTTAGAGGGGTATAGAGGGGTATAGAGGGGTATAGAGGGGTATAGAGGGGTTAGAGGGGTATAGAGGGGTTATGAGGGGTTTAGAGGGGTTTAGAGGGGAGTATAGAGGGGTATAGAGGGTTAGAGGGGTATAGAGGGGGTTAGAGGGGTTATAGAGGGGGTATAGAGGGGTATAGAGGGGTATAGTGGGGTATAGAGGGGTTAGAGGGGTTAGAGAGGGGTATAGAGGGGTAGAGGGGGTTTAGAGGGGTTTGAGGGGTTTGTTGGGGTATTGAGAGGGGTTTAGTGAGGGTTTAGAGGGGTATAGAGGGGTATAGAGGGGTATAGAGGGGTATAGTGGGGTTTAGAGGGGTTTAGAGGTGGTATTGAGGGGTTTAGAGGGGTTTAGAGGGGTATTGTTGGGGTATAGAGGGGTTTAGAGGGGTATAGAGGGTATAGAGGGGTTTAGAGGGGTATAGAGGGTATTGAGGGTATTGAGGGGTATAGAGGGGTATAGAGAGGGGTTAGAGGGGTTTAGAGGGGTATAGTGGGTTATTGAGGGTTTAGAGGGGTATAGAGGGTTGTAGAGGGGTTATAGAGGTGGGGTATTGAGGGGTATAGTGGGTTAGAGGGGTATAGAGGGGTTTAGTGGGGGTTTAGAGGGGTATAGTGGGGTGTAGGGGTATAGAGGGGTATAGAGGGGGTATAGTGAGGGGTTAGAGGGGTATTAGAGGGGTATAGAGGGGTATAGAGAGAGGTAGAGGGTATAGAGGGGTATAGAGGGAGTATAGGGGGTATAGAGGGGTATAGAGGGGTATTGAGGGGGTTGTGGTTAGAGGGGTTTAGAGGGGTATAGGTGGGGTTTAGGAGGGGTAGGTTTAAGGGGTTTAGAGGGGTATAGAGGGGGTATAGTTGGGGTATTGAGGAGGTGAGGGGTATAGAGGGGTATAGAGGGGTAATAGTGAGGTATAGAGGGGTATAGAGGAGGATAGAGGGGTATAGAGGGGGTATAGTGGGGTGTTTGTGGGGGTATTGTAGAGGGTTGTGGGTTTGAGGGGTTTTGGAGGGGGTATGAGGGGTATAGGGGTAGAGGGTATAGAGGGGTTTAGAGGGGTATAGTGGGGTATGTGAGGGGTGTGGTTGAGGGGTTTGAGGGGTTTGGGGTATAGAGGGGTATGAGGGGTATAGATAGAGGATAGAGGGGTATAGAGGGGTATAGAGAGAGGATGCATAAACCAAGTCATTTGTAGTATTATTAAACTGTTTGTTATT
>NC_140003.1:44880415-44937915 GCF_964263955.1 Coregonus lavaretus
TTCCTTCAATTCTAACCAGTTTCCCATTCCCTGCCGATGAAAAACATCCCCACAGCATGATGCTGCGACCACTATGCTTCACTGTGGGGATGGTGTTCTCGGGGTGATGAGAGGTGTTGGGTTTGGGCCAGACATTTTCCTTGAGGTTGGGGTGCAGGTTGTAATGCAACAAAATAGGAAAAAACACCAAGGGGGATGAATACTTTTGCAAGGCACTGTAGTTTCCATCCTCCTCTGGGTACATTGACTTCAATATAAAACTTAGGAGGCTCATGGTTCTCATCCCCTTCCATAGACTTACACAGTAACTTTGACAACTTCCGGAGGACGTCCTCCAACCTATCAGAGGTCTTGCAGCAAGAACTGATATGTTGTCCACCCAATAAAAGGGTCAGAGAATGAATCTAGAACTTAAAGCATAAGCTACAGCTAGCTAGCACTACACTGCATAAATGTGGTGAATAGTTGACTCAAAGAGAGAGAAAGACAATAGTTTAACAGTTTTGAACAAATACATTTCTTCAAAATGAAGGAGAAGCAAGAGAGAGAGAGAGAGAGAGAGAGAGAGAGCAAGTTTTTGTTATATGTATTATTTTTATTTTACTTTCACTTACTCAGCTAGAGAATGGAGCTAACAGCAGCCAGTTTAGCCTAAACAAACACCCGGATCAAATAGAGAGGGATGCTATGTTAGCTAGCTGGCTATGGCTATCCGACACTGGAACTCTTCCAAGTCAAGGTGAGCTTTTGGTTTTATTAATTTATGACCACCGGGGCCCTCCGGTGTAACTGCTAAACTGCTTGCTGACTGTATCCTGTACGGGTATGATTGTATCGGGTTTACTAACATGTTAGTTCTAGTAGCTATGTTGACTATGACGTTAGCTAATATGGTGACAACGATGTAGGCTGTGTGCAACAGCTACGGGTGTGAAGGTTTGACATGGAAAGGTTCTGTTGTTTGGTCACAGACAGCTGATGTGTTGTGCACTGAAGTCCACAAACGAAGGGAAAAAGTGAGAGGAGGAGAGCGCGCATAGATGCGAGAAGGAATTATACAACGAGCTAAGGGATCATGCTGTTTGTATGTGGCCGCTATGAAAGTGAACTAACTGTGTTTGCGGTGATCATGGTGAGTATTCATTCTGCCGATTCTGTTGAGAAAAAAAACGTTTCTTAAATGGAAGCAAACAACGTAATGGGGATAATCATCCCTGAATTTGTCCTATAGAAACTCTTGTTTGCAACTCCTAGACTAATGATTACACCCTGGATCAGCTAGATGCAGGCAAGAGTGTTTAAGGCGGTAGTGAATGTGTCATCTGGTATCCTAAACCTATCGATATTACATTGAGCTGAGTGAGTGGAATTTGAATAACAGTCATCCAATACGCTGTAATAGAAATAAGGCCTTGCTCGTAAAAACAATATTGTCCTCCCTCATGTTAAATGGCACCGACTGCCACTGGCACACACACATACACACACACACACACACACACATTTGTTTTACTATCCTTGTGGGGACAAAACAATTGATTCCCATTCAACATCCTATTTTCCCTAACAACGAACACTAACCCTTACCTTAACCCCAAACTCCTATCTCTAACCCTAAACCTAATTCCTAACCCTAACCCTAAACCTAACTCCTAACCCTAATCCTAAACCTAACTCCTAACCCTAATCCTAACCCTAACCCTAACTCCTATCTCTAACCCTAAACCTAACTCCTAACCCTAATCCTAAACTTAACTCCAAACCCTAATCCTAATCCTAAACCTAACCCCTAATTCTATCTTTAACCCTAATTGTAACCCTAAGCCTAAACCTAACCCCAAAGCCTAAAATAGCCTTTTTCTTTTGTGGGGACCGGCGAAATGTCCCCATTTGTCCGAATTACCCTTGTTTTACTATCCTTGTGAGGACTTCTAGTCCCCACAAGGATAGTAAAAACCAAAGTAAAACCAAACACACACACACACACACACACACACACACACAAACACACATACACACAGAGAACACTGTATTTGTCAGTCACCCACATTACGAACATAGTCTTTATACTTCAGGTAATGAATTAATGAGATGCCTGCTGTTTCCTTTTAGACCCCAATTTTGTTTCATTCTTCATAATTTAATGACTTAAAAAGGCATGTACAGCTTTACCAAAAATTGGTGTGAAATGTTCCTCTGGTCACTAGAAACAGTGTTTGTCCCTCGTCTAGACCAATGAAACAACACGTTGAAACTAGACGATGAGACAAGTCTCCACATGGTTACTTAGGTTTGTTATATCTGGCGCTTGTGTATTTGTTTTATGGGCCCAGCATTGGCTCTGATGCTTGCCATACGGACAAGGTTTGTGGCACTATCATGCAAATAATATTCAGAGAGTGGCTAGATAAACCTGTCTGGACAGAGATGTTACTTCTCTCCTCTAATGTACCCTGACATATCACCCCAGTAAACCGCTTTCTCATCAAAACCTAAGTCCCTCTAATGTACACCACTCACTGCAAAGGTACGTACAATACACTCCAGAACACTAACCTTACATAGCTCATAGCCATATTGAGCTTTAAAAAAAACAACAACAAAAAAACTACTGCATGTGGAGAACCCAAATGAAAAGATGCAGACAGCTTTGACTTCTAACCCCAGAGAACATTAGTTATCTGTTGTTGTGTGTGGTGTTCCAAGAGACTAGATCACTAGACACTAGAAGACCTCAAAACAAACACAGCTAAAGGATGTAGCTTTAGGAATAAGTCACAGACTCAACAAAGCATGGTAGAAGATATTAACAAATGTTCTGAATATCTCCCAGAGGAATAAACAAACATTAAAAAAACATGCCATTGTGGGGAAAGGGGTAACTGGAGCTGAAATGATCTTGTTCCTTTGGACGTCAGCCAACTGAATGTTGAGATGTAAAAAAAAAAATCAGATTTAAAAAAAACTTTATGGAAAAACACAAACCTGAAGACACACAGGCACATACACACACACAAACACGTGTACATTGTAATGTTGCAATATTGCTGTACTGTGTAATAAAAAAAATTGTATTGTAAATATGTTGTGGTAGAGTAGGTATGTAGTGGTGTAATAATATGTTGTATTGTAGATATGTAGTGGTAGAGTAGTGGTGTAATAATGTGTTGTATTGTAGATATGTAGTGGTAGAGTAGTGGTGTAATAATGTGTTGTATTGTAGATATGTAGTGGTAGAGTAGTGGTGTAAAAATGTGTTGTATTGTAGATATGTAGTGGTGTAATAATGTGTTGTATTGTAGATATGTAGTGGTGTAATAATGTGTTGTATTGTAGATATGTAGTGGTAGAGTAGTGGTGTAATAATGTGTTGTATTGTAGATATGTAGTGGTAGAGTAGTGGTGTAAAAATGTGTTGTATTGTAGATATGTAGTGGTGTATTAATGTGTTGTATTGTAGATATGTAGTGGTAGAGTAGTGGTGTAATAATGTGTTGTATTGTAGATATGTAGTGGTGTAATAATGTGTTGTATTGTAGATATGTAGTGGTAGAGTAGTGGTGTAATAATGTGTTGTATTGTAGATATGTAGTGGTAGAGTAGTGGTGTAATAATGTGTTGTATTGTAGATATGTAGTGGTAGAGTAGTGTGTAATAATGTGTTGTATTGTAGATATGTAGTGGTAGAGTAGTGTGTAATAATGTGTTGTATTGTAGATATGTAGTGGTGTAATAATGTGTTGTATTGTAGATATGTAGTGGTAGAGTAGTGTGTAATAATGTGTTGTATTGTAGATATGTAGTGGTAGAGTAGTGTGTAATAATGTGTTGTATTGTAGATATGTAGTGGTAGAGTAGTGTGTAATAAGGTGTTGTATGATGTACTGTTTTTATATTTTTTATTTGTTTGATGTAATTGCCTCAAAGGGAAATTTCACTGATAGACACAATTTGGGGTGTTTTCCAGTCTCCCTACATAATTATGAGTGATGAGAGGGTGTTTTAGACATACAGTAGTTATTCACTATAGCTATTTACTCAGGAAGGCAAATGACAAATGAGTAACTTGTTTAACTGTCGGTTTAAGCTCTCTTTTAACAGAGTCAGTGTTGTTCAGTACAGTACAATTTGGTGGTCGATTAGGACATAACGGGGCTTGCTAGAACCACTACAAGCCAAGCTAGTCAAGAATAGCTAGATAGCTAGCTTTGTTGTTTGCTATACCTAAAATGTACTGTAGTCTAAAGTTATAGTTAGCTAGCAAGCTAACTAGACCACGTGGACACCACAGAGCGGGCTGGTCCTCTGTAGCTCAATTGGTAGAGCATGGCGCTTGTAACGCCAAGGTAGTGGGTTCGATCCCCGTTACCACCCATACGTAAAAATTTATGCACACATGACTGTAAGCCGCTTTGGATAAAAACGTCTGCTAAATGGCATATTATTATTATTATTTTTATTAATTAGCCTAGCTAGCCTCAGTGCCTCTCATTATGAGCAAAACACACAATATGCCAGTATTTCCTTTGTAGAACTGTAGTTTTTATTATCAGCGTTAGAAGTTAAATTTTATTCTACTGTATGTATGTCATACATTGCCATAACTGTTCCTGCATTCTGCTGTGTAAAATCAGCTCGTTCTCCAGAGCAAATAAACTTTGTCTTGAATAAAAGCCATGTCTACTTACTTGCCATATTGACAGACTAATATACTGTTTTATTAAAACATGCTTACTTGCCAACAAATTCGTTTAAATTAAACACCAACTCCCTGCATCATTTGTTTTAGCAGTAAGATTTGAAGCTAGTTTATCTAAATACATTTCATGAATATCACAACGAATTGATCAAGACGTTGAAGTCAACACTTTATTGGTTTCTGATCCAGCTGGAATCATTTAGTCAATTGTCAGTACAATATGATATAAAACACTATTATACATGTAACAGGGTTATATTGGTGATTCCCCTTGCACACTTTATTGTTAAGCCAATGGGTTTTTGGTTTTGTCTTCCCTTCACCTATTCAACATGGCATCTTTTATTGGCTGGTTCGGCGTAGCTTGCTTACGAGGGAGGATGTTTCAGTTAGAATCGTCCCAGTGAACAAGCACCAAACCAGCGTGCGTCAGTGCAGAGTTGGATGGTGAGCCGTGCATTGCATGACGTGCAATTTTGTGCTGTTCCTATCAGAATTAAAGCTCCATGACTGGTGTTACAAGATGGAGTTTCGTGTTGATAATTGATTGTACACAACGCAAGAAGAGTACTGTTACATATACATATGTACACCAGCTAACAATTATCTATACCACAATGCAGTTGTGAGCATACGAGGCATTCTATATTATACTACAACATCAGTCTAAGTGAATATGGATGTTGTGTTAGTTGAAGACCTCAGGCAGGTTCCAGAATGTTCTTCAGCTGGTGAACCTCTTCTTGTGCTGGGTAATGGCTGCTGATTCAGCAAGCTGTGGTGATGTTGGAAGCAAAGCTTCTGGAAGGCTGGCTGGACCAGGGGCCTCATGTATCAATCTTGCGTACGCACGAAAACACGGCGTACGCCAGCTTTCACGTTCACGGTTAGATGTACTAACAGTGAAATTAACGTAAGAATGTGCGTTCTTCCACGTAAACTTCAGGCCTGGCGTACGTACATTTTTGTGATGTTTGTCCGTTGGCGACTCATAGAGGCAATAAAGTGAAGTGGCAAACATTACACTACGAACTGTTCTATCGCACCTGCCAGATATTGCTTATAATTTGTAATTGATAAATGATTTGCCATATTATTGTCACACGAGTCTTATTAGAATATTCTATTAATTATGCAATTAAGTAAGAACATATATAAAGGATGTGAAAATTAAAACAACCCGTCTAGCAATGGCAGCTTTGGCTTTATTCGAAGACATTTTCAATGGACAAATCCGGAGAGAACAAGTTTTTAGGGACCACGGTGATTTTCTGGCCCACGACGATGACTGGCTCATCAGCCGTTTCAGATTTCCAAGGGCTATACTCTTGGAGCTCTGCGCTGAGTTGGGTCCGAATTTGGAAAGAGAGACAGTGAGGAGCCACGCATTACCCGTTCCTTTACAGGTGCTTACTACACTTGGTTTCCTAGCAACCGGTTCTTTCCAAAGAGAACTGGCAGACCGCTCAGGAATAAGCCAGTCGTGTTTGAGCCGTGCAATGCCACCTGTATGGGACGGCATCATCCGCTTGTCTACCAGGTATATAACGTTCCCATACGATGCAGGTGACCAGCCAAACATCAAAGCGCAATTTGCAGCGATAGCCGGTTTTCCTAATGTAATCGGAGCGATCGACTGCACACATATTGCTATAAAGGCGCCATCTGAAGACGAATTTGCATATGTGAATCGGAAACATTTCCATTCAATAAATGTGCAGATTATATGTGATGCACAAATGCGCCTAACAAATATTGTGGCAAGGTGGCCTGGGTCAACCCATGATTCATATATCCTTACAAACAGCATGGTTGGGATGAGACTCCAAGCTGGCAGGGTGCGCGATGGGTGGCTACTTGGTAAGTTATGCATTTAAATGTATGGTTCTATCTAAAAGTAAAATGGTTGTGTCTGTAATTATTATTACTGCCCATCAGGAGACAGTGGTTATCCACTAAAGACGTGGCTGTTAACCCCCCTCACCAACCCACAAACTGACCGAGAGCGCAGATACAATGATGCCCATTCCCGCACTCGGTCAGTTGTGGAGCGGGCGATTGGGCAGCTGAAATGTCGGTGGCGCTGCCTTGACAGGACCGGGGGGATGCTGTTATACCGCCCTGACAAGGTTTGCCGCATCATACTGGCCTGTGGAGTGCTGCACAATGTCGCGCACAGGCATGGCATACCCCTTGGTGAGGTGGGGGCACCGCCAGATGACCCTGACCCAGGACCAGTATATGTGCAGCACAATCAACAAGCCATTCAGGCCCGTCAACGTGTAATTGCGACAATATAAATGGTACTCAGACACAAAGTTCATTTTTTGACCAATTCTTTTAATGAATGGCTTATTTCTGTGAGTGCGTCAGTGACATTTTTAAGGTGACTGTTCATTTCTTCAATGGCCCTAACAATTTGTTGTTGTGACTCCAGAACAGCATGCGTCAAGACACGGCCAGATGGACGGGCTTCAGCACTGGGGGGAACATTAGAGACACGGGAGACGCTGGACTGAATGGGCTCTGGCTGCTCAGGTGGTGCGGACTCTGAGTGCGTGCCAGTGGACGTTCCTGCGGTTCCTAAGTCCAATTAAACACAGGCACATCTTAACAGTAATTTGAGTCTGTTCCTTATTAATGGGTACACGCATTTGCAATAAAAGCAGTGGATACGTGAAATCTCTGGTGTACCTTTTGCTATATTGCATGCATTTTAAAATTAAACGGTGGCTGGCTATGTATATCAAAGTTAAGGAAATAAATCTGAGTCACCTTGCTGGCAGTCCTGTAGTATATCCGAGTCTCCTACATCAGCGGATACGATTCCAGAGATTAACGTGTCTCCTACAATAGAGGCAACTCTCTGATCAAAGGGTGCAAGTTCATCGGTCCCTGTACCACCGCCTGTTCTGCCCACACTTTGTCGGTGCGCAGCAGTTCTCCGCTTAACTTCCACCTTTATGTCTGACCATTTCTTCTTCAGTTCATTTACGGTGCGACTCTCAGATCCCACCGCGTTGACGGCATCAGACAAACTCGCCCACTCTTTTTTCTTTCTTTTGTTATTAATTCCAGAGGACAGATTTCCAAATAAAATATTTTTTCTTGTTTCTACCTCTGATAGTAGCACCTCTAATTCGTTTTCAGTGAAATTTCGTTTCTTGCTTGCTTTAGCCATGTTCTTGCAGGTTTCTTTTGCCAAATTGGACTAATTACCATATTTAAATTGATTTAATTGAGGGAGGAGACAGGGTGTGGTGTGGTGCTCGTGCATGTGCGCTCAATTTCGCGTTGATTGGGATGTACAAAGAGAATGTATGTGGAATGCTGCGTACGCAGAGATTCATACATCAGATTTTTTTGGTGCGTACGCACATTTATGGCTTTGTCCGTACGCAATGTTTTAGTATGAATTCAACGCAAGTCTTTGTACATGAGGCCCCAGCACGGCAGAGTTTAGCGTAGTTCAGTGTACGTGTTGCGCTCTTTCACCGAGTTGTAAAAGGAACAGAAATGGCCTACTCTTTAGTTGACTGGTGTAGCTGGCAAGGTAACTGTGCTGTGTAACTTAAAAAATAAAAAAAATAAAACGAAACTAGTGTTTATTTGCAGGTGCTGAGCTAGTATTGTAACTGATATGTAACGTCAGCTAATGTTTCATCCCCTCTCTCGACTGAGGTGAATGAATAAAGCTACGCTAGTGAGTAGCTACCACAGCCAGTTCAGCTCTAGCCTCCAGTTATCTGTCAGATAGCGATATGAGGTGGCTATTATTATTATCTAACAGCTGTAGTTTGTATGGACCTGTTTTATAACCTATGTTTTGTCATGTTTTAGAAGTAAATAAACTTGGCAAGTTTTCGCCAGTTGATGTACCATTAGAGAAAGAGATATGGCCAAAAGTTGGCTTACATTAGCTGTTAGTTTTGCCTCAATCAAACTAGACCTGAATCAAAATGATAAAACCATCGGCCAAACAATTAAAGATTTATATTCTGACATTTTTTCAGTGCAATGTGAGTTGTATTAGTCAGTATGTCAATGTAACGTTATTGATCTGTCAGTTTCCCTAGCTAATTCCCTACTTTTCACACTGACACATTAATAAACAGCTCTAACGTTACAGGCTTCACTGTCACGGTGCACAGTAGAGGTCTGGGAGGACCCATTACTTCATCCCGCTCCCACCCGCTACCACAGGAACTGGTCCCAAACCCAACCGCAGTCTCGCAATTTTATTTTAGGCGTATGTGACGCAGCTCACGTGCCAGCCATGGTCCCAGCAATTTCGTGCCCTATAGGCAATATCAAATGCACAAAAATAACTTAAGAAATAGGTTAAATGAAAAGAGATTCTCACATGGCCCTTACATTGTATTACTGGGCTATATCAGCCAATATGCTAGATGTAGTGTGAAGAGAGCAGAGTTGGAGAGACTTGCACTTTCTCTTGAGCTATTTTTTATAGGCTACCTTTTAGGAGTGGGAAGATTTTCAGACGGAGAAATATGGGTGATCAATATTTAGGCCTATTTCTAGGCAATGTAGTAAACTATAGCCTAATCATAGGCCCATATTGGAAGTACATTTCCTTGGAAATATAACTGTCCTATAGGATTTAGCCTACCTTAGTCCTATAGGATTTAGCCTACCTTTTAGGAGGACGATTTGCAGGCAGAGACAAATAAATGGGTAATCAATACTTATTAAAAATGAAAAGGTGCAATGTTTGCTCACAATAGTAACCTAACCTATGCTCACAATAGTAACCTAACCTATGCTCACCATAGTAACCTAACCTATGATCACCATAGTAACCTAACCTATGCTCACCATAGTAACCTAACCTATGCTCACCATAGTAACCTAACCTATGCTCACCATAGTAACCTAACCTATGATCACCATAGTAACCTAACCTATGCTCACCATAGTAACCTAACCTATGCTCACCATAGTAACCTAACCTATGATCACCATAGTAACCTAACCTATGCTCACCATAGTAACCTAACCTATGCTCACCATAGTAACCTAACCTATGATCACCATAGTAACCTAACATATGATCACCATAGTAACCTAACCTATGATCACCATAGTAACCTAACCTATGCTCACCATAGTAACCTAACCTATGCTCACCATAGTAACCTAACCTATGCTCACAATAGTAACCTAACCTATGTTCACCATAGTAACCTAACCTATGCTCACCATAGTAACCTAACCTATGCTCACCATAGTAACCTAACGTATGCTCACCATAGTAACCTAACCTATGCTCACCATAGTAACCTAACCTATGCTCACCATAGTAACATAACCTATGATCACCATAGTAACCTAACCTATGCTCACCATTGTATAATTTTTTGATTGCACTTCGACTCACGTTGGTTGAGCGCCCTCCACTTCTTTCCATAATCAATATTTATTTACAGACGCTGTAGTAAACTACAGTCTAATCATAATGAAGTTAACTTGAATATGAAATTAACTGCCAGGTGATTATACCACCCATGTAGGCAGCCTACTCTATTTCAATTAGACCACACATACAAGGCCCAGCTAGGAGAGGAGAGGCTACTGAAGTTGAAGCAGCGAATTCTGAGTGTGTGGAATAGTGTGAAAAAGAGGTGATTTTAATACAATAGGTAGACTAACGCACACAAAGCAGGAAGTCATCTGTCTGACTGTCTGCTCCCGCCCACAGCATGAAGAATGCCGACCGCTCTGCGATGACCCACAGGTCCCACAGGTGACAGGGGTCCCAGCAGGGTCAAGACAGCCAGGGAAGACCAGTCTAAGGAGCTCAGGTGAATTTTGCAGTAAATTCAGTGAATGACACAAAGTTCCATCTTGAATTGATGGGTAGACCTACAGTATCTACATATATATATATATATTTTTTTTCATTCCCACAATGTTTGGAATAAATGTCAAGTTATGTACAGTATCACTAGATTTTTTTTTTAAGATTAAGGGTATACTGTGCAACTTTCATTAGGTCTGGATGTCTTATATGGAATACTGTATGAAAACATGGCCACGTCAGGGGAGATAGCCAATCCCTAGCTGCTGTACTGCTCAGTCCTGGCCCTGGGGGTCTGCTGGGCTGCTCAGTCCTGGCCCTGGGGGTCTGCTGTACTGCTCAGTCCTGGCCCTGGGGGTCTGCTGGGCAGCTCAGTCCTGGCCCTGGGGGTCTGCTGGGCTGCTCAGTCCTGGCCCTGGGGGTCTGCTGGGCTGCTCAGTCCTGCCCCTGGGGGTCTGCTGTACTGCTCAGTCCTGGCCCTGGGGGTCTGCTGTACTGCTCAGTCCTGGCCCTGGGGGTCTGCTGGGCTGCTCAGTCCTGGCCCTGGGGGTCTGCTGGGCTGCTCAGTCCTGGCCCTGGGGGTCTGCTGTACTGTGGGTTTCCACTCTGGCGTTGGCCTAACACACCTGAAACCAATAACAAATGTTTCACTAAGATCCTAAAGCTGAGTGGGGTGTGTTGGGTTGGGGCGCTACAGGGCCGTGGACCCCTAGGGACAGGACAGGACAGGGTGACCCAGCTATATTGTGTGCAAGTAAAAAAATACCTCTACAGTTCTATTAGGCCTATGATATGAATTATATGGAGGGTGTACTGTTTCTGTGTGTTATTGTGTAGGTGTATTGTCATTCAACTTTTGTTTTCCAAACCTTTCCCTTGAGACATAACAAAAAAGATGGGAAGGAAGTTGTGTTGGGGAGAGAGTTGAGTTATTGACTAGTTATTGACTAGACTGGTGGGGGTCGGGGAGAGAGTTGAGTTATTGACTAGACCGGTGGGGGTCGGGGAGAGAGTTGAGTTATTGACTAGTTATTGACTAGACTGGTGGGGGTCGGGGAGAGAGTTGAGTTATTGACTAGTTATTGACTAGACCGGTGGGGGTCGGGGAGAGAGTTGAGGTATTGACTAGTTATTGACTAGACCGGTGGGGGTCGGGGAGAGAGTTGAGTTATTGACTAGTTATTGACTAGACTGGTGGGGGTCGGGGAGAGAGTTGAGTTATTGACTAGACCGGTGGGGGTCGGGGAGAGAGTTGAGTTATTGACTAGTTATTGACTAGACTGGTGGGGGTCGGGGAGAGAGTTGAGTTATTGACTAGACCGGTGGGGGTCGGGGAGAGAGTTGAGTTATTGACTAGTTATTGACTAGACTGGTGGGGGTCGGGGAGAGAGTTGAGTTATTGACTAGACCGGTGGGGGTCGGGGAGAGAGTTGAGGTATTGACTAGTTATTGACTAGACCGGTGGGGGTCGGGGAGAGAGTTGAGGTATTGACTAGTTATTGACTAGACCGGTGGGGGTCGGGGAGAGAGTTGAGGTATTGACTAGTTATTGACTAGACTGGTGGGGGTCGGGGAGAGAGTTGAGTTCTTGACTAGACTGGTGGGGGTCGGGCGTACAGGCAGCTTTGGGTGGCTGGTCTAGCTGAAATTTGAGATAGAGGATGTCTTAAAGACAATCAAAAGTTTATTTGTAAGGCTATCGGTTAAAGGTGCAACACAATATTGATTATTGATTATTATGGATCTAGTTCAGTCTTATCAGTCACTTAAACATATTTAATAATCTCTTACTTAGCTTGATGACTGTGGGCATTTTTGCTTACTTTTTGTTGTTCTAAATAGAGATGGCAAGAAGGGCCATTTGGCAAGAAATGTGCTTTAGATGCCCCAAGAAATGGGAGGACCCACAGATCCCCTGCCAAATGATGTCCCCCTCTGCAAATAGCACTGCTGGGTGATTTCAAAAGTCATAGTCAATCGATCAATAATATAATAATACTCTTAACAAAAATGTTTATTTTTAATTTACAATATTTAGAATCTATGAGAATAGAAAGGTTCTGAACTTTTGTGAAACATCACAGCACAGTAAAAAAACATATATGGCAAATTGAGAGATAGATGGGAGGGGTTTAGTGGAGCTGAAGGGTGGGACAAAAAAACAAACAAAAGATAACTATTGTAAAATATACTGTGTCCATAAAATGTACAGTGGCTTGCGAAAGTATTCACCCCCTTGGCATTTTTCCTATTTATAGCCTTACAACCTGGAATTTAAATGGGTATTTGGGGGTTTGTATCATTTGATTTACACAACATGCCTACCACTTTGAAGATGCAAAATTATTTTTTTTATGAAGCAAACAAGAAATAAGAGCAAAAAAAAACAGAAAACTTTGATTGTGCATAACTATCCCCCCCCCCCCCCAAAGGCAATACTTTGTAGAGCCACCTTCAGCAGCAATTACAGCTGCAAGTCTCTTGGGGTATGTCCCATTCTTCAAGGCAAAACTGCTCCAGCTCCTTCAAGTTGGATGGGTTCTGCTGGTGTACAGCAATCTTTAAGTCATACCACAGATTCTCAATTGGATTGAGGTCTGGGCTTTTACTAGGCCATTCCAACACATTTAAATGTTTCCCCTTAAACCACTCGAGTGTTTCTTTAGCAGTAAGCTTACGGTCATTGTCCTGCTGGAAGGTGAACATCCGTCCCAGTCTCAAATCTCTGGAAGACTGAAACAGGTTTCCCTCAAGAATTTCCCTGTATTTAGCGCCATCCATCATTCCTTCAATTCTGACCAGTTTCCCAGTCCCTGCCAATGTAAAACATCCCCACAGCATGATGCTGCCACCACCATGCTTCATTGTGGGGATGGTGTTCTCTGGGTGATGAGAGGTGTCGGGTTTGCGCCAGACATAGCGTTTTCCTTGATGGCCAAAAAGCTCAATTTTAGTCTCATCTGACCAGAGTACCTTCTTCCATATGTTTGGGGAGTCTCCCACATATCTTTTGGTGAACACCAAACATGTTTGCTTAATTTTTTCTTTAAGCAATGGCTTTTTTCTGGCCACTCTTCTGTAAAGCCCAGCTCTGTGGAGTGTACGGTTTAAAGTGGTCCTATGGACAGATACTCCAATCTCCGCTGTGGAGCTATGCAGCTCCTTCGGGGCTATCTTTGGTCTCTTTGTTGCCTCTCTGATTACAGCCCTCCTTGCCTGGTCCGTGAGTTTTGGTGGGCGGCTCTCTCTTAGCAGGTTTGTTGTGGTGCCATATTCTTTCAATTTTTTAATAATGGATTTAATGGTGCTCCGTGGGATGTTCAAAGTTTCAGATATTTTTTTATAATCCAACCCTGATCTGTACTTCTCCACAACTTTGTCCCTGACCTGTTTGGAGAGCATGGTGCCGCTTGCTTGGTGGTGCCCCTTGCTTAGTGGTGTTGCAGACTCTGGGGCCTTTCAGAACAGGTGTATAAATACTGAGATCATGTGACAGATCATGTGACACTTAGATTGCACACAGGTAGACTTAATTTAACTAATTATGTGACTTCTGAAGATAATTGGTTGCACCAGATTATATTTAGGGGCTTCATAGCAAAGGTGGTGAATACATACGCACGCACCACTTTTCTGTTATTAATTTTTTTGAATTTCTTGAAACAAGTTTTTTTTTCATTTCACTTCACCAATTTGGACTATTTTGTGTACGTCCAATACATGAAATCCAAATAAAAATCCATTTAAATTACAGGTTGTAATGCAACAAAATAGGAAAAACGCCAAGGAGGATGAATACTTTTGCAAGGCACTGTACCTTCGAACCATCACATTTAAATATTTTGTGGAAATGTGTAAATCACAAGTCATGTTTAGTCAGGGTAATGAATACTGTTTAGTCAGGGTAATGAATACTGTTTAGTCAGGGTAATGAATACTGTTTAGTCAGGGTAATGAATACTGTTTAGTCAGGGTAATGAATACTGTTTAGTCAGGGTAATGAATACTGTTTAGTCAGGGTAATGAATAGTGTTTAGTCAGGGTAATGAATAGTGTTTAGTCAGGGTAATGAATACTGTTTAGTCAGGGTAATGAATACTGTTTAGTCAGGGTAATGAATAGTGTTTAGTCAGGGTAATGAATAGTGTTTAGTCAGGGTAATGAATACTGTTTAGTCAGGGTAATGAATACTGTTTAGTCAGGGTAATGAATACTGTTTAGTCAGGGTAATGAATACTGTTTAGTCAGGGTAATGAATAGTGTTTAGTCAGGGTAATGAATACTGTTTAGTCAGGGTAATGAATACTTTTGCAAGGCACTAGTATGCTGTAAGCTGGAAGTAGAAGCGTAAGTGTTGTTGTCCATTTAGGGGATGGACGGTAGGGTTAGCGGAAAATAATAATGGAAAATATATTTAAAAAAAATAAAAAATATATATATATATATATATATATATATATGTATATACACTACTGGTCAACATTTTTAGAACACATACTCATTCAAGGGTTTTTCTTTATTTTTACTATTTTGGCAATGCAAATAGTCCGGGTAGCCATGATTAGCTGTTCAGGAGTCTTATAGCTTGGGGGTAGAAGCTGTTAAGAAGCCTTTTAGAACTAGACTTGGCGCTACGGTACCGCTTGCCGTGCGGTAGCAGAGAGAACATTCTATGACCAGGGTAGCTGGAGTCTTTGACAATTTTTAGGGCCTTCCTCTGACACCGCCTGGTATAGAGGTCCTGGATGGCAGGAAACTAGGCCCCAGTGATGTACTGGGCCGTACGCAATACCCTCTGTAGTGCCTTGCGGTCGGAGGCCGAGCAGTTGCCATACCATGCTGTGATGCAATCATTCATGATGCTCTCGATGGTGCAGGTGTAGTTTTTTCTTTGAGGATCTGAGGACCCATGCCAAATCTTTTCAGTCTCCTGAGGCGGAATAAGCTTTGTCGTGCCCTCTTCACGACTGTCTTGGTGTGTTTGGACCATGATAGTTTGTTGGTGATGTGGACACCAAGGAACTTTAAGCTCTCAACATGTTCCACTACAGCCCTGTCAATGAGAATGGGGGTGTGCTCAGTCCTCTTTTATTTCCTGTAGTCCACAATCATCTTCTTTGTCTTGATCACATTGAGGGAGAGGTTGTTATCCTGGCACCACACTGCCAGGTCTCTGACCTCCTCCCTATAGGCTGTCTCATCGTTGTCGGTGATCAGGCCTACCACTGTTGTGTCATCGGCAAACTTAATGATGGTGTTGGAGTTGTGCCTGGCCATGCAGTCATGGGTGAACAGGGAGTACAGGAGGAGACTGAGCACGCAGCCCTGAGGGGCCCCCGTGTTGAGGATCAGCATGGCAGATGTGTTGTTACCTACCCTTACCACTTGGGGGCGGCCAGTCAGGAAGTCCAGGATCCAATTGCAGAGGGAGGTGTTTAGTCCCAGGGTCCTTAACTTAGTGATGAGCTTTGAGGGCACTATGGTGTTGAATGCTTAGCTGTAGTCAATGAATAGCATTCTCACGTAGGTGTTCCTCTTGTCCAGGTGGGAAAGGGCAGTGTGGAGTGCAATAGAGATTGCATCATCTGTGGATCTGTTGGAGTGGTATGCAAATTAGGGTGGGTCTAGGGTTTCTGGGATAATGGTGTTGATGTGAGCCATGACCAGCCTTTCAAAGCACTTCATGGCTCGGTCGGTAGTCGGTAGTCATTTAGACAGGTTATCTTAGTGTTCTTGGGCACAGGGACTATGGTGGTCTGCTTGAAACATGTTGGTATTACAGACTCAGTCAGGGACATATTCAAAATGTCAGTGAAGACACTTGCCAGTTGCTCAGCGCATGCTTAGAGTACACGTCCTGGTAATCCGTCTGACCCTACGGCCTTGTGAATGTTGATTTGCTTAAAAGTCTTACTCACATCGACCACGGAGAGCGTGATCACATAGTCATCCGGAACATCTGATGTTCTCATGCATGCTTCAGTGTTGCTTGCCTCGAAGCGAGGCACATCATAAGTTCCCTTTACACTGCTCTATTCCTCTGGTGACTGAAGTACCATTCACACTGCTCTATTCCTCTGGTGACTGAAGTTCCCTTTACACTGCTCTATTCCTCTAGTGACTGAAGTTCCCTTTGCACTGCTCTATTCCTCTGGTGACTGAAGTACCCTTCACACTGCTCTATGTCTTCCTGTGGCTCCTTGCCATTAATAATAGCAGCACATCTTTGTCATTAATAACAGCAGCACATCTTTGTAATTAGTAACAGCAGCACATCTTTGTCATTAGTAACAGCAACACATCTTTGTCATTAGTAACAGCAGCACATCTTTGTCATTAGTAACAGCAGCACATCTTTGTCATTAGTAACATCAGCACATCTTTGTCATTAGTAACAGCAGCACATCTTTGTCATTAGTAACAGCAGCACATCTTTGTCATTAGTAACAGCAGCACATCTTTGTCATTAGTAACAGCAGCACATCTTTGTCATTAGTAACAGCAGCACATCTTTGTCATTAGTAACAGCAGCACATCTTTGTCATTAGTAATAGCAGCACATCCTAAGACCCTGAGAGTGCTCCCTCCTCTCTGAAGTGTCATGTGACATCTACAGCTCATCTCTTATTCCCAGGAGCTTCAACTTGTTAGCACTGAAGTCCCTTTCTCTCATCTTCTTATTAGCACTGAAGTCCCTTTCTCTCCTGTTCTTATTAGCACTGAGGCCCCTTTCTCTCCTGTTCTTATTAGCACTGAGGCCCCTTTCTCTCCTGTTCTTATTAGCACTGAGGCCCCTTTCTCTCCTGTTCTTATTAGCACTGAGGTCACATTCTCTCATCTTTTTCCTGCCCTGATGTTCAATGGTGTGTACTGTAGCCTACCTGTATGGTGCTATCTAGCTAAAAGCTCAGTTAAAATCTCTACGAGGGTCCAGATGTTACGCTAAGTAGTGGCGAGGTAAATTAATTTCCTTTATATTAGATATGCTCTGTGGAATGTGGTGCTCCTCGGCAGGTTAAGTATTTTTCCTGGTTTTCAGCGTATTACTTTATTTTACTATTTTAGAACCGTTAGTCATCTTTGGGGGAGAGAGAACTGTGAGTGAGTGAGTGAGTGAGTGAGTGAGTGAGTGAGAGAGAGAGAGAGAGAGAGAGAGAGAGAGAGAGAGAGAGAGAGAGAGAGAGAGAGAGAGAGAGGGGAGATAGAGGGAGGTGTGATACTCTATGTGAAGTTGGTGCTAATACTTTATGCATGGAAAATGAAAAGTTCTCATGCGAGCTTGAATTTTCCGGCGGAGTGAACCCTTTCTGTTTGTGCTGCATCCATTTCAGGATTTTTTTTCTCTCAAACTCAGAACATTTGACTCTACTCTTTCACTTTGCAGCATACAAGTGGAAAAACAGGTACGGTGGTTGTAGAATATCTGGACCAGAGGACCTGTCATGGCTGCTAGTATGTCTGGACCAGAGGAACTCACCGACCTAATAACTAGAGGTAACCTAAAGTAACCTACAACCCAGAGACTTCCCATGTCAGTTTACAGGATCAGAGAAACACTTTTTGTCCCCTTGACACCCAGTTTCATCCACAACACTGTCAGTAAACAGTAGCTGCAGTCCTCCCTGGCCTGAGCGCTGTGTTTTTGAACTGATCAAGTACAACCCAATTTGCAAATAAAACACAAAACCAGTGGTGTAACTGCAGCAACAGAATTATGCCATATGGTGCCATATTTTAGCTGTCAGTCAAACTCTGCAAAATGAAACTAAACCTTAGGTTTACGCAATAATTCCGATTAAACGTACATTTTGGCATTCATTCCCGAGTGGTTAAGTTAAGGGTTAAGGATTGGGAAAGGCTTAAAACAAAAACAAAAACGTAAAGCACTTGGGATTGATCACGTGACCCTCTGGGCCGGAGTCTGCGGCTTAAGCGACCGTCCATCATCCCCACCCACAACGCCCTAGCAAGCTGCAAGCCTACGAGATGGTAATAGGTGGTCACGTTGCCCCTAGTGGACGGTACAGCTTCCACATTTCGTTAGGTCCGAACATAATCTGGTACATGGAGAATCTGAACCTCATGGCATACTCCATAAGAGAATGGACTGAGTACGGCAGACATGGTCCATTGTGAATATACAGGTGTGGTACAGAACTCACTGTCACCAGACTCACCCCCGACCATTATGCCAGTCTTCCTCTCTGTTCCTCTGTTTCTCTGTTTCCCTCCCTCCCTCCCTCCCTCCTCTACTCTCCCCCTCTACCCTTCCACCTCCATACAACCATACCAACAGACAATCACTCCCATTATAGAGTACGACTGGCAGCGTGTCACTGTTCCTGCCCTGATACAAACAGATAGGACCTATCGCTGTTGTTGTCCTGTGACGGACAGGTCTCTTGATGAGTCAGAGGCCAATCACGGGTGACATAAGAGGTGGGCAGAGCAAACTCTGTCTTCTTTTCAATGGCACCACTCTAAGTAAACACTTTCTCACCACTGACATTCAAATTGCAAGAAGTGTGTCGTAAAAAGTCCTGGAACATGCTAGAAAAAAAGGCTTGGTTCCTTGACCTGAGTTTGAAATGGAAAAATGAAATCCATTAAAGCTCAGGGGAGAGAATTTCAGAGCAAAAAGCCAAGCTTTCAAGGTTAAGAAAAAATATGTGACTTTCTTCACAGCAGAAAGGGAAAAGATAGTAGCTGTCTGTGTCAAGGATTTTAAACGATCACATATTTTTTAGTTTTAGTCCAGTGAGAGTTGGTCAAACCACAGGCAAAAAGGGATGTAGTGTGTGTGTGTGTGAAGATGGAGGCGTGAAAAGATATGTGTGTATGCTAATTACAGCAGGAACCTGCCAGTACATGTCCGTCCCAGAAAAGCCTTAGAACAGTCTTCTTTCACGACACCAGCAAGCGTAATCACCACATAAAAAACATCCCTTCATTTTCACAGCTCGATCTCAGGAGAGCAATGCCCCAATCACAGAGCACAACAGACAAACAAGCCGCAAGGCAGTGACGTAACAACCGGACGGAATCAGGGTTGGGGTGCAAAGTCGTTTAATAGTTTATTGCGTGACTAAAACGTTGATGTTGACCGCCTGCATGTTACAGTGAAAGGAAGAATGAGTACATGAATGGCTTGTTAAAAGCTGACACACATTCCCGCCTTGAGACATGCTGTATGTAAAAACACAACGTGTGAATTACAAAGCAAATTACAAAGAAATGTATTTGTGCCTCTGAATGTCTTTGTGCTGGTTAATGTATTTAATGAGATAGTGAGATGGAATGCAGTATTCGATTCTCTCAAACAAAGGTATTTTTGATTGCTTCCCTGAGCGTTCTGGGAGTGGCTCTCTTTGTAAAGTAAAACTTGGTTTGTGTTGGCTATTAATCAGAAGGAAGGTAAGTAGGGTAGTAGGGTGTGTGTGTGTGTGTGTGTGTGTGTGTGTGTGTGCTTGTGTGTGTGTGTGTGTGTGTGTGTGTGTATGTGTGTGTGTGTGTGTGTGTGTGTGTGTGTGTGTGTGCGTGCGTGTGTGTGTGTGTGTGTGTGTGTGTCTGTGTGTGTGTGTGTGTGTGTGTGTGTGTGTGTGTGTGCGTGCGTGCGTGCATGTGTGTGCGTGTGTGTAGTAATGCCTAGTGGGGTACTGTCAGACTATGCACAGCCAGCAGCAAAACCATAAACCCACATTTACCATTTACAGAGACCATCTCAGTAACCGCTTTAGTAAATCTCAGGAATCTAACAAAAACAATCATGAGTTCAGCTCAGTAACAGGTACAGTTTTTTTTTTTATGGCGCTCCTTTTCCACAGAAACTATTAAAACCAGTTGATTGATATA
Organism: Coregonus lavaretus; assembly: GCF_964263955.1. Classification (NCBI taxonomy): domain Eukaryota; kingdom Metazoa; phylum Chordata; class Actinopteri; order Salmoniformes; family Salmonidae; genus Coregonus; species Coregonus lavaretus. The sequence continues at coordinate 44,900,785 of NC_140003.1, forward strand.
AGTGCAGATCATTGTTTATACAACGGGTGGGTCTAATCCTGGATGCTGATTGGTTAAAACCGCATTCCAGCCGGTGTCTATTCCACAAGTTACCACCGGCTAAAGCTATGATGTTGAAATGCCTATTTACTCTGTTCCATCTGACTGCGCAATCCACTGTCTTATCAGCCCAGCCAGGCAATTTATGAACTTGATCTCCACTATAAAAAGCATCTAGACATTTTCTGACATTTCTTTTAGACTAACATTTAGTTTTCAACAGCGGAGATTTGTGTAAACCTTGCTGTCTGTCTCTCTGAGATTTGCAACATTATTTCAATATTGAAATTCGATCTCCAGCTGTCCCATAGTAATGAACGTGTCGGGAGTCGGGACGAGACAGACAGGCAGGCAACTTTTCTCAGCCAGTTGAAATCATTAATCACCTGGCATCATTTTTATGGACATATACAAAGAAATGTCAATTGAAAAAAGGTCAAACGAAATGAAGTGCAGCTAGTTTGCAGTCTTTCCAGCTTCAGTTTAAAGTGATTGTGTTAGCTGTGTTGTTGGCTAGCTCCTCTGAACAACAGTGTCCTGACGAGAGAGCACATTTTCTATGTCAGGGCGAAATTGCGCCTCATTAGCTCATTGTTATGAAAACAGCTTAAACAAATGCAAATGCAGCTACTTTGCTGTTATTCTGGTTGCACTGTTTAAAGTGACTGTAAGTTAGCTGTAGTTGGCTAGCTAGCAAGCAAGCGATAAGAACGTTGCCAGCCAGTATGGCAATGGAACATTTAGAACGAATGACTGGGTGGCGTCCATAGATACAGAACAAAAAGACTGAACGACTGGGTCGCGTCTCTGGCAACTGAACCGATAGAACGAACGACCAGCCGGGTTGGGTAGCAACCTTAGAATTGTGTCGGGACTATATCTTGTGGAAGGATGAAATAGTATGAATAAATTCATCAAAAAAAACGTTTTTAATGAAAATATGTCAATCATTATTTGAATATGTTGGTAACCCGTTGTATAAAAGTGATAATGCCCTCGAAGCCGGTGTTTGGAGAATATAGTGGCACGGTTTGCCGGCCTGAGACAAAATACCCATGCCAATATATCCTCCAAATGCCGGCTTCTCGGGCATTATCACTTAAGTGGAAAACATTTTCAGTAAAACCTCAATTGTATTGTGCCTTCAATGTCCTGTACAAGTCAACTGCTGGTGGGTTTACATGTGGCTGAGTAAACCAATCCTAGAGTGGCGAGTGTTACCATAGCTGCAGTTTGTGGCAGATGCAGCAGGTGCAGGACTGCCTGATGGTCTCCATTGGCATTTCTCCCTCTGTCTTTTCAGTTGGACCTGTTCTGTCATATGTCATTTCAGTTGGTCCTGTTCTGTCATATTTCATTTCAGTCGGTCCTGTTCTGACATCTGTCTTTTCAGTTGGTCCTGTTTTGTGATCTGTCATTTCAATAGGTCCTGTTCTGTCATCTGTCATCTGTCAGACAGTCCTGGAAGAGGTCATTGTTCAGTGTTATGTGCTGTCCTTGGCCCTTAGGTCTACCTCTAATGAATGATAAGAGATGTAATGGTGTATGGGTTACTGTAATGGTGTATGGGTTACTGTAATGGTGTATGGGTGACTGTAATGGTGTATGGGTGACTGTAATGGTGTATTGGTGACTGTAATGGTGTATGGGTTACTGTAATGGTGTATGGGTTACTGTAATGGTGTATGGGTGACTGTAATGGTGTATGGGTTACTGTAATGGTGTATGGGTGACTGTAATGGTGTATGGGTGACTGTAATGGTGTATGGGTTACTGTAATGGTGTATGGGTTACTGTAATGGTGTATGGGTTACTGTAAGGGTGTATGGGTTACTGTAATGGTGTATGGGTTACTGTAATGGTGTATGGGTTACTGTAATGGTGTATGGGTTACTCTAATGGTGTATGGGTTACTGTAATGGTGTATGGGTGACTGTAATGGTGCATGGGTTACTGTAATGGTGTATGGGTTACTGTAATGGTATATGGGTTACTCTAATGGTGTATGGGTTACTCTAATGGTGTATGGGTTACTCTAATGGTGTATGGGTTACTGTAATTGTGTATGGGTTACCGTAATGGTGCATGGGTTACTGTAAGGGTGAATGGGTTACTGTAATTATGGGTTACTTTAGTGGTCTATGGGTTACTGTAATGGTGTATGGGTTAATGAGTAAATGGCTGTAAGGCCCACTCAGCGACGGCCTGTCCTTCATCCTACAGCACAGCTCTTTATCACCCTGAATCACTCTTCTCTGATGGTTTGTATAGGAGGGACCATATAACCAGCCACGAGACAAGACTGACAGGTCTTTCTACTCACCAACCACACACATGCAAACAGATACACACACAGTTACACACACAGTTACACAAGCATGCACACTTGAATGAACATGCACACACACACACACACACACACACACTCACACACATGCATGCATGCACACACACACACACACACACACAAACACACACACACACACACACAAATACAAAGATTTCCATTCCAGATAAGACAATGTCAAGCCATAGAGCGGAGCTCTGATAGACGTGGTCTGGTCCGTATCGATCCGGTGTTTACAAGCTCCAGATTTATGGAACAGATGAAAAGGTTTTCAGATTTCACCTTTTCAATTAGAGCTGATGTGATTTGTGTAACAGCTGTAGACAGTTGCTTCTACACTAAATGTGGATTGAATGTTAGATGTGTCTCGTTGACGAGTCTAGGCAGTGTGCCTCTCGTCCAGCGTACTACAATCAGAATGAATCAAAATCACATAATGAGGACGGCATATTTTTTTAAATGTAGATTCACAGTGAAGTTGCCCTTTAAATCAGAAAGGCACAAAAGCATTGATTGCTCCTCCTGCTCAAAATGCACTATCCACAACCACTTGGTTTATGCACCTTTCCATCTGTAGTCTATTGGTAAAAAAGGGCCTTCTTCAAATGAGCTACCTGCCCCTACCTACCTTGCAACCATGTGCAACATCAGCAATATAGAACTTTAACCAGCAAACCTCAGGCTCCCCCTCCATTTCCCAAATTGATGTACCACTCAGCAACCCCTGCTATGCAATATAAGACTCCCCCCCCCCCCCCCCCCCCCAGACTCCAGTTAACCTACAGCAAATCAGACATTTATATTCGGGAGCTCAGCCAAGGCTATCTGAGAACATTAAAAAGAAAAGGAGTGAGGTGCAAATTTTATCCATGACAAAAAATACGAATAGACTAGTCAGAGTTAGGATCCTTCTGTGAGCTAGGAGGCTAGGAGCTCAGCTTCCTGGGGTTGGGTTTCAGCAGTGTGATGGGAGGGAACATTGATTTAATTTCAGCCTCCACAGAGCTTCTCACTCTGGGACCAGGATTTACTACCCATGATGCTTGGAGATAGCACCATGTGACCTCGGTAGATTTGGTGAAGTGAGAGGAAAGATGTACTGGGATTCATTTTGTACAGAGGAAATAGCAGTGAGTTGAGTCATGAGCAGTATCACAGGGTTTAGATCAATTCAAGGTCCCAGAATTTCTGATGAGAGATGATAGCAAAAAGCGATCCAAATTCTCACAAGCAGAAAATATAAATATTCCAATAAAATACTGTTCAAGGGTATTCTCGGTTATCTTCTCAAATGCACCTTTTATCGTTCTCTCTAGATGCACGTTGGCTTTGCACTGAAAAACACAACTATTTTTTCGGAGAATTTACCACACACGCTCGTCACGTTTCTCGTGTCCATGGGAGCCCTGTTATGGTTTTATGGCCTGTAACCATCCTGGCCTATAATAGGAGATGTCATTATACATTCCATGGCAGAGTGGCTCACTCTCATCTGTTCTGTGCCATTGAGCTCTGAGGTGCTTTCAAAGGTGAGACTCCAAAGGCAGGGGTCTCTGAAAATTACATGCTAAGGTCAATAACTGTTACTCCTCAACTGGGCTGTGGATTTATGTGAGAATGCCAAGGCCTTATAAAATAATGTGTCCAGCATTGGTGGAAGGGATGAGATTAGAACAATAAGAGAGACACAGGAAACAAGGTGAATACCGATGACATTAAATTATTAGTTGAAATACCTTTTTTAAATTTCCCTGTTGGTTTGAGAGGGAGGCTCGCACCAGTTGTCGGACCGGTGCTGTTTTCCTAGTGTAAAATCTGATGCTTGTTTGAAAACCGGTCATAACTCATGTTGACATGTGTAGGGCTGCCAAGGGGCAAACAGCTTTGTCTAATCACGTGTGGCTCCTTTGAGAAAACAACTGAACAATGTCATTCACAGCAGAGCCCTATTAGAAAGCCACATTATTAGGTGGCCATTTTGAGAAAAAAACAGAACAATGTCATTCACAGCAGAGCTATATTAGAAAGCCACATCATTAGACGGCCATTTTGAGAAAACAACTGAACAATGTCATTCACAGCAGAGCCCTATTAGAAAGCCACATTATTAGGTGGCCATTTTGAGAAAAACACAGAACAATGTCATTCACAGCAGAGCTATATTAGAAGCCACATCATTAGACAGCGATTTTGAGAAAACAACTGAACAATGTCATTCACAGCAGAGCCCTATTAGAAAGCCACATTTTTAGGTGGCCATTTTGAGAAAAAAATGGAACAATGTCATTCACAGCAGGGCTATATTAGAAAGCCACATCATTAGACGGCCATTTTGAGAAAACAACTGAACAATGTCATTCACAGCAGAGCCCTATTAGAAAGCCACATTATTAGGTGGCCATTTTGAGAAAAAAATTGAACAATCTCATTCACAGCAGAGCCCTATTAGAAAGCCACATTATTAGGTGGCCATTTTGAGAAAAAAAACAGAACAATGTCATTCACAGCAGAGCTATATTAGAAAGCCACATTTTTAGGTGGCCATTTTGAGAAAAAAAATGGAACAATGTCATTCACAGCAGAGCGCTATTAGAAAGCCACATCATTAGATGGCGATTTTGAGAAAAGAAATGGGACAATGTCATTCACAGCAGAACCCTATTAGAAAGCCACATTATTAGGCAGCCATTTTGAGAGAAAAAAACTAAACAATGTCATTCACAGCAGAACCCTATCAAAAAGCCACATTATTAGGTGGCCATTTTGAAAAAAAAAACTGAATAATGTAATTCACAGCAGAACCCTATTAGAAAGCCACATTATTAGACGGCCATTTTGAGAAAACAACTGAACAATGTCATTCACAGCAGAGCCCTATTAGAAAGCAACATTATTAGGTGGCCATTTTGAAAAAAAAACTGAATAATGTAATTCACAGCAGAACCCTATTAGAAAGCCACATTATTAGACGGCCATTTTGAGAAAAAAACTGAACAATGTCATTCACAGCAGAGCCCTATTAGAAAGCCACATTATTAGGTGGCCATTTTGAGAAAAAAACAGAACAATGTCATTCACAGCAGAGCTATATTAGAAAGCCACATCATTAGACGGCCATTTTGAGAAAACAACTGAACAATGTCATTCACAGCAGAGCCCTATTAGAAAGCCACATTATTAGGTGGCCATTTTGAGAAAAACACAGAACAATGTCATTCACAGCAGAGCTATATTAGAAGCCACATCATTAGACAGCGATTTTGAGAAAACAACTGAACAATGTCATTCACAGCAGAGCCCTATTAGAAAGCCACATTTTTAGGTGGCCATTTTGAGAAAAAAATGGAACAATGTCATTCACAGCAGGGCTATATTAGAAAGCCACATCATTAGACGGCCATTTTGAGAAAACAACTGAACAATGTCATTCACAGCAGAGCCCTATTAGAAAGCCACATTATTAGGTGGCCATTTTGAGAAAAAAATTGAACAATGTCATTTACAGCAGAGCCCTATTAGAAAGCCACATTATTAGGTGGCCATTTTGAGAAAAAAAACAGAACAATGTAATTCACAGCAGAGCTATATTAGAAAGCCACATTTTTAGGTGGCCATTTTGAGAAAAAAATGGAACAATGTCATTCACAGCAGAGCGCTATTAGAAAGCCACATCATTAGATGGCGATTTTGAGAAAAAAATGGGACAATGTCATTCACAGCAGAACCCTATTAGAAAGCCACATTATTAGGCAGCCATTTTGAGAGAAAAAAACTAAACAATGTCATTCACAGCAGAACCCTATCAAAAAGCCACATTATTAGGTGGCCATTTTGAAAAAAAAACCTGAATAATGTAATTCACAGCAGAACCCTATTAGAAAGCCACATTATTAGACGGCCATTTTGAGAAAACAACTGAACAATGTCATTCACAGCAGAGCCCTATTAGAAAGCAACATTATTAGGTGGCCATTTTGAAAAAAAAACTGAATAATGGAATTCACAGCAGAACCCTATTAGAAAGCCACATTATTAGACGGCCATTTTGAGAAAAAAACTGAACAATGTCATTCACAGCAGAGCCCTATTAGAAAGCCACATTATTAGGTGGCCATTTTGAAAAAAAAAACTGAATAATGGAATTCACAGCAGAACCCTATTAGAAAGCCACATTATTAGACGGCCATTTTGAGAAAACAACTGAACAATGTCATTCACAGCAGAGCCCTATTAGAAAGCAACATTATTAGGTGGCCATTTTGAGAAAAAAAACTGAATAATGTAATTCACAGCAGAACCCTATTAGAAAGCCACATTATTAGACGGCCATTTTGAGAAAACAACTGAACAATGTCATTCAAAGCAGAGCCCTATTAGAAAGCCACATTATTAGGTGGCCATTTTGAGAAAAAACAGAACAATGTCATTCAAAGCAGAGCCCTATTAGAAAGCCACATCATTAGGCGGCCATCTTGAGAGAAAAAACAGAACAATGTCATTCACAGCAGAGCCCTATTAGAAATCCACATCATTAGGCGGCCATCTTGAGAGAAAAAACAGAACAATGTAATTGACAGCAGAGCCCTATTAGAAAGCCACATTATTAGGCGGCCATTTTGAGAGAAAAAACTAAACAACGTCATTGACAGCAGAGCCCTATTAGAAAGCCACATTATTAGGCGGCCATTTTGAGAAAATAAAGAGGGAGAAAGAACAAACTTGCGGTGGGAGTGGCCCCCGCTCTTCCAGACGCTATCGTATTCACCAACCTAACTGGTCTGTCAATTTCATGGCCGGGTTGTGAATAATAAGGGACGTTAAAAGGCACCCAGAATTTTACGATATGCCAGACTCATATTTCTCGCCTCTGCCTTGTGGATCATGGATTTCATATTGGGTCTCGGATAAATTGCAATGCATTCCCAAACGCTGGCGTGAGAGACCTGTAATTTCATTTCTCCCCTCTCTTCCCTCCCCAGGGTCAGTGGTTCAGACTCCCCTCTCTACCCTCCCCAGGGTCTGTAGTTCAGAGTCCCCTCTCTTCTCTCCCCAGGGTCAGTGGTTCAGACTCCCCTCTCTACCCTCCCCAGGGTCAGTGGTTCAGAGTCCCCTCTCTTCTCTCCCCAGGGTCAGTGGTTCAGACTCCCCTCTCTACCCTCCCCAGGGTCAGTGGTTCAGAGTCCCCTCTCTTCTCTCCCCAGGGTCAGTAGTTCAGACTCCCCTCTCTACCCTCCCCAGGGTCAGTGGTTCAGAGTCCCCTCTCTTCTCTTCCCAGGGTCAGTGGTTCAGACTCCCCTCTCTACCCTCCCCAGGGTCAGTGGTTCAGAGTCCCCTCTCTACTCTCCCCAGGGTCAGTAGTTCAGACTCACCTCTCTACTCTCCCCAGGGTCAGTGGTTCAGACTCCCCTCTCTTCTCTCCCCAGGGTCAGTGGTTCAGACTCCCCTCTCTACTCTCCCCAGGGTCAGTGGTTCAGACTCCCCTCTCTTCTCTCCCCAGGGTCAGTGGTTCAGACTCCCCTCTCTACTCTCCCCAGGGTCAGTGGTTCAGACCCAGGGTCAGTGGTTCAGACTCTCCTCTCTACTCTCCCTGTGGTCTGTTGTAACGGCCGTGGTCCAGAGGGGTGCGAGATCAGACCTAAAATGAAGAGCATCAATCTTCTCCTCTCTCCTCACTCCAATTGTTTTGCCTTGTGTATGTACAATAGAGAAGGCGAGAGACAGAGAGAGAGAGACAGAGAGATAGAGAGAGAGAGAGAGACAGAGAGAGAGAGAGAGAGAGAGAGAGAGAGACAGAGAGACAGAGAGAGAGAGAGAGAGAGAGAGAGAGAGAGAGAGAGAGAGTGAGAGAGAGAGAGAGAGAGAGAGAAGGTGAGATAGTGTCTGCATTGTTTTGTAATTGATGTGAAATATGCAGAAGAGGTATAAAAACCCTAGCAACCTATATACTGTAGGTAATTTTCAGGGCATGCCTGCAGCTAAGAACATGTAGCTGTGTGTTTCAGCAGGGAACCTCTTTCCTCTCTAACATAATGTACAAACAAGGGGATAAGCCCACACAGTCAGACAGGGTGAGCCAGGGTGCGGGTAAACATCACAACTAAAAACACAGGAGCTGTCAATCACTGCAAATCAACTCATGTACCTCACCCAGAGGGATTTTTTACCCACTCCTCCCACCTACTGAGGAAACATTTGGGAATGTTTTTGTTGATTTCCGTGGGCGGTGGTGCTTCATGGGAGGGCACTCTGACTGTGTCTTCAACTCCAGGCTGTGTGCTCCTCGCTGCTCTTCGCCGAATGTCGCCGTGCCACCTGACGGAACACTTCTCCTTTTCTCCTCCCTCACGCTGATCTTCTTCTCTTTCACAGCGCTGGTGAGAGGAGCAGCCAACGAGTGGGCTGCTGAGCATTCAAGTAGATCATGGGAGGCAGATGCTCGGTAATGGTCTCTAGACAAAAAAACACATGGCCTTCTGAGGTAAACTAGATCAATAGATATAACTCTAAAAAGACAGACAACATCTAGATGTCCTATATGTCTGCTGGCTGCACTGTTGTATCCTCCTGGCAGACGCCTGTGAAATGGTTTCTAGGGCATTGTGTGATCTTCTAGCCCCATGCTGGCTGGCTACATGCTGAGGAGAGATTCAACAGAGACATGTCGCGACAGAAATATGTATTTGGTTGGACTGTGCAGCCTTTATATTTATTCTATAATAGCTTTATGTTCTCTGCCTCATAGCATTGGTCTTTAATGCTTGCTGATTCTTTGTGCACGGTCTTGTCTAATTAAATGTCTAATTTCTCTGCTTTTGAACTGCATTGTGACATGCAGCCTCATCTCCGGTCTCTCCCCCAACACACACCCACATCCACCAACCAACAGAGACTCCGGTCTCTCCCCCAACACACTCCCACATCCACCAACCAACAGAGACTCCATTCTCTCCCCCAACACACTCCCACATCCACCAACCAACAGAGACTCCAGTCTCTCCCCCAACACACTCCCACATCCACCAACCAACAGAGACTCCAGTCTCTCCCCCAACACACACCCACATCCACCAACCAACAGAGACTCCATTCTCTGCCCCAACACACTCCCACATCCACCAACCAACAGAGACTCCAGTCTCTCCCCCAACACACACCCACATCCACCAACCAACAGAGGCTCCATTCTCTCCCCCAACACACTCCCACATCCACCAACCAACAGAGACTCCAGTCTCTCCCCCAACACACTCCCACATCCACCAACCAACAGAGACGCCAGTCTCTCCCCCAACACACTCCCACATCCACCAACCAACAGAGAATCCAGTCTCTCCCCCAACACACTCCCACATCCACCAACCAACAGAGACTCCATTCTCTGCCCCAACACACTCCCGCATCCACCAACCAACAGAGACTCCATTCTCTACCCCAACACACTCCCACATCCACCAACCAACAGAGACTCCAGTCTCTCCCCCAACACACTCCCACATCCACCAACCAACAGAGACTCCAGTCTCTCCCCCAACACACACCCACATCCACCAACCAACAGAGACTCCAGTCTCTCCCCCAACACACACCCACATCCACCAACCAACAGAGACTCCAGTCTCTCCCCCAACACACACCCACATCCACCAACCAACAGAGACTCCAGTCTCTCCCCCAACACACTCCCACATCCACCAACCAACAGAGACTCCAGTCTCTGCCCCAACACACTCCCACATCCACCAACCAACAGAGACTCCAGTCTCTCCCCCAACACACACCCACATCCACCAACCAACAGAGACTCCGGTCTCTCCCCCAACACACTCCCACATCCACCAACCAACAGAGACGCCAGTCTCTCCCCCAACACACACCCACATCCACCAACCAACAGAGACTCCGGTCTCTCCCCAACACACTCCCACATCCACCAACCAACAGAGACTCTGGTCACTCCCCCAACACACTCCCACATCCACCAACCAACAGAGACTCTGGTGTAGGAGCAGAAAGATAAGAGAGCGTAGGAGCAGAACAGAACATCCTACATCATGTAGGTTCAGGGATGAGCCCAGAGCTGTCCGCAAAATGGAAATCATCAACAGAATTGTGAGCTGCTTCTCAGCAACATAAAGTGACAGCCATGTAAATAATGTTGGTGGAATGTGCTACAACTGAAGCTCAATTTACTTTTCCTCCCTAAAGGGGGCAATTTGCTCTTTGAAGGTATTTTGGCTTCCTTCTCATGCCAAACAACGGCTCTGGAGTTACAGAGCTACAACAGATTTGAGAGGAGCTTAACTAGGACCTTAACCAGGACTTTAACCAGGACCTTAACCAGGAGCTTAACTAGGACCTTCACCAGGACCTCAACCAGGACTTTCACCAGGACCTTAACCAGGAGCTTAACTAGGACCTTAACCAGGACTTTAACCAGGACCTTAACCAGGACATTAACCAGGACCTTAACCAGGACCTTAACCAGGACTTTAACCAGGACATTAACCAGGACCTTAACCAGGACCTTAACCAGGACCTTAACCAGGAGCTTAACCAGGACCTTAACCAGGACCTTAACCAGGACCTTAACCAGGTCCTTAACCTTCCTATATTTCTAGCTGTGTGCGTGCTATTGAAAATCATTATGGCACCCAGTGGCGGACTTTGCCTCAGGCCTCACATCATCTGCGGGCCTCATGAGCTGGTCATAATGTAAAAAGAAAAGTGTGTGTGGTGGTGGGGTTGGGGGGGGTGGGGGGGGCCTGGCCTCTGCCTGGGGCCTCCAAATCACTAAGTCTGCCCCTGATGGCACCATATGTCTGCCATGACCTTGGTATTTGTTCATTTATACCAAGGTCATGATTTTTATGACGTATAACATAAAACAGATGTGAAAGCCGGAAAAAGTGAAATCAATGACTTGCACTAATGACCTAGAAGTGTGAACCAGTACCATTGAGAGAATGAAAATGCACCCTCTGAAATGTTGAGTCGACCACCGTCAAATGAAATTACCATTGGTGCTGGCACACACATGCCCTCATTATAGATAATCACTCGCAAGAAACACTTTCCCAAAAGCCCTCATTGCTGAATACCCCAAAGCCGATTATATAGCACTTATAATATAAGAATCTGATTGAAAAGTTGCCTTTGTAGTTTCTTAAGTTTGTTCATAACACTTTAAGTAAAGATTTGATTACAAATGGTTATAAACTAATTAATTTAAACCATTACATTAAGTAAATGCATGTAACAGGGCTGTTGTTCACGATGTATACATTTAGTCAATATTCATAAGCAAGACTTCAAATAAAGTTTTTACTGAATTAGTCATTATTCACAAGCCTTCAAAATAAAGTTTGGCTGAATTCCTTGTGAACATGTTTAAGTTTGCGTTGTGAACTAGTGAACTGTGCTCCAGGTTCCACAGTATGAACAGATCACATCTAAAAGAGACAGCTATAATATTCAGACCACACTCAAATGAGGCAAGGTTCACCTCAATGAGGCACGGTTCAGATCAGTGAGGCATGGTTCAGAATACACTCTTCGCCAGACAGCCAGTCGGCCAAACGCTCAGACATACAGATTAAGTTAAGAAAACCACAGCAGGAACCAGAGCCCTGGTATCCGCTTTCACTGTGCTTTCATGTGTAACACTGGCTTTACTGTCTATGAGCAGATGATGAATCTGTATGCAGAGCCCGGCTAGGGCCTGCTCTACTGCTCTGCCTCCTCTAATGGCAGAGGAAAGGAAAGCCACCAAGGTGCAACTGAGGAGCTCCCTGGACTGAATGGGAGTATTGTACAGTGGCTCAGACAAACAGTGTGTAGCTACAACAGATCCCGGGGGGAGGAAAGGTTAGGAGGAGAACCAGACCAGGGGGCCCTAGCGCACTTCTCCTCACCCCTCACCTCCACCCTCACCCTGTATTCCACCTGACAAACCAGGAGGACCTAGTGCACTCCTCACCCCTCACCTCCACCCTCACCCTGTACCAGGAGGACCTAGTGTGCTCCTCACCCCTCACTTCCACTCTGTATCAGGAGAACTTAGCGCACTCCTTACCCTTCACCCCTCACCTACACCCTCACCCTGTACCAGGAGGACATAGTGCACTCCTCACCCAACCTCCAACCTCACCCTGTACCAGGAGGACCTAGTGCACTCCTCACCCCTCACCTCCACCCTGTCCCAGGAGGACCCAGTGCACTCCTCACCCCTCACCTCCACTCTCACCTTGTACCAGGAGGACCTAGTGCACTCCTCACCCCTCACCTCCATCCTCACCCTGTACCAGGAGGACCCAGTGCGCTCCTCACCCCTCACCTCCACCCTGTACCAGGAGGACCTAGTGCGCTCCTCACCCCTCACCTCCAACCCCACCCTGTACCAGGAGGACCTAGTGCACTCCTCACCCCTAACCTCCAACCTCACCCTGTACCAGGAGGACCTAGTGCGCTCCTCACCCCTCACCTCCAACCTCACCCTGTACCAGGAGGACCCATTGCACTCCTCACCCCTCACCTCCACCCTGTACCAGGAGGACCTAGTGCACTCTTCACCCCTCACACACCTGAGTTCCATATACACATGGAGGCAAATGTCTGACTGTCAAGTCAATGTCAATGTACAGTACATATGCAATGGACGGTTCCTCCCCTTACAAAAATACCTACAGGAATTCTGCATGAGAAATCCACACAGACTCACACTGACAAATTACACAAATACTTTTGTCTGACTATTTTAATCTATCAGTGAAAATTGATACAGCGTTAATCGTCCCCATTTATGTTTCACCGTGCCACATCTGTACTAATTAGGATTGAACAATTACGGGAACTTTTAATAAATTCCCTGGTTTTCCCAGAATCCCAGTTGGAGGAGTCTCAGAATCAGAAAGGAATAAGCAGGAAATCCGAAATCCTCCAACCAGGACTTGTGGAAAAACAGGGAATTTCTTGAAAGTTCCCGGAATTTTGCAACCCTAGTGCGGATGCAGCCAGAGAACTAAATTAATTGTGTAAAGGTTGATTTAACTTCGAGATGAAAGTTTCCCGGAAGCCAAGCTGTCACAGGAGTTATGACAAGATTACATATTTCAGTTAACTGGCCAAAAAGTTAAAATAAATTGCAGAGCATATTTATCTGAATGTCAGCTTGTAATTTCACAAAGCTGGGAACGCTATGTGGTTTTCTTCATTTATTTATGTATTTATTTATACCTGTATTTATTTATTTATTTCTATATGTACTTATTTTCCCTTCGCTCCTGTTGCATCCTGTTCCTAGCAAGCGTGCGACACGCTAAAGTCAGCTGCTTTTTTGTGGCTGGATTATTGAGTGATTCTGCCCCAGTTTAATTTGAAGGAAGCCTACAGCTTCGTGTGATTAATCCCTCACGATTTAAAGATTTATAGAAGTCTCAAATTGTCAGGAAACCGGAGGAGAGGAGCTGTGCAGAGAGGGGAGGAGAAGAAAGAGAGGGGAAATGTTCAGTGTGGAAGTAGACCTCCAGCCAACCTGTCATTCACCCCTTATGTTCAGTGTGGAAGTAGACTTCCAGTCAACCTGTCATTCACCCCTTATGTTCAGTATGGAAGTAGACCTCCAGTCAACCTGTCATTCACCCCTTATGTTCAGTGTGGAAGTAGACCTCCAGTCAACCTGTCATTCACTCCTTATGTTCAGTGTGGAAGTAGACCTCCAGTCAACCTGTCATTCACTCCTTATGTTCAGTATGGAAGTAGACCTCCAGTCAACCTGTCATTCACCCCTTACGTTCAGTGTGGAAGTAGACCACCAGTCAACCTGTCATTCTCCCCTTATGTTCAGTATGGAAGTAGACCTCCAGTCAACCCGTAATTCATCCCTTACTTACGCTTTCATTGGCTACTGTTTAAATCCTCACAGTTAGTGTGGAAGACCCTGTGGTTTCACTAACCCCTATCCACTTTCAGAATGCATTTAAGCACTCTGTCAACATATACATTTCTCTCTATATCATTCTTTCAGAGTCTCTTTCCCCCTGTTATCCCTCTGTGGTCCCTGTGGCACCCATCTCATCCTCTCTCTATCTGACCTGGAAGAGGTGTGCTTGGTTTGGATCCTTTCAGAGAGGATTATGGCTCTAAGAAGTGGGCACCTGTCAACATGTGTGAACCCTTTTCAACAGGACGGTAACAAGAGAATACCCGCCCCCCTCAACCATTTTCCCACTAGCATACACACTAGTATACACACTAGTATACACATTAGTATACACACTAGTACACACACTAGTACACACACTAGTATACACACTAGTATACACACTAGTACACACACTAGTACACACACTAGTATACACACTAGTATACACACTAGTACACACACTAGTACACACACTAGTATACACACTAGTGTACACACTAGTACACACACTAGTATACACACTAGTATACACACTAGTACACACACTAGTATACACACTAGTATACACACTAGTATACACACTAGTACACACACTAGTATACACACTAGTATACACACTAGTATACACACTAGTACACACACTAGTATACACACTAGTATACACACTAGTACACACACTAGTACACACACTAGTACACACACTAGTATACACACTAGTACACACACTAGTATACACACTAGTACACACACTAGTATACACACTAGTACACACTAGTATACACACTAGTATACACACTAGTACACACACTAGTACACACACTAGTACACACACTAGTACACACACTAGTATACACACTAGTATACACACTAGTACACACACTAGTACACACACTAGTACACACACTAGCATATTACACATATACCTCTGGACTCTTCCTGCTACACTTGATAAGTGCATCTGGTAAGTACAGCTATCAGAACGTGTGTGTTTGTATGCGTGTTTGTGTGCCTGTTTGTGTGCGTGCGCATTTCAATGATGTGTTGCTTTTCTGAGCCAGTGTGACGAGAGATCCACACGTGCTGTCCGCGTTGACATCCCAAATCCATCACGTCCACCACTAGAGTGCAGAGTTCAGGAGCGGCTTTGTCTCTGGGCTAAAGCTGTGGGGCCTGCCAATGTAAAGAAACAAGAGTTGAACTAATGATTATCATCAGGCCCTTTAATAATATGTATGTCAAACATCTGCAACCACAGAACATCAAGCTGCGGGTCAAGGGACTAGGCACGCATGGCCCTGTGGTCAGAGATACAGAGCTATCCTTCACTGTGACTGTGGTTGGGGGCTGAGGGTTAGTTTGCCTTCTGGTACTGACCAAACAGAAGCTGGCCAAGCGTCCAATGGGATCACCAGGTCATAGGTCAAAGTGTGTCAGATGCCAGTAGGTAAACCAGGTGTCTGGGGTCACTGGAGTCAGGAGTCTGGACAATGACCTCTGGTCCACTGACGGGGGAAATGTAGTGGCCTCATATTCACCTTGCTGGAATATTTAGACATATGACTACAATCAACATCAGTGTTTACAAGAAGACCAATGCAGAGACTTGCTTTTGATGGAGAGCTGGTATTCATTTGTATGCAAATTACATAGATGTAAACAACCACCTATTAAGTTACTGTGTATAGCGTTCTCCAGACTGAACCAATGTCCATCCCAACAGTGTTGATATAAGTTACTGTGCATAGCGTTCTCCAGACTGAACCAATGTCCATCCCAACAGTGTTGATATAAGTTACTGTGCATAGCGTTCTCCAGACTGAACCAATGTCCATCCCAACAGTGTTGATATAAGTTACTGTTTATAACGTTCTCTAGACTGAACCAATGTCCATCCCAACAGTGTTGATATAAGTTACTGTGTATAGCGTTCTCCAGACTGAACCAATGTCCATCCCAACAGTGTTGATATAAGTTACTGTGTATAGCGTTCTCCAGACTGAACCAATGTCCATCCCAACAGTGTTGATATAAGTTACATTGTTGGGCTTCAATAGTAGATTTTCTCTCCTGCCAACATTCCTAATGGAACAACTTCATCACAGCCCTGAGTAGTATGACAAAACTGTCCACAAAGCCTATTCCCCCTCAGGAGACTAAAAAGATTTGGCATGGGTCCTCAGATCCTCAAAAAATTCTACAGCTGCACCATCGAGAGCATCCTGACTGGTTGCATCACCGCCTGGTATGGCAACTGCTTGGCCTCTGACCGCAAGGCACTACAGAGGGTAGTGCGTACGGCCCAGTACATCACTGGGGCAAAGCTCCCTGCCATCCAGGACCTCTATACCAGGCGGTGTCAGAGGAAGGCCCTCAAAATTGTCAAAGACTCCAGCCACCCTAGTCATAGACTGTTCTCTCTGCTACCGCACGGCAAGCGGTACCGGAGTGCCAAGTCTAGGTCCAAAAGACTTCTCAACAGCTTCTACCCCCAAGCCATAAGACTCCTGAACAGCTAATCATGGCTACCCAGACTATTTGCACTGCCCCCCCACCCCATCCTTTTTACGCTGCTGCTACTCTGTTAAGTATTTATGCATAGTCACTTTAACTCTACCCACATGTACATATTACCTCAACTACCTCAACTAGCCGGTGCCCCCGCACATTGACAATGCAACGGTACCCCCCTGTATATATAGCCTCCCTACTGTCACTTTATTTTACTGTATATATAGCCTCCCTACTGTCACTTTATTTTACGTCTGCTCTTTTTCTTTCTCAACACTTTTTTGTTGTTGTTTTATTCTTACTTTTTTGTTTAAAATAAATGCACTGTTGGTTAAGGGCTGTAAGTAAGCATTTCACTGTAATGTCTGCACCTGTTGTATTCAGCGCATGTGACCAATAAAATTTGATTTGATTTGATTTGATTTGATTTGATATCACACATTTAAGAGAACATTAATTTTCTTCTTTGAAGTGGAGAGCTGAAGACACATTTGTACAAATGAAAAACCTAATTCAGCTTTTTAATAAACTAGATTTATGATGAAACACTAGTCGTAGTAAATTAATGCTATTTGATGAACTTATCAATGAGGTTTCATTTGAAAAGTTGAACATCCCAGAATTAACTGAACATGGATTCCAACTGTGAAATTAAAATGTAGATTACAATCATTTTGATAATTACGTACATGCTCTGTATTATAAATACCATAATATTCTACCATACTTAGATTCTGAACAAACTATGGGTGTAATATTTTAGCTTCCGAGGAAAAAGAACAGGTACAGCCAAATACTGTTGCTTTGGTGGACAACTGAAGTCCTTAGCATGAAAGTGGTAAAATTAGATAGGATTACTGCATAATCATGTTAACTGCGATGCAACCAACAAAATATGTGGCAGTACCTCTTTTCATCATGTATCATATAACAGATTCTAATTCATTTCACCATCTACCGAAGGTGAGGTCATTCTGTTTTTTGTTTTTTTTGCTGACATGACAGCCGTTGAGGGTGATTTAGCCTGGGTTAACGATATGTGAGTTCAGATATCAAATCAATGAAAGACAATATGGTATTCCTGTACATACTGTGAGTGATAAAGTAAGACCGTTGGGAAATTTGAGGTTTGGGTTTTTTTATAGGGAGAAGTTGTGCCTCTTGGAACTGGTTCCATTTGGGTTTGTGTGCTGAGCTTGGTGTGGGTGGTCTCGACTACTGTTACAATTAATTACCATATGTGACATCATTGATGTGACGAAGGAAGGCCAATCCTGTCTATTTAACGCTCACAGTGTTGTTGGAACAAAGAGGCACTCTGTAACACTTCTGCACGTACAGGCATATTCCTTTTTTGCTCTCTCTCTCTCTCTCTCTCTCTCTCTCTCTCTCTCTCTCTCTCTCTCTCTCTCTCTCTCTCTCTCTCTCTCTCTCTCTCGCTCTCTCTTTCTCTCTCTCTCTCTCTCTCTCTCTCTCTCTCTCTCTCTCTCTATATCTCTCTCTCTCTCTCTCTCTCTCTCTCTCTCACACACACACACAAACACAAACACAAACGAACACACACTCACCCTCACTCACAGCGGAAGGCTCCCATGGCTCGTCACCACTCAAGAGTCCTTTTTCTTTTGACAGAGCCTGACACATCCAGTGAGGAGTGTGTTTCAAGTGGTGCCAACTGTGCCCTCTTCTCCTTCCACCTTTTGTCTGCGTAGGGCGCTCCATGTCATGGGCAGCCCTCATAGAGGGGTGCATTGACCCCCTCCCCGACCCCTCTCCACTGTTGTTTATATTATTATAGCTGAGCCTCGTCTGTCTCCGCCAGGCAGTAAATCCACCAGGCTCTCTCTGGCCACAGGATCGTAAGGACTTTTGGCCAACGCTACGCTTCCCTCCCTCAAAGCTATCGACACCATTGGTCCTTTTTTTAAATTCCAGTCTCTCTGTTGGAGTGTAAAGAAAATAAACAAATAGTTTTAGTCCAGCTTGATATGAGAGGGTTAGACCTGGATGACCCCACCGGAGGGTGTTATAAGCTATGTGGGCCCTTCTTCTCCTGACGAGGGCAGGTCCGGGTGGATGGCCATGTACTCTTATAATCTCCACCCGGCACAGCCAGAAGGGGACTGGCCACCCCTCAGAGCCTGGTTCCTCTCTAGGTTTCTTCCTAGGGTTCCTGCCTTTCTAGGGAGTTTTTTTTCCTAGCCACCGTGCTTCTACATCTGCTGATGTAAAAAGGCCTTTATAAATACATTTGATTGATTGATGTCAGTGATGAGGTAAGATGTTGTACGCCAGGGATTCACAGGGTGATACAGGGCCTGGCCGTTTACTCTGCCGAGCCTGCCTCTAACCCCTGGCCTCCCCAAGTCTTAGTCCAACCCTCCTGCTTTAGGTCCTGCCCCACGGCCCTGTTCCTACAGGCCAAACGTAGCATTATAGGCTAATCAGTGATGGCTAAGCCTGGGTTGGTAAGACACAAAAAAATATGACACCACTAAAATGTTCGTTCTTTTTTTTTATATATATATATATATACTTCAATTGCACTGATGGCATCAGAATTAGAGGAGTTCAATTCATGCAGAAAATTGAAAGTCTTAAAATTATAGAATTTCTCCAAGCCCTTATTCAAATTGGCAGTCTCTCGGGACGGAACACGTACTTTGCCTTGTCTATAACGACAACACGGTCTCCAGAGGTTTGGCAAGGTTCTGTGGCCTAGCATCATGTAACTCATATTTAGCTTGAATCGTTTACTGTAACGACCACAGGCTGTTTACTCTCTATAAAGCTGTGTCCTCCTCTTCCAGCGGCAGCCGCTGATTGCCTGAATACTTGGGTGCGAGGTGGTTGGAGTCGTCAACAAAGCAGCACAACGCCAAGAAATATGATGACAAGTTTTTTAACTACCGGTAGTTTCTTTGAGAAGAGACAGTACAGTGCCCTTGCCGTTTTTCCTATTTTGTTGCATTACAACCTGTAATTTCAATGGATTTTTATTTGGATTTCATGTAATGGACATACACAAAATAGTCCAAATTGGTGAAGTGAAATAAAAAAAATAACTTGTTACAAAGATTTCTAAAAAAATTGATAACGGAAAAGTGGTGCGTGCATATGTATTCACCCCCTTTGCTATGAAACCCCTAAATAAGATCTGGTGCAACCAATTACCTTCAGAAGTCACATAATTAGTTAAATAAAGTCCACCTGTGTGCAATCTAAGTGTCACATGATCTGTCACACTTTAACGTACATTTTCAGCGGGGTCCGTTTTTTTCAACTTTCCTCCAACGCTATCGGACCATTACCATGTCAATCAACGCTGAATCAAAACTTAGTTCACACCCCGGATTTTGATGCCAACACAGTCGCTACAGTCCCATTCGTTTTCATTGCAGCCTCGTTTGAATGCCACGGTTGCCCACATATGTACGGAACGGAGTTAGCTACCATTACCAGCTCCACGATGAGAAGGTTCTAGCTAGTGTATCCCGCTGTCCTTCGACTCTTGTTGGATTTGGTTGTCCAGTTTATCAGGTCCCACGCTCCCATAACTGTTATGATTATTTATTTACAAGTTAATTACAATTTTTTTTTTTTTTTGCTTTAGCGCCATCTGTACCTGATAGAGCAGATCTAGTCTCACGTGCGGAAATAAGCCGTTTGGCGCGACAGACTCATTAGGATGGAGACTAGAGCAGACCCAGAAGCTCTGACTGAACGGACGCACATTTGAGCGCCCCAGGACGGTCCATTTACTTTGTCCTGTTATCATTGTAGAATTTATGCTATAAAATCCTGCGATTTCATTGGAGCAGTTCCCCCCTCATAGCAAATAGCTGGCAAAACAACCAAGCAATGTTCGCACGGCCTATGCGCCCACGAAGGCGCTGCTGCTGTCAGTCGCTGACAGAGAGAGTAGTAGGTAACTGAACAGCTTGTTTTGAACAGCATATTTTTGAAACAGGAAAATGTAAAAATGTACTGCTCTTTTATGAGCATTTAAATCCATTAATGATATATTATACATACTTTATATTTGTAAATACAAAATATTTGTACTACATTTTTTTATATATTTTTTTCATCTCTAAATATAACTCAACATATTTTGTTTATATTTTATATTTACATACAATATTTCTATTTACCTACCTACAATATTTCTATTTACCTACAATATTTATATTTACCTACAATATTTATATTTACCTATACCCTTCCATGTCCCATTGCTGTTCTATCCTGGGTATACCTGTGTGTTTCCTACCCATCAGGACCTCAGTGTGTTTGGCACATCTGTGGAAAAGCTTCCCAGTCTAATTCAGCCACTTAATCAAGTCACTTAATGCATTGTTAACCACATTAAAAGGAGGTTGTTTCGCAAATACCTTCTGAGTTAAAGGGTTTTAAGGGTTACTGTGAAATTAGCCTTTGACAGTTAGAATGATTAGAGGCCTTGAGATTGCCTCTCCTTTCTGTACTCTCCCCGTCCGTGGTCCCTTGGTACGCCTCAGCCATCATGACTCTCACTGCAGATGAGGTGACCTTGATTGACCCCTCTTTACGGGTTCTCATTCATCTTTCTCTATTTTCTTTCAGTATTCAAAGTGCTCATAATTGGAGCCCAGAGTGTGCTTTTTTTTTCAAACGAGCGGTTCCATAATTGTAACCCTTTTTTTCTATATCAATAGACAAATAGAGAACAGCTGCACAATTGATTCCCCTCATTTGTTTTGACTGTCATAATGAATTTGGGTCTCTGCTGCTCCTGTATGTTTTGCCTGCAATGTATGTGATGTGAGGAAAACAGTCAGATATACACTAGGTACCTGGCTGTAGGTGATGTGATACACTAGGTACCTGGCTGTAGGTGATGATACACTAGGTACCTGGCTGTAGGTGATGATACACTAGGTACCTGGCTGTAGGTGATGATACACTAGGTACCTGGCTGTAGGTGATGATACACTAGGTACCTGGCTGTAGGTGATGATACACTAGGTACCTGGCTGTAGGTGATGTGATACACTAGGTACCTGGCTGTAGGTGATGATACACTAGGTACCTGGCTGTAGGTGATGTGATACACTAGGTACCTGGCTGTAGGTGATGATACACTAGGTACCTGGCTGTAGGTGATGATACACTAGGTACCTGGCTGTAGGTGATGTGATACACTAGGTACCTGGCTGTAGGTGGTGATACACTAGGTACCTGGCTGTAGGTGATGATACACTAGGTACCTGGCTGTAGGTGATGATACACTAGGTACCTGGCTGTAGGTGGTGATACACTAGGTACCTGGCTGTAGGTGATGATACACTAGGTACCTGGCTGTAGGTAGTGATACACTAGGTACCTGGCTGTAGGTGATGATACACTAGGTACCTGGCTGTAGGTGGTGATACACTAGGACCTGGCTGTAGGTGATGATACACTAGGTACCTGGCTGTAGGTGATGATACACTAGGTACCTGGCTGTAGGTGATGATACACTAGGTACCTGGCTGTAGGTGATGATACACTAGGTACCTGGCTGTAGGTGATGATACACTAGGTACCTGGCTGTAGGTGATGATACACTAGGTACCTGGCTGTAGGTGATGATTCACTAGGTACCTGGCTGTAGGTGATGATACACTAGGTACCTGGCTGTAGGTGATGATACACTAGGTACCTGGCTGTAGGTAATGATACACTAGGTACCTGGCTGTAGGTGATGATACACTAGGTACCTGGCTGTAGGTGATGATACACTAGGTACCTGGCTGTAGGTGATGATACACTACGTACCTGGCTGTAGGTGATGATACACTAGGTACCTGGCTGTAGGTGGTGATACACTAGGTACCTGGCTGTAGGTGATGATACACTAGGTACCTGGCTGTAGGTGATGATACACTAGGTACCTGGCTGTAGGTGATGATACACTAGGTACCTGGCTGTAGGTGATGATACACTAGGTACCTGGCTGTAGGTGATGATACACTAGGTACCTGGCTGTAGGTGATGATACACTAGGTACCTGGCTGTAGGTGGTGAAGGTACCTGGCTGTAGGTAGTGATACACTAGGTACCTGGCTGTAGGTGTTGATACACTAGGTACCTGGCTGTAGGTGGTGATACACTAGGTACCTGGCTGTAGGTGATGATACACTAGGTACCTGGCTGTAGGTGATGATACACTAGGTACCTGGCTGTAGGTGTTGATACACTAGGTACCTGGCTGTAGGTGGTGATACACTAGGTACCTGGCTGTAGGTGGTGATACACTAGGTACCTGGCTGTAGGTGATGATACACTAGGTACCTGGCTGTAGGTGATGTGATACACTAGGTACCTGGCTGTAGGTGGTGATACACTAGGTACCTGGCTGTAGGTGGTGATACACTAGGTACCTGGCTGTAGGTGATGATACACTAGGTACCTGGCTGTAGGTGATGATACACTAGGTACCTGGCTGTAGGTGATGATACACTAGGTACCTGGCTGTAGGTGATGATACACTAGGTACCTGGCTGTAGGTGATGATACACTAGGTACCTGGCTGTAGGTGATGATACACTAGGTACCTGGCTGTAGGTGGTGATACACTAGGACCTGGCTGTAGGTGATGATACACTAGGTACCTGGCTGTAGGTGATGATACACTAGGTACCTGGCTGTAGGTGGTGATACACTAGGTACCTGGCTGTAGGTGATGATACACTAGGTACCTGGCTGTAGGTGATGATACACTAGGTACCTGGCTGTAGGTGATGATACACTAGGTACCTGGCTGTAGGTGATGATACACTAGGTACCTGGTTGTAGGTGATGATACACTAGGTACCTGGCTGTAGGTGATGATACACTAGGTACCTGGCTGTAGGTGGTGATACACTAGGACCTGGCTGTAGGTGATGATACACTAGGTACCTGGCTGTAGGTGATGATACACTAGGTACCTGGCTGTAGGTGATGATACACTAGGTACCTGGCTGTAGGTGATGATACATTAGGTACCTGGCTGTAGGTGATGATACACTAGGTACCTGGCTGTAGGTGATGATTCACTAGGTACCTGGCTGTAGGTGATGATACACTAGGTACCTGGCTGTAGGTGATGATACACTAGGTACCTGGCTGTAGGTAATGATACACTAGGTACCTGGCTGTAGGTGATGATACACTAGGTACCTGGCTGTAGGTGATGATACACTAGGTACCTGGCTGTAGGTGATGATACACTAGGTACCTGGCTGTAGGTGATGATACACTACGTACCTGGCTGTAGGTGATGATACACTAGGTACATGGCTGTAGGTGGTGATACACTAGGTACCTGGCTGTAGGTGATGATACACTAGGTACCTGGCTGTAGGTGATGATACACTAGGTACCTGGCTGTAGGTGGTGATACACTAGGTACCTGGCTGTAGGTGATGATACACTAGGTACCTGGCTGTAGGTGATGATACACTAGGTACCTGGCTGTAGGTGGTGATACACTAGGTACCTGGCTGTAGGTGATGATACACTAGGTACCTGGCTGTAGGTGATGATACACTAGGTACCTGGCTGTAGGTGGTGATACACTAGGTACCTGGCTGTAGGTGATGATACACTAGGTACCTGGCTGTAGGTTATGATACACTAGGTACCTGGCTGTAGGTGGTGATACACTAGGTACCTGGCTGTAGGTGATGATACACTAGGTACCTGGCTGTAGGTAGTGATACACTAGGTACCTGGCTGTAGGTATTGATACACTAGGTACCTGGCTGTAGGTGATGATACACTAGGTACCTGGCTGTAGGTGATGATACACTAGGTACCTGGCTGTAGGTGTTGATACACTAGGTACCTGGCTGTAGGTGGTGATACACTAGGTACCTGGCTGTAGGTGGTGATACACTAGGTACCTGGCTGTAGGTGGTGATACACTAGGTACCTGGCTGTAGGTGGTGATACACTAGGTACCTGGCTGTAGGTGATGATACACTAGGTACCTGGCTGTAGGTGATGTGATACACTAGGTACCTGGCTGTAGGTGGTGATACACTAGGTACCTGGCTGTAGGTGGTGATACACTAGGTACCTGGCTGTAGGTGATGATACACTAGGTACCTGGCTGTAGGTGATGATACACTAGGTACCTGGCTGTAGGTGATGATACACTAGGTACCTGGCTGTAGGTGATGATACACTAGGTACCTGGCTGTAGGTGATGATACACTAGGTACCTGGCTGTAGGTGATGATACACTAGGACCTGGCTGTAGGTGATGATACACTAGGTACCTGGCTGTAGGTGATGATACACTAGGTACCTGGCTGTAGGTGGTGATACACTAGGTACCTGGCTGTAGGTGATGATACACTAGGTACCTGGCTGTAGGTGATGATACACTAGGTACCTGGCTGTAGGTGATGATACACTAGGTACCTGGCTGTAGGTGATGATACACTAGGTACCTGGCTGTAGGTGATGATACACTAGGTACCTGGCTGTAGGTGATGATACACTAGGTACCTGGCTGTAGGTGGTGATACACTAGGACCTGGCTGTAGGTGATGATACACTAGGTACCTGGCTGTAGGTGATGATACACTAGGTACCTGGCTGTAGGTGATGATACACTAGGTACCTGGCTGTAGGTGATGATACACTAGGTACCTGGCTGTAGGTGATGATACACTAGGTACCTGGCTGTAGGTGATGATACACTAGGTACCTGGCTGTAGGTGATGATTCACTAGGTACCTGGCTGTAGGTGATGATACACTAGGTACCTGGCTGTAGGTGATGATACACTAGGTACCTGGCTGTAGGTAATGATACACTAGGTACCTGGCTGTAGGTGATGATACACTAGGTACCTGGCTGTAGGTGATGATACACTAGGTACCTGGCTGTAGGTGATGATACACTAGGTACCTGGCTGTAGGTGATGATACACTACGTACCTGGCTGTAGGTGATGATACACTAGGTACCTGGCTGTAGGTGGTGATACACTAGGTACCTGGCTGTAGGTGATGATACACTAGGTACCTGGCTGTAGGTGATGATACACTAGGTACCTGGCTGTAGGTGATGATACACTAGGTACCTGGCTGTAGGTGATGATACACTAGGTACCTGGCTGTAGGTGATGATACACTAGGTACCTGGCTGTAGGTGATGATACACTAGGTACCTGGCTGTAGGTGGTGATACACTAGGACCTGGCTGTAGGTGATGATACACTAGGTACCTGGCTGTAGGTGATGATACACTAGGTACCTGGCTGTAGGTGATGATACACTAGGTACCTGGCTGTAGGTGATGATACACTAGGTACCTGGCTGTAGGTGATGATATACTAGGTACCTGGCTGTAGGTGATGATACACTAGGTACCTGGCTGTAGGTGATGATTCACTAGGTACCTGGCTGTAGGTGATGATACACTAGGTACCTGGCTGTAGGTGATGATGCACTAGGTACCTGGCTGTAGGTGATGATACACTAGGTACCTGGCTGTAGGTGATGATACACTAGGTACCTGGCTGTAGGTGATGATACACTAGGTACCTGGCTGTAGGTGATGATACACTAGGTACCTGGCTGTAGGTGATGATACACTAGGTACCTGGCTGTAGGTGATGATACACTAGGTACCTGGCTGTAGGTGGTGATACACTAGGTACCTGGCTGTAGGTGATGATACACTAGGTACCTGGCTGTAGGTGATGATACACTAGGTACCTGGCTGTAGGTGATGATACACTAGGTACCTGGCTGTAGGTGATGATACACTAGGTACCTGGCTGTAGGTGATGTGATACACTAGGTACCTGGCTGTAGGTGGTGATACACTAGGTACCTGGCTGTAGGTGGTGATACACTAGGTACCTGGCTGTAGGTGGTGATACACTAGGTACCTGGCTGTAGGTGATGATACACTAGGTACCTGGCTGTAGGTGATGATACACTAGGTACCTGGCTGTAGGTGATGATACACTAGGTACCTGGCTGTAGGTGATGATACACTAGGTACCTGGCTGTAGGTGATGATACACTAGGTACCTGGCTGTAGGTGATGATACACTAGGTACCTGGCTGTAGGTGGTGATACACTAGGTACCTGGCTGTAGGTGATGATACACTAGGTACCTGGCTGTAGGTGATGATACACTAGGTACCTGGCTGTAGGTGATGATACACTAGGTACCTGGCTGTAGGTGATGATACACTAGGTACCTGGCTGTAGGTGATGATACACTAGGTACCTGGCTATAGGTGATGATACACTAGGTACCTGGCTGTAGGTGATGTGATACACTAGGTACCTGGCTGTAGGTGATGATACACTAGGTACCTGGCTGTAGGTGATGATACACTAGGTACCTGGCTGTAGGTGATGATACACTAGGTACCTGGCTGTTTGTGATGATACACTAGGTACCTGGCTGTAGGTGATGATACACTAGGTACCTGGCTGTAGGTGATGATACACTAGGTACCTGGCTGTAGGTGGTGATACACTAGGTACCTGGCTGTAGGTGATGATACACTAGGTACCTGGCTGTAGGTGATGTGATACACTAGGTACCTGGCTGTAGGTGATGATTCACTAGGTACCTGGCTGTAGGTGATGATACACTAGGTACCTGGCTGTAGGTGATGATACACTAGGTACCTGGCTGTAGGTGATGATACACTAGGTACCTGGCTGTAGGTGATGATACACTAGGTACCAGGCTGTAGGTGATGATACACTAGGTACCTGGCTGTAGGTAATGTGATACACTAGGTACCTGGCTCTAGGTGATGATACACTAGGTACCAGGCTGTAGGTGATGTGATACACTAGGTACCTGGATGTAGGTGATGTGATACACTAGGTACCTGGCTGTAGGTGACGTGAAACACTATGAACCTATTGTTGTTGATGTGATACACTAGTTACCTGGTTGTAGGAGATGATACACTTCACAGGACAGTATGACCACACCAAAACACCACAGCAATACATTGATACACTGCTTTGCTTTATCTTGGCCAGGTCACAGTTGTAAATGAGAACTTGTTCTCAACTGGCTTACCTGGTTAAATGAAGGATAAATAAAATAAAATAAATCAGCATCTCTGGGATAAAGAATCTTGACACGGTCTATAGTTCTATTGATAATGGAGTCGGGCTCTGGTTTCTGACTTCTGGGTGACACAGATTAAAATCGACAAATGTGTGAGTATAGGAAAAGAAACTGAACTTGGGTGAAACTGCAGCATAGGAAGAGGAGGAGGAGGAGGAGGAGGATGAGGAGGAGGAGGAGGAGGAGGAGGAGGAAGGAGGAGGAGGAGGTGGAGGAGGTGGAGGAGGAGGAGGAGGAGGAGGAGGAGGTGGAGGAGGAGGAGGAGGAGGAGGAGGAGGAGGAGGAGGAGGAGGAGGTGGAGGAGGAAGGAGGAGGAGGTGGAGGAGGTGGAGGAGGTGGAGGAGGAGGAGGTGGAGGAGGTGGAGGAGGTGGAGGAGGAGGAGGAGGAGGTGGAGGAGGAGGAGGAGGAGGAGGTGGAGGAGGTGGAGGAGGAGGAGGAGGTGGAGGAGGAGGAGGAGGAGGAGGAGGTGGAGGTGGAGGAGGTGGAGGAGGAGGTGGAGGAGAGGGGGGAGCTGGGCTACACTCTGGAGAGGTGGTAATGCTTCCTAAATGGATATCTAAGATGAGTAAATCGATTACCGGTAAAGTAAATGTAGGCTTTGCAGTGCCAGTGACAATGCCTGATAATGGAACGGCTGTTGTAATGTTAGGAGCTAGAGAGACAGAAGAGAGAGCGAGAGAGAGAGAGCTGAAGAAAGGTATTTGACTTTGATCGTTAGAGTGTGACATTGAGAGGGAGAAAGAAGAGAGAAACGATAGCAGGGTGAATGGAGTACGATGATGATAGATACATTTACATTTTAGCAGACGCTCTTATCCAGAGCAACTTACAGGTAGTGAGTGCATACATTTTTCATACTGGCCCCCCGTGGGAATCGAACCCACAACCCTGGCGTTGCAAGCGCCATGCTCTACCAACTGAGCTACAGGAGGCCTACTGACCTACAGAGAAGAAGAGATGGGGTTGATGGAGGCCGGGGCCCTGTTAGCTAAATGGTGCTGATTTTATAGTCAGGGGCCCTGTTAACTGAATGGTGCTGATTTTATAGTCAGGGGCCCTGTTAACTGAATGGTGCTGATTTTATAGTCAGGGGCCCTGTTAGCTAAATGATTGTAATAGTCAGGGGGCCTGTTAACTGAATGGTTTTATAGTCTGGGGCCTGTTAGCTGAATGGTTTTATAGTCTGGGGCCTGTTAACTGAATGGGTTTATAGTCTGGGGCCTGTTAACTGAATGGTTTTATAGTCTGGGGCCTGTTAGCTGAATGGTTTTATAGTCTGGGGCCTGTTAACTGAATGGTTTTATAGTCTGGGGCCTGTTAGCTGAATGGTTTTATAGCCTGGGGGCCTGTTAGCTGAATGGTTTTATAGTCTGGGGCCTGTTAACTGAATGGTTTTATAGTCTGGGGCCTGTTAACTGAATGGTTTTATAGTCTGGGGCCTGTTAGCTGAATGGGTTTATAGCCTGGGGGCCTGTTAGCTGAATGGTTTTATAGTCTGGGGCCTGTTAACTGAATGGGTTTATAGTCTGGGGCCTGTTAGCTGAATGGTTTTATAGTCTGGGGCCTGTTAAATGAATGGTTTTATAGTCTGGGGCCTGTTAACTGAATGGTTTTATAGTCTGGGGCCTGTTAGCTGAATGGTTTTATAGTCTGGGGCCTGTTAACTGAATGGTTTTATAGTCTGGGGCCTGTTAACTGAATGGTTTTATAGTCTGGGGCCTGTTAGCTGAATGGGTTTATAGTCTGGGGCCTGTTAGCTGAATGGTTTTATAGTCTGGGGCCTGTTAACTGAATGGGTTTATAGTCTGGGGCCTGTTAGCTGAATGGTTTTATAGTCTGGGGCCTGTTAAATGAATGGGTTTATAGTCAGGGGGCCTGTTAGCTGAATGGTTTTATAGTCAGGGGGCCTGTTAGCTGAATGGTTTTATAGTTTGGGGGTCGGTTAACTGAATGGTTTTATAGTCTGGGGCCTGTTAGCTGAATGGTTTTATAGTCTGGGGCCTGTTAACTGAATGGGTTTATAGTCTGGGGCCTGTTAGCTGAATGGTTTTATAGTCTGGGGCCTGTTAAATGAATGGGTTTATAGTCAGGGGGCCTGTTAGCTGAATGGTTTTATAGTCAGGGGGCCTGTTAGCTGAATGGTTTTATAGTTTGGGGGTCGGTTAACTGAATGGTTTTATAGTCTGGGGGGCCTGCTAACTGAATAGTTTATAGTCTGGGAATATGTTAACTGAATGGTTTATGGTCTGGGGGCCTGTTAACTGAATGGTTTTATAGTCTGGGGGCCAGTTAGCTGAATGGTTTTATAGCCTGGGGGCCTGTTAGCTGAATAGTTTTATAGTCTGGGGCCTGTTAGCTGAATGGTTTTATAGTCTGGGGCCTGTTAACTGAATGGGTTTATAGTCTGGGGCCTGTTAACTGAATGGGTTTATAGTCTGGGGCCTGTTAACTGAAAGGGTTTATAGTCTGGGGCCTGTTAGCTGAATGGGTTTATAGTCTGGAGCCTGTTAGCTGAATGGGTTTATAGTCTGGGGCCTGTTAGCTGAATGGGTTTATAGTCAGGGGCCTGTTAACTGAATGTGTTTATAGTCTGGGGCCTGTTAGCTGAATGGGTTTATAGTCTGGGGCCTGTTAGCTGAATGGGTTTATAGTCTGGGGCCTGTTAGCTGAATGGTTTTATAGTCTGGGGCCTGTTAACTGAATGGGTTTATAGTCTGGGGCCTGTTAACTGAATGGGTTTATAGTCTGGGGCCTGTTAGCTGAATGGGTTTATAGTCTGGGGCCTGTTAGCTGAATGGGTTTATAGTCTGGGGCCTGTTAGCTGAATGGTTTTATAGTCTGGGGCCTGTTAGCTGAATGGTTTTATAGTCTGGGGCCTGTTAACTGAATGGGTTTATAGTCTGGGGCCTGTTAGCTGAATGGTTTTATAGTCTGGGGCCTGTTAGCTGATGGTTTTATAGTCTGGGGCCTGTTAACTGAATGGGTTTATAGTCAGGGGGCCTGTTAGCTGAATGGGTTTATAGTCTGGGGCCTGTTAACTGAATGGGTTTTTAGTCTGGGGCCTGTTAGCTGAATGGTTTTATAGTCAGGGGCCTGTTAGCTGAATGGGTTTATAGTCTGGGGCCTGTTAACTGAATGGGTTTATAGTCTGGGGCCTGTTAGCTGAATGGGTTTATAGTCTGGGGCCTGTTAACTGAATGGGTTTATAGTCTGGGGCCTGTTAGCTGAATGGGTTTATAGTCTGGGGCCTGTTAGCTGAATGGGTTTATAGTCTGGGGACTGTTAACTGAATGGGTTTATAGTCTGGGGCCTGTTAGCTGAATGGGTTTATAGTCTGGGGCCTGTTAGCTGAATGGTTTTATAGTCTGGGGCCTGTTAGCTGAATGGTTTTATAGTCAGGGGCCTGTTAGCTGAATGGGTTTATAGTCTGGGGCCTGTTAGCTGAATGGGTTTATAGTCTGGGGACTGTTAACTGAATGGGTTTATAGTCTGGGGCCTGTTAGCTGAATGGGTTTATAGTCTGGGTCCTGTTAAATTAATGGTTTTATAGTCTGGGGCCTGTTAACTGAATGGGTTTATAGTCTGGGGCCTGTTAGCTGAATGGGTTTATAGTCTGGGGCCTGTTAACTGAATGGGTTTATAGTCTGGGGCCTGTTAGCTGAATGGTTTTATAGTCTGGGGCCTGTTAACTGAATGGTTTTATAGTCTGGGGCCTGTTAGCTGAATGGGTTTATAGTCTGGGGCCTGTTAACTGAATGGTTTTATAGTCTGGGGCCTGTTAGCTGAATGGGTTTATAGTCTGGGGCCTGTTAACTGAATGGGTTTATAGTCTGGGGCCTGTTAGCTGAATGGGTTTATAGTCTGGGGCCTGTTAACTGAATGGTTTTATAGTCTGGGGCCTGTTAACTGAATGGGTTTATAGTCTGGGGCCTGTTAACTGAATGTTGGCTCGTCTAGCTCTTGACCTTGAGTGGTGGGATGTGGCTGATGGAGGCCTGGGGCCTGTTAGCTAAATGGTTTTATAGTCTGGGGGTCTGTTAGCTGAATGGTTTTATAGTTTGGGGGTCGGTTAACTGAATGGTTTTATAGTCTGGGGGGCCTGCTAACTGAATAGTTTATAGTCTGGGAATATGTTAACTGAATGGTTTATGGTGTGGGGGCCTGTTAACTTAATGGTTTTATAGTCTGGGGGCCAGTTAGCTGAATGGTTTTATAGTCTGGGGCCTGTTAACTGAATGGGTTTATAGTCAGGGGGCCTGTTAGCTGAATGGTTTTATAGTCAGGGGGCCTGTTAGCTGAATGGTTTTATAGTTTGGGGGTCGGTTAACTGAATGGTTTTATAGTCTGGGGGGCCTGTTAACTGAATGTTGGCTCGTCTAGCTCTTGACCTTGAGTGGTGGGATGTGGCTGATGGAGGCCGGGGGCCTGTTAGCTAAATGGTTTTATAGTCTGGGGGTCTGTTAGCTGAATGGTTTTATAGTTTGGGGGTCGGTTAACTGAATGGGTTTATAGTCTGGGGCCTGTTAGCTGAATGGTTTTATAGTCTGGGGCCTGTTAACTGAATGGGTTTATAGTCTGGGGCCTGTTAGCTGAATGGTTTTATAGTCTGGGGCCTGTTAAATGAATGGGTTTATAGTCAGGGGGCCTGTTAGCTGAATGGTTTTATAGTCAGGGGGCCTGTTAGCTGAATGGTTTTATAGTTTGGGGGTCGGTTAACTGAATGGTTTTATAGTCTGGGGCCTGTTAGCTGAATGGGTTTATAGTCTGGGGCCTGTTAGCTGAATGGTTTTATAGTCTGGGGCCTGTTAACTGAATGGGTTTATAGTCTGGGGCCTGTTAGCTGAATGGTTTTATAGTCTGGGGCCTGTTAAATGAATGGGTTTATAGTCAGGGGGCCTGTTAGCTGAATGGTTTTATAGTCAGGGGGCCTGTTAGCTGAATGGTTTTATAGTTTGGGGGTCGGTTAACTGAATGGTTTTATAGTCTGGGGGGCCTGCTAACTGAATAGTTTATAGTCTGGGAATATGTTAACTGAATGGTTTATGGTCTGGGGGCCTGTTAACTGAATGGTTTTATAGTCTGGGGGCCAGTTAGCTGAATGGTTTTATAGCCTGGGGGCCTGTTAGCTGAATAGTTTTATAGTCTGGGGCCTGTTAGCTGAATGGTTTTATAGTCTGGGGCCTGTTAACTGAATGGGTTTATAGTCTGGGGCCTGTTAGCTGAATGGGTTTATAGTCTGGAGCCTGTTAGCTGAATGGGTTTATAGTCTGGGGCCTGTTAGCTGAATGGGTTTATAGTCAGGGGCCTGTTAACTGAATGTGTTTATAGTCTGGGGCCTGTTAGCTGAATGGGTTTATAGTCTGGGGCCTGTTAGCTGAATGGGTTTATAGTCTGGGGCCTGTTAGCTGAATGGTTTTATAGTCTGGGGCCTGTTAACTGAATGGGTTTATAGTCTGGGGCCTGTTAACTGAATGGGTTTATAGTCTGGGGCCTGTTAGCTGAATGGGTTTATAGTCTGGGGCCTGTTAGCTGAATGGGTTTATAGTCTGGGGCCTGTTAGCTGAATGGTTTTATAGTCTGGGGCCTGTTAGCTGAATGGTTTTATAGTCTGGGGCCTGTTAACTGAATGGGTTTATAGTCTGGGGCCTGTTAGCTGAATGGTTTTATAGTCTGGGGCCTGTTAGCTGATGGTTTTATAGTCTGGGGCCTGTTAACTGAATGGGTTTATAGTCAGGGGGCCTGTTAGCTGAATGGGTTTATAGTCTGGGGCCTGTTAACTGAATGGGTTTTTAGTCTGGGGCCTGTTAGCTGAATGGTTTTATAGTCAGGGGCCTGTTAGCTGAATGGGTTTATAGTCTGGGGCCTGTTAACTGAATGGGTTTATAGTCTGGGGCCTGTTAGCTGAATGGGTTTATAGTCTGGGGCCTGTTAACTGAATGGGTTTATAGTCTGGGGCCTGTTAGCTGAATGGGTTTATAGTCTGGGGCCTGTTAGCTGAATGGGTTTATAGTCTGGGGACTGTTAACTGAATGGGTTTATAGTCTGGGGCCTGTTAGCTGAATGGGTTTATAGTCTGGGGCCTGTTAGCTGAATGGTTTTATAGTCTGGGGCCTGTTAGCTGAATGGTTTTATAGTCAGGGGCCTGTTAGCTGAATGGGTTTATAGTCTGGGGCCTGTTAGCTGAATGGGTTTATAGTCTGGGGACTGTTAACTGAATGGGTTTATAGTCTGGGGCCTGTTAGCTGAATGGGTTTATAGTCTGGGGCCTGTTAAATTAATGGTTTTATAGTCTGGGGCCTGTTAACTGAATGGGTTTATAGTCTGGGGCCTGTTAGCTGAATGGGTTTATAGTCTGGGGCCTGTTAACTGAATGGGTTTATAGTCTGGGGCCTGTTAGCTGAATGGTTTTATAGTCTGGGGCCTGTTAACTGAATGGTTTTATAGTCTGGGGCCTGTTAGCTGAATGGGTTTATAGTCTGGGGCCTGTTAACTGAATGGTTTTATAGTCTGGGGCCTGTTAGCTGAATGGGTTTATAGTCTGGGGCCTGTTAACTGAATGGGTTTATAGTCTGGGGCCTGTTAGCTGAATGGGTTTATAGTCTGGGGCCTGTTAACTGAATGGTTTTATAGTCTGGGGCCTGTTAACTGAATGGGTTTATAGTCTGGGGCCTGTTAACTGAATGTTGGCTCGTCTAGCTCTTGACCTTGAGTGGTGGGATGTGGCTGATGGAGGCCGGGGGCCTGTTAGCTAAATGGTTTTATAGTCTGGGGGTCTGTTAGCTGAATGGTTTTATAGTTTGGGGGTCGGTTAACTGAATGGTTTTATAGTCTGGGGGGCCTGCTAACTGAATAGTTTATAGTCTGGGAATATGTTAACTGAATGGTTTATGGTGTGGGGGCCTGTTAACTTAATGGTTTTATAGTCTGGGGGCCAGTTAGCTGAATGGTTTTATAGCCTGGGGGCCTGTTGGCTGAATAGTTTTATAGTCTGGGGCCTGTTAGCTGATTGGTTTTATAGTCTGGGGCCTGTTAGCTGATTGGTTTTATAGCCTGGGGCCCTATTAACTGAATGTTTTATAGTCGGGGGCCCTGTTAGCTGAATGGTTTTATAGTCTGGGGGCCTGTTAGCTGAATGGGTTTATAGTCTGGGGCCTGTTAGCTGAATGGTTTTATAGTCTGGGGCCTGTTAACTGAATGGGTTTATAGTCTGGGGCCTGTTAACTGAATGTTTTGATAGCGACACAGTTTCATCATTATAGAGCTGTATCTACATTACCAGCGTGGGCTTAATGAAACTAAGCGGTATCGTGTGAATAATACTACGTTAGTGAGGGAAGCGGTCACGTAATGAACTCGTTAGGAAACCCGGTGTCATTGCTTCTGTAAACTACAGACAGCCAACGACGTTGGAAAGACAAAGGGACGTTATGAAATAAAATCCACATTAAATGAAGAATGAGACCTTGTAAACAACATCACATGACCAGTGACCTTTAAGGAGAGGAGGTGGTGACTACTACATATGACTAGTGACGTTGATGAAGAGGAGGTGGTGACTACTACATATGACTAGTGACGTTGATGAAGAGGAGGTGGTGACTACTACATATGACTAGTGACGTTGATGAAGAGGAGGTGGTGACTACTACATATGACTAGTGACGTTGATGAAGAGGAGGTGGTGACTACTACATATGACTAGTGACGTTGATGAAGAGGAGGTGGTGACTACTACATATGACTAGTGACGTTGATGAAGAGGAGGTGACTACTACATATGACTAGTGACGTTGATGAAGAGGAGGTGGTGACTACTACATATGACTAGTGACGTTGATGAAGAGGAGGTGGTGACTACTACATATGACTAGTGACGTTGATGAAGAGGAGGTGGTGACTACTACATATGACTAGTGACGTTGATGAAGAGGAGGTGGTGACTACTACATATGACTAGTGACGTTGATGAAGAGGAGGTGGTGACTACTACATATGACTAGTGACGTTGATGAAGAGGAGGTGACTACTACATATGACTAGTGACGTTGATGAAGAGGAGGTGGTGACTACTACATATGACTAGTGACGTTGATGAAGAGGAGGTGGTGACTACTACATATGACTAGTGACGTTGATGAAGAGGAGGTGGTGACTACTACATATGACTAGTGACGTTGATGAAGAGGAGGTGACTACTACATATGACTAGTGACCTTGAAGGAGAGGAGGTGGTGACTACTACACATGACTAGTGACCTTGAAGGAGAGGAGGTGGTGACTACTACATATGACTAGTGACCTTTAAGGAGAGGAGGTGGTGACTACTACATATGACTAGTGACGTTGATGAAGAGGAGTTGGTGACTAAACACATGACTAGTGACGTTGATGAAGAGGAGGTGGTGACTAAACACATGACTAGTGACGTTGATGAAGAGGAGGTGGTGACTACTACATATAACTAGTGACCTTGAAGGAGAGGAGGTTGTGACTACTACATCTAAGTGTTTCATGGAGGACATGGACAAGAATCAGAGAAGAGGAGAGGGGGGCCTCTTTCCCTCCCCAAGCCCAGGAAGAGGAGGTTTGGCAGGAGTGCGTTGACACGAGAGAGGCCTGTCTGAGAGGAAAGCAGTTGGATCGTTCCACAAAATAAGCACAAAATGAGTCCCTTTTGTCCAATATTGTATTTTAAAAGCATGTTATATTACATGAATTACCCTTGAATATAGACCATATGGACATTCTACCCCCACCCCCCAATGGATATATATCATTGTTACAGCTCTAAATATGTATTTGTATTTATTTATCATTGTTTCATTCACTTCTCACTTCCCCCCCGCTGCTCCGCCTACGGACATTCTACACCTCTCCCCACTGCCACTTAACCTGCCCTCACCCCCCAATGGACATGTCTCATTGCTAATGTTGTAAATGTGTATATATTATTATTATTCATATCATTTGTATTATTTTTTAAAAATTCTTATTGTCTCATTCACTTCTCTTTTTTTGACCTGCACTGTTGGAGATCGGAGCATAAGAATTTCACTGGACCCTGCGATTACATCTCCGATACCTGTGCATGTGACTAATAAACTCATCTAATCTAATCATGACAGAATGTTAAAATTAGATGAAATCAAACGTTGTTTTCTTTTTTTTTACCAAGTCACACTACCCAAA
>NC_140003.1:44940141-45012285 GCF_964263955.1 Coregonus lavaretus
AGGGCGGAAGGAGAGGAAGGAGAGGAGGAGCAGAAGGAGAGGAAAGAGAGGAAAGAGTGGAGGAAGGAGAGGAAAGAGAGGAAGGAGAGGAAGGATGGAAAGGAGAGGTAGGAGAGGAAAGAGAGGGAAGGAGAGGAAGGAGAGGAAGGAGAGGAAAGAGAGGAAGGAGAGGAAGGAGAGGAAAGGGCGGAAGGAGAGGAAGCAGAGGAAGGAGAGGAGGAGCAGAAGGAGAGGAAAGAGAGGAAAGAGTGGAGGAGAGGAAGGAGAGGAAAGAGAGGAAAGAGTGGAAGGAGATGAAAGTGAGGAAGGAGAGGAAGGAGAGGAAGGAGAGGAAAGGGCGGAAGGAGAGGAAGGAGAGGAAGGAGAGGAAAAGAGAGGAAAGAGTGGAAGGAGATGAAGGAGAGGAAAGAGGGGAAGGAGAGGAAGGAGAGGAAGTAGAGGAAGGACAAGAAGGAGAGGAAGGAGAGGAAGGAGAGGAAAGGGCGGAAGGAGAGGAAGGAGAGGAAGGAGAGGAAGGAGAGGAAGTAGAGGAAGGAGAGGAAGTAGAGTATGAACAACCCCTTGGAGGGGGATGATGAAGGAGAGGATGGAGAGGAAAGCACTCAGCTTTAATTGGACAGAAGGTGGCTGTACATTTGTATCATAAATAACCAGTCGAGGGAGTGGATTGGATTGTACCACTTAAACATTGCATGGTCCCTCAGTGAGCTTAACTGGCCTGAAACTGAGAGGCCATCAAGGAAATAACGTAAATAAACTCCTGACTAACTGATTGTCCACGGCCATAAACACGACATAAAGCGCTAATATACAGGTCAGCATAGTCTTATGATTTACACTCACAGGGAGTAGCACTTGGAAATGTTTTTTTCTTTCTTTCTCAAGCTGGGAAGTTCATCAAAGCGTTGTGTTGTTGTTCCCCTTCAATCTAGCTCACATTTTCTCCCTTCAAGTGAAAAGTGGATTTTGAACTTGAGCCCTGTAGTATATGGAGCTATACACGTTTAATGATAGTCCATAACTACCTTGTTTTTAAGAGTCAATCAGTATCACTCTTGAGGTTGAAGGTCAAGGCGATATATAAATTAGCCGTCTTGCAGTTTGAAGTGTGCCTGCATGCACAGTGTTAATCGCTAGCATGCTTCAGATGTAAAGCTAAAAGTAATAGTACTTCAGTCTCCATTGTCAAGTTAATTCTACCGTGCCATTTTAGAGCACGACAAGCCCGGAAAGGCCCAATGGATGTCTTGAATCAGATGAGGGTGGAGACGGAGCGATGTTATAACAATGTTAAATGGCTTAGACTGGAGGAATTTGTGCTAAAGCCCCGGGGCGTAAAAACAAAATTAAAGATAGTGTAAAGCGCTTTAATGTGTTGGCAGGCTGGGACTCATAATCAATCACGGTGAGCCAAGAAAAAAAAAGAGAGAGAGAGAGAGAGAGAGAGAGAGAGATAATCTACTGGGTGAAAAACCACAGTGTGCCATCACAGCTGCAAGATTTGTGACCTGTTGCCACAAGAAAAGGGCAACCAGTGAAGAACAAACACCATTGTAAATACAACCCATATTTATGTTTATTTATTTTCCCATTTGTACTTTAACTATTTGCACATTGTTACAACACTGTATATATACATAATATGACATTTGAAATGTCTTTATTCTTTTGAAACTTCTGAGTGTAATGTTTACTGTTAATATTTATTGTTTATTTCACTTTTGTTTACTATCTACTTCACTTGCTTTGGCAATGTTAACACACGTTTCCCATGCCAATAAAGCCCTTAAATTGAATTGAAATTGAATTGAAATTGAATTGGAGAGAGAGAGAGTGAGAGAGAGAGAGAGAGAGAGAGAGAGAGAGAGAGAGAGAGAGAGAGAGAGAGAGAGAGAGAGAGAGAGAGAGAGAGGAGAGAGAAGAGAGAGAGAGAGAGAGAGAGAGAGAGAAAGAGTGAGAGAGAGAGAGAGAGAGTGAGTAGAAAGATATATGTGTAGGTGCAAGGTGAGGGTTCAAAAAAAACCTCAATGTTCAAAACCTCAATGTTGGGATGAAAAGATTTGGGCCTGGTCAAGAGTAAAACATTTGAACTGCTCTGTCTAGGTAACTGAAAGACTACACTATATGTCCTGCTCTGTCTAGGTAACTGACAGACTATGCTATATTTCCTGCTCTGTCTTGGTAACTGACAGACTATGCTATATTTCCTGCTCTGTCTTGGTAACTGACAGACTATGCTATATTTCTTGCTCTGTCTTGGTAACTGACAGACTATGCTATATTTCCTGCTGTCTTGGTAACTGACAGACTATGCTATATTTCCTGCTCTGTCTTGATAACTGACAGACTATGCTATATTTCCTGCTCTGTCTTGGTAACTGACAGACTTTGCTATATTTCCTGCTCTGTCTTGGTCACTGACAGACTATGCTATATTTCCTGCTCTGTCTAGGTAACTGACAGACTGTGCTATATTTCCTGCTCTGTCTAGGTAACTGACAGACAATGCTATATTTCCTGCTCTGTCTAGGTAACTGACAGACTATGCTATATTTCCTGCTCTGTCTTGGTAACTGACAGACTATGCTATATTTCCTGCTCTGTCTAGGAAACTGACAGACTATGCTATATTTCCTGCTCTGTCTTGGTAACTGACAGACTATGCTATATTTCCTGCTCTGTCTAGGTAACTGACAGACTATGCTATATATCCTTCTCTGTCTAGGTAACTGACAGACTATGCTATATTTCCTGCTCTGTCTTGGTAACTGACAGACTATGCTATATTTCCTGCTCTGTCTTGGTAACTGACAGACTATGCTATATTTCCTGCTCTGTCTTGGTAACTGACAGACTATGCTATATTTCCTGCTCTGTCTTGGTAACTGACAGACTATGCTATACTTCCTGCTCTGTCTTGATAACTGACAGACTATGCTATATTTCCTACTCTGTTTAGGTAACTGACAGACTATGCTATATTTCCTGCTCTGTCTAGGTAACTGACAGACAATGCTATATATCCTTCTCTGTCTAGGTAACTGACAGACTATGCTATATTTCCTGCTCTGTCTTGGTAACTGACAGACTATGCTATATTTCCTGCTCTGTCTTGGTAACTGACAGACTATGCTATATTTCCTGCTCTGTCTAGGTAACTGACAGACTATGCTATATTTCCTGCTCTGTCTTGGTAACTGACAGACTATGCTATATTTCCTGCTCTGTCTTGGTAACTGACAGACTATGCTATATTTCCTGCTCTGTCTAGGTAACTGACAGACTATGCTATATTTCCTGCTCTGTCTAGGTAACTGACAGACTATGCTATATTTCCTGCTCTGTCTAGGTAACTGACAGACTATGCTATATTTCCTGCTCTGTCTTGGTAACTGACAGACTATGCTATATTTCCTGCTCTGTCTAGGTAACTGACAGACTATGCTATATTTCCTGCTCTGTTAGGTAACTGAAAGACTATGCTATATTTCCTGCTCTGTCTTGGTAACTGACAGACTATGCTATATTTCCTGCTCTGTCTTGGTAACTGACAGACTATGCTATATTTCCTGCTAGGTAACTGACAGACTATGCTATATTTCCTGCTCTGTCTTGGTAACTGACAGACTATGCTATATTTCCTGCTCTGTCTTGGTAACTGACAGACTATGCTATATTTCCTGCTCTGTCTAGGTAACTGACAGACTATGCTATATTTCCTGCTCTGTCTTGGTAACTGACAGACTATGCTATATTTCCTGCTCTGTCTTGGTAACTGACAGACTATGCTATATTTCCTGCTCTGTCTTGGTAACTGACAGACTATGCTATATTTCCTGCTCTGTCTTGGTAACTGACAGACTATGCTATATTTCCTGCTCTGTCTAGGTAACTGACAGACTATGCTATATTTCCTGCTCTGTCTTGGTAACTGAAACTATGCTATATTTCCTGCTCTGTCTAGGTAACTGACAGACTATGCTATATTTCCTGCTCTGTTAGGTAACTGAAAAACTATGCTATATTTCCTGCTCTGTCTTGGTAACTGACAGACTATGCTATATTTCCTGAGTATCATCTCCAGAGTGACCTGAACCATGCCAAGGTTATACCAATGTTGTTAGTGTCATATGCATTAGTAAAAAGATGAGTCCCTTACAAGAAGATAGAAGGCTATTTAAGGCAATAATTAAAGGAGGGTGTTAGGTTGGGGTGGATGGGTTGGCGTATAACGTGTACGTCTAGCAAGCCAAAAGTTGAGAGTTCAAATCTCATCATCAGCTTTAGCGAATTACCAACTATTTACTACTCTTTAGCTACTTTGCAACTACTTAGCATGTTAGCTAACCCTTCCATAACCTTAACCTTAACCCTTTAACCTAACTCCTAACCTTAACCCTAACCCTAACCCTAACCCCTAACCCCTAACCCTAACCCTAACCCTAACCCTAACCCTAAGCCTAACCCTTAACCCTTAACCTTAACCCCTAGCTTAGCTAACATTAGCCAACTAGCTAACTCTTCCATAACCTTAACCTTAACCCTTTAACCTAACTCCTAACCTTAACCCTAACCCTAACCTTAACCCTAACCCCTAACCCTAACCCTAACCCTAACCCTTAACCCTTAACCCTAACCCCTAGCTTAGCTAACATTAGCCAACTAGCTAACTCTTCCATAACCTTAACCTTAACCCTTTAACCTAACTCCTAACCTTAACCCTAACCTTAACCCTAACCTTAACCCTAACCCTAACCCCTAACCCCTAGCCCTAACCCTAACCCTAACCCTAACCCTTAACCCTTAACCCTAACCCCTAGCTTAGATAACATTAGCCAACTAGCTAACGTTAGTGTTAGCCACCTAGCTAATGTTAGCCAAAACAAATTTGAATTCATAACATATTACTTTTATTTTATTTAATCAGGCAAGTCAATTAAGAACAACTTCTTATTTACAATGATGTATGTACAAATTGCAATTCGTAACATATGATACGAAATGGATGATGGACATCCACAAATTAATACATTCCAAACGTAACATATCATAATAATTTCAGTGTCCCGGGATTTACGTTGGCTATGTTACGTCTATCCCTGAGTCCAGGTTGGTCCATAACATACCGAGGAGGACCCCCCACCCTACAGCCCATCTGCCACTGCAGCACCTGAAGGAAGGAGGCCCAGTCTCTGGGCCACTTAAAATACATCATTAAGGTGTAAGATTAGCATAACAAATGTGTCTGCATGTTCACTGTTCAATCACACAGACCCGGTCCGATGCAGGACTCTCAGCCTCTCACGTTGGCCCTATTTTCCTTGCCTAGGTGGGTAGAGGGAGAGCCCGGAGTAGGAGGAATATTTTAGAAATCTTTCTTATCCTCTTAGACATCACTCTATCTATCTCTTTTCCACCTGCCTGCTGCTGTCACTGGCTGTGTCTCTGTGTCTCTGTGGCTCTGTGTCTCTGTGGCTCTGTGGCTCTGTGGCTCTGTGTCTCTGTGTCTCTGTGGCTCTGTGGCTCTGTGGCTCTGTGGCTCTGTGGCTCTGTGGCTCTGTGTCTCTGTGGCTCTGTGGCTCTGTGTCTCTGTGGCTCTGTGGCTCTGTGGCTCTGTGGCTCTGTGGCTCTGTGGCTCTGTGGCTCTGTGGCTCTGTGGCTCTGTGGCTATCCCTCTTTTTCTTGTTGTCTTGCAAGACTATGTACCGTATACACACACACACACACACACACACACACACACACACACACACACACACACACACACACACACACACACACACACACACACACACACATACACACACACACACACACACATACACACACACACACAAACACACAAACATAGACACACACACACACACACACACAGACAGACACAGACACACACACACACACATAGACACACACACACACACACACAGACACACACACACAGATACACACACACAAACACACACACATAGACACACACACACACACACAAACAGACACAGACACACACACAGACACACACACACACACACACACACAGACACACACACACAGACACACACACACACACACACACATAGACACACACACACACACACACACAAACACAGACACACACACATAGACACACACACACACACAGACACACACACACACATAGACACACAGACAGACACACACACACACACACACACACACAGACACACACACACAGACACACACACACACACACACACACAGACACACACACACTCACACACACACAGACAGACACACACACACACACACACACACGGTCAGTGAAGGTCTAGTGGGACGTTGAAGAATGAATGTGAAGGTTGTCATCCTGGACAAACAGAGCCGGCCCACATACTGCTACATCCTGAAACAGAAAGGTTTTAGAGGTCTTTCACATGTCTCCTCTGTCCAGGCCTGTTCAGTTTACTATCCTTGTGGGGACCAAACAATCGATTCCCATTCAAAATCCTATTTTCCCTAACCCCTAACCCTAACCCTTAAGTAAAACCAAACACACACACACACACACACACATACATACACACGGCTTACAGACACACACGTACACACACACACACACACACACACACACACACACACACACACACACACACAGGGCGTGCAGATACGCGTACACATGCACACACAACCATGTACTCAAAGACCACCACACACAAGTAGGCTCTCAAACACATCACACAAAAACTCCAACATTAACATACAAGGTCAGTGTTGTAGTATATTGTGGGTGTTGGTGAATGACGGTGCAGACTGTCAGCAGACCTGGTCCCCACATGCTGTCATAGACAAATACATACATCAGTCATTCTCTTCCTGCTAATCTCAGATGCCTTCCCGGCTCGGCTTCCTCTCTCCTCCAAGGGTGACCAGATAAATAGCTTAGAATAAATAGCCTCTTTAAAAATATGACATTGCCATAGTTTTACTGTATTGAAAGGGAGGGAGGGAGGGAGGGAGG
Source organism: Coregonus lavaretus (assembly GCF_964263955.1). NCBI lineage: Eukaryota > Metazoa > Chordata > Actinopteri > Salmoniformes > Salmonidae > Coregonus > Coregonus lavaretus. The sequence continues at coordinate 44,947,136 of NC_140003.1, forward strand.
GAGGGAGGGAGGGAGGGAGGGAGAGGAGGGAGGGAGGGAGGGAGGGAGGGAGGGAGGGAGGGAGGGAGAGGAGGGAGGGAGGGAGGGAGGGAGTACCGGGGAGGTGGTGGAGGAGTGCTGATTTCAGATAAAGAAAAGGGGTGGGTCTGTTTGCTACAGTCCCTCTGTTTGTTCTGGTCCCCCTGGCGTGATATAGTGGGGATATGGGGGATCACTCCAGGAAGAGTGGGGTTCTGTACAGCAGATGGGAACGGGGAGATCATGTAAGGACAATGTATGGAGAGATGGGGTAAAGGGAGGTGGAGGTAGGTGGAGGTGTGGGGAGGGGGGAGAAGGGTTGAAAGGTTCCTATGCCCTATTCGTGGTGTTTGGGAAATAGATTAAAGTGTGTCACACTGTCAAGGTAGAGGAATGGCCAGTATCGGAACAGACAGTGACCTGGATCTCAAGGACAAACTACTGAGTTTACAAAACATCAGGAACATGATTTAGACTTACCAAGTAAATTCAGGCGAAAGCTATGATCCCTTATTGATGTCACTTGTTAAATCCACTGCAATCAGTGTAGATGAAGGGGAGGAGACAGGTTAAAGAAGGATTTTAAAGCCTTGAGATAATTGAGACATGGATTGTGTATCTGTGCCATTCAGTAGGGTGAATAGGCAATACACAATATTTAAGTGGCTTTCAACGGGGTACTTTAGTAGGTGCAAGGCGCACCGGTTTGTGTCAAAAACTGCAACGCTACTGGGTTTTTCACCCTCAACAGTTTTCCGTGTGCATCAAGAATGGTCCACCACCCAAAGGACATCCAGCCAACTTGACACAATTGTGGGAAGCATTGGAGTCAGCATCCCTGTGCAATGTTTTCAACACCTTCTAGAGTCCATGCCAAGATGAATTGAGGCTGTTCTGAGGGCAAAAGGGGGTGCAACTCAATCTTAGGAAGGTGTTCCTAATGTTTTGTACACTCAGAGTATATATATATATATATATATATATATATATATATATATATACTACTACTACTGCTCTGTATATACAGTATATATATATATATATATATATATATATATATATATATATATATATATATATATATATATATATATATATATATATATATACTAGTACTACTACTGCTGCTACAGCTCTGTATGCTGCTGGGGAAAGAGAACTGTAAAACACAAGGCAGAGGAATCAATTCAGCTCACAAATCAAATTGGAATAATGTCAGTGGGAGAGCAAGTGTGTGTGTGTGTATAGTGTGTGTGTGTGTGTGTGTGTGTCTTTTTTATGTTGGTGAAAAATGGAGACAGGGATAGTAAAACGCTTCAGATTTCTTTCCTCTGTGCCTATGCCCAGAAGGGAATCTTTCATGTTCATTTGCTCCCCAGTGTGTCAGCTTGCTGTGAATCCAACATTAATCAGTTCATTAATTTTTCATCACCACTTTATGTTTGGGCCTGTCATTACATATATATATATTGACTAGGTAATGGTTACAGATAGGCCGATAGACAAGAGAAAATGAAAAATCTGTGATTAAATTACCTAAAAAATGCTTTCTGAAGTAGTTTTCAAAAGTTCAAGTTCCCACAGTCAGTAGCAGTCATAAAAGTTATAGTTGGCAATAACTGGAAATGTTGCTGTTTTTATATTTAGTGTATCATTGCTGCCAAAAGTAGCTTGAAGTTGCATTGATCCCACAGCATTACAATTACTTTGTCATATTTTGATGTCGTAAATATATAGATTTTCAAGTGCTGCATTTTCTCAAAGCCCTGTGTAAAAAGAAAATGAAACCGTCATGAATAATTATCCAAGACACAAAAGGCGATGTCAGGAAAAAACTATTTTCAGTATCTGCCTGATTTCAAGTCACACCACAACACTCCCCTTTCAAGTGGAATAAACAGGGGGAATCTTTACATTTGATGTACCCAGACCCGGCTCCAGGATAAAGTGACTAAGGGGGCAGTTGACATTGGTGAGGGAGTGCAATTTTGGGGGGTTCTTGCATTGGAATTATATTAATTCTGCTTATATCCCGCTATACCACAATAAACATAAAGTTCTAATGCCGAGACTCTGAGACCATTGATTGAGTGCTTTTGAAGTGAAAGGTTGGCAAGGGCGTTTTGGTAATGAATATAGGCTACAAGATAGATAGGGTAATTCACCTATTACAAACGGCCTATGTGAATTCAGCCGTACACACAGCTGCATACCAAAATAATGCAAACTAAATGCTGAAATTAGTAGCCTAGTTATTCATGCATGCAAACAAACACACTGAGAGATATCTGTTTTTTTTTGCGTGGGTTGTGTCTCAATACACCGCATCTGCTTACAGTATGTCGGCCTTCCGTATCTGCGGTTGAAGGTAGCCGAGCAACAGCGTTATATGTCAGACCATGACACAACCCCAGAAAATCGGTCTTCTCACTAGAACGGCTGTACGGTTTGGCCTACAAACTAATATGACCCCTCAATGGGAAGATGAGACTCTCGGGGTGTCCATTTTACTCTAGTCTGAAGCTAACAAATGAACGGAAGTATGGAGGTCGTTTTGTGCTAACAAAAATGTAATATGTGTCCAAAAAAAACAAAAATATTTCCTGATCTTTCTTACATCTCCTAGATACAGGACAGACACTTCAAAACATCATTTACATTACATTTTAGTCATTTAGCAGACGCTCTTATCCAGAGCGACTTACAGGAGCAATTAGGGTTAAGTGCCTTGCTCAAGGGCACATTTACGTCATTTAGCAGACGCTCTAGACCAGAGCGTCTCACAAATTGATGCATTCACCCTATAGCCAGTGGGATAACCACTTTACAATTTTTATTTAATTTTTTTGTTTGGGGGGGTAGAAGGATTACTTTATCCTATCCCAGGTATAAAAACATTATTCCTTACGATAAATTTTTTGACTGTCTATTTGGCAAATTATGAATGTGTTATTAAATGTGTTTCTATGGGCTAGAGTAGTAAAAGCCAAATTCAATATTTTATCAAAATATCCCAGAGGGATGTAATTTGATTTTTTTTAAATGTGAGAAAATTGTGCTCTGGTTTGAGAACTGAAATACTGGTGGTGGTTGTTACTGCATATTCTTGGATATCCTGCAATAATTGGCTGTTGGGACTTTTCTGTTTTCTTTTTTTATTCATGGGAATTCGCTGCTAAGGCCCCAACAGCTTAGACTTTTAGAGGTTAAACAATGCCAGCCTACCATAACCACGTTTCCAATACATTTACAACCACGGGAACCTATAGGCTACCGAGAAAACGACAATAAAATGTATCTATTTCTATTATGAATCATACAGCTATACCGGGCTTCGTTTGGGTTCTTGCATTGGAATTATACTGACATCTGCATTAAAACGTGTATTCCAGCCACTCTCTTCCTATGAATCAGTTGCTATTCAATTAATGTTTTTAGACAGAAAACCTGCGGCTATGGTAGGATTCTAGTCTAACCTGGGCTACCTCATCTGTTCCAAGATCGTCAGGAACAGTCCGAGGTGGAGGGGGCTGTGTAGCCATTGTCCTGGCGGTGGAAAGGTGGGTAGACTGTACGCGGATTGAGGTTTGGGCTTTGACTAGGCCATTCCAAGACTTTTAAATATTTCCCCTTAAACCACTCGAGTGTTGCTTTAGCAGTATGCTTAGGGTCATTGTCCTGCTGGAAGGTGAACCTCCGTCCCTGTCTGAAATCTCTGGAAGACTGAAACAGGTTTCCATCAAGAATTTCCCTGTATTTAGCGCCATCCATCATTCCTTCAATTCTGACCAGTTTCCCAGTCCCTGCTGATGAAAAAACATCCCCACAGCATGATGCTGCCACCACCATGCTTCACTGTGGGGATGGTGTTCTCGGGCTGATGAGAGGTGTTGGGTTTGAGCCAGACATAGCGTTTTCCTTGAAGGCCAAAAAGCTCAATTTTAGTGTCGTCTGACCAGAGTCCCTTCTTCCATATGTTTGGGGAATCTCCCACATGCCTTTTGGTGAACAGGAAATGTGTTTGCTTATTTTTTTCTGGCCATTCTTCCGTAAATCCCAGCTCTGTGGAGTGTACGGCTTAAAGTGGTCTTATGGACAGATACTCCAATCTCCACTGTGGAGCTTTGCAGCTCCTTCAGGGTTATCTTTGGTCTCTTTGTTGCCTCTCTGATTAATGCTCTCCTTGCCTGGTCCATGAGTTTTGGTGGGCGGCACTCTCTTGGCACGTTTGTTGTGGTGCCATATTCTTTCCATTTTTTTATAATGGTTTCAATGGTGCTCTGTGGGATGTTCAAAGTTCACTGATCTGTACTTCTCCACAACTTTGTCCCTGCCCTGTTTGGAGAGCTCTTTGGTCTTCATGGTGCCGCTTGCTTGGTGTGCCCCTTGCTTAGTGGTGTTGCAGACTCTGGGGCTTTTCAGAACAGGTGTATATATACTGAGATCATGTGACACTTAGATTGCACATAGGTGGACTTTATTTAAGTAATTATGTGACTTCTGGAGGTAGTTGGTTGCACCAGATCTTATTTAGGGGTTTCATAGCAAAGGGGGTGAATACATACGCACGCAACACTTTTCCATATTAATTTTTGAGCATTTTTTGAAACAAGTTATTCTTTTTCATTTCACTTCACCAATTTTGACTATATTGTGTATGTCCATTACATGAAATCCAAATAAAAATCTATTTAAATTACAGGTTGTAATGCAACAAAATAGGGAAAACGCCAAGGGGGATGGATACTTTTGCAAGGCACTGTACATTCTAAAATGATTTTATACCAACTTTTATTCAGAAATGTTGATGTAATAATAATACAATGTTTTGCTCCTGTAGGCTACCTAAAAAACATAGCACTGGTCATAATAAATGTATAGCAATTGCCAATGGGTGGTCAACTGAAAATTCCAGCACCGTTTTGATTGGGACAGCGTCATTGCACCACTTTCGGACAAGCATGGGAACTCGTCTTGATAAATCAATGTCAGATTTTTGTTTTCACTGAACCACGTTTTTGGTATTTGGTTACAATTAGGCTGGGAAATGTTAGCTAAGTTGAGGTGAGTACTCATGATCATTAGTCTATCAGTTGAAAGCAATGCACATTAGGCCTATAGCCTACCTGATAAGCTTACCTGATGTTTTCCTGAACTTTCCAATACGTTTCTGATCCATTTCAGTCACTTAGCCTACTGATGCAAACACACATTTTTACACTTACAAGTAATTTGAGATATTTTCTTATTGGTTAAAATGGTCGTAAGGCCTACATAATTTCAATAACAATATAGCTGAAACCACTATTGGATTCATTGACTTACTGAATTTATTATCTTGTAATTGTAGGCTAGGCTACTTGCTGATAGATTATTTTAAATATGATTGTAACAGTAGGCCTACCTACACTATAACCTCATGAGGGGATACTGACCACAAGCCATTGAATTAATAATAAGAAGTGTTGATTATTATGGGGAGAGCACAGCACATGGAAGAAAGTTGAGGAGAGATTGACTGCATCACTATTGGTCTTTGTGCGAGGGATTGATGTGTTGAAGGTACTGAACTGTCTGTTCAAGCAGTTGGCACACAGTTCGGACACTCATCGGTACAACACGCAACCAGAGGTCTCTTCACAGTCCCCAGGTCCAGAACAGAGGCTGGGAAATACACATAATTAAATAGAGCCATATCTAAAATGAACTCTCTGCCACCCCAGGTAACACAAGCTAGCAATAAATCCAGTTAAATAAAAAAAACTGATGAAAGAACACCTTTCTGCACGGCGGGGACCTCGAAGAGATACACAGACATTTTTCCTGCATTTTCTATAGCATTTTGCATTGTATTATGTATTGTATTGTGTATGTGATACGTGGTTGGGGTACGACTGTGATATGTGGTTGTCTCACCTGGGTATCTTAAGATGAATGCACTAACTGTGGGTCGCTCTGGATGGGAGCGTCTACTGAATGGCTAAATTGTAATGTATGTAAATGTAGTGCTATGTATATGTATTTATATTTTGTACAGTAGCTACCGATGCATCGATGTGTTTTGACCATGACAGTTTACAATCCAGGGTTACTCCAAGCAGTTTAGTCTCATCAACTTTCTCAAGTTCCACATTATTCATTACAATATTTAGTTGAGGTTTAGGGTTTAGGGAATGATTTGTCCCAAAAACAATTCTTTTAGTTTTTGGAAATATTTAGGAGTAACTTATTTAATGCCACCCCATTCTGAAACTGACTGCAGCTCTTTGTTAAGTGTTACAGTGATTTAACTTGCTGTAGTAGCTGACGTGTACAGTGTTGAGTCATCAGCATACAGAAACACACAGGCTTTACTCAGAGCCAGTTCATTATGTTGATAGACATCCCGAACCACTGGACTGTGTTGGAGGCTTCCATTAAAGAACACCCTCTGTGTTCTTTTAGACAGGTAACTCTCGATCTACAATATAGCAGGGGACACATATGTTTTTTCCAGTAGCAGATTATGATCAATTATGTCAAAAGATGCACTGAAGTCTAACTGAACAGCTCCCACAATCTTATTTTTTTTCTTTTCTTTCTCTCAGCCAATCATCAGTCATTTGTGTACTGTAAGCGCCGTATATATGTTGAATGCCATTCCATTTATGCGTGCTGAAAATGTGCTGTTCATTTGTTTACTGTGAAATGATAGCTTTTGATCTGTTCAAACACTATTTTTTCCTCAAGTTTACTAAGGGTTGGTAACAGGCTGATTGGTTGGCTGTTTGAGCCAGCAAAATCCTTTATATGATGTATCTTTGTTTTGTAGTACAGTTTATTTTTATTTTTATTCAGTTTAGTCACATGATTTCTCAATTTGCAGTACGTTTGCCAATCAGTTGTGCAGCCAGACTTATTTCCCATCTCTTTTGCCTCATCCCTCTCAACCACACAATTTTTCAATTCCTCATCGATCCACAGGGATTGAACAGTTTGTACAGTCATTGTCTTAATGGCTGCATGCTTATTAGTAACTGAGATAAGCAATTTCATAAATGTGTCAAGTGCAGCGTCTGGTTGCTCGTCATTACACACCACGGACCAACAAATATTCTTCACATCAATGACTTCTACAATTACAGTATGTTTGCCAATCGGCTGTGCAGCCAGACTTATTTACCATTCATTTTGCCTCATCCTTGTAGGCCTTAGATCTGTGTATCCACTCTTTTCATTGACCTGTGCTATTAATTGCATTTAAGACATGGTTCATTCGTTTTATTGATCTCAGTATGTCAATGTCAGAGTAGCTTGTCATTTTGTGTGGTATAAAAAAGTATCTCCAGTCAAGTAAAATGATGTAGAATTACAGGAAATTATTACATGTTTTTTCTCTGACCCGCAAACCGTCAGTCCTTGGTCTTCAGGACTGAGCCCCGGATGTAATGAAACTCTGATGACGGCCCTGCACTTCCTGAATCGGCCTTGTTTTTCATCAATGCTCATTAAGAAATACTAGTGGCCATTACTGAATGCAAACCAGAGTTGTCTTGTGGGTGTGGTTTGATGTAACTGTTTCTTGGGTGTGTCTTTGCCACCAACAAGACACACCCATCTGTCAGAACCTTGCCAACCGCTGTTCCCCCCCCCCCCCCCCCCCCACTCAATCACAACAAACAAACCTCCTGGAGGTTGAGTTCAATAACTACATCAGATGTATGGTGAGATGCCGGACTAAGTTTTGAATAGGTCATTAGCCTACAGAGTACATTAAATCACAACAAACCATGGGATTAGTGAGTACAGGACGTAAGCTAAGCAAGCTTTGCTATGGAGAGAAATGTTAAAGTTGAGGACATCTCCCCTGACTCCTATCCAATTTAAATCACCTAGTTCCTACAATAATAATACATGCACTACCCCTCAGCTCCTATAATAACAATAATAATAATAATAATAATAATAATAATAATAATAGCTCTGCACTTCAGCTACTACATTAAGAATAATCATACTAACTCTGCCCCTATAGCTCCTATAACAATAATAATACTAGTTCTGCCCCTACAGCTCTTATTATAATAATAATAATAATAATAATAATAATAATAGCTCTGCTACTAAAACTCTGATAATAATAATACTAGCACTGCACCTACAGCTACTACATTAATAATAATTATAATAGTTCTTCCCCTACAGCTACTATAATAATAATACTAGTTCTGCCCCTACAACTACTATAATAATAATAACAAATAATAATAATACTAGCTCAGCCCTTGCAGCTACTATACAGTGCCTTGCAAAAGTATTCATCCCCCTTGGCGTTTTTCCTATTTTGCTGCTTTTTATTTGGATTTCATGTAATGGACATACAGAAAATAGTCCAAATTGGTGAAGTGAAATGAAAAAAATTACTTGTTTCAAAAAATTCTAAAAAATTAAAAACGGAAAAGTGGTGCGTGCATATGTATTCACCCCCTTTGCTATGACGCCCCTTAATAAAATCTGGTGCAACAAATTACCTTCAGAAGTCACATTATTAGTTAAATAAAGTCCACCTGTGTGCAATCTAAGTGTCACATGATCTGTCACATGATCTCAGCATATATACACCTGTTCTGAAATGCCCAAGAGTCTGCAACAGCACTAAGCAAGGGGCACCACCAAGCAAGCGGCACCATGAAGACCAAGGAGCTTTCCAAACAGGTCAGGGACAAAGTTGTGGAGAAGAACAGATCAGGGTTGGGTTATAAAAACATATCCCAAACTTTGAACATCCCACGGAGCACCATTAAATCCACTATCAACAAATTTAAAGAAGATGGCACCACAACAAACCTGCCAAGAGATGGCCGCCCACCAAAACTCATGGACCAGGCAAGGAGGGCATAAATCAGAGGTAACAAAGTGTCACGGATTCTGCCGAGGCTGCTTCCCCTCCTGGTACGAGCAGGCGTCGGCGGTCGCCGTCCCCGGAGTACTAGCTGCCACCGATCTATGTTTCTGTGTGTGATTGCTTTTGTCTGTCTGTCACACCTGTGTCCAATTGTGTATTGATCACCTGTCCTATAAGTTCCGTCTTTTTGCTTAGTAGGATTGTGTGTTGTTGTTCGCCTGTCGTTGTGCTGCGTGTTTTGCTTCTTGTTTGTTATTTTTAGTGTTTTACGCATGGTGCGTAAATGCTCGCCTCTTATTGTTGAGGTAGTTTGTTTACCGTTTCCTTTTGGATTTTTTGAGTAAACTCTGTTGGACTGAGCCTCGGTGTCCTGCGCCTGACTTTCACAACACATACACCTCACCTCGTGACAGAACAACACACCATCTCCATGGAGTCAGCAGGAACAGCGGCGATACCCGATTCCCTGGAAGACCGGTTTAATTACCAGGACGCCATGATCCGGCAACTCGGGGTCGCCATGGACGAGGTGTCCAACAGACTGCGCCGTTTGATGAATCGGGAGGTGCCCACGCCTTCTCACACCATCCCAGCACCAACGGCCAGTCCTCCTCTCTCAGCACCGGAACCTAGTGGTATTCGGCTCTCGCTCCCGGGGGCATATGACGGTTCTGCAGCCGGGTGTCAGGGATTTCTGCTACAGGTGGAACTGTACCTGGCCACTGTACACCCGGCGCCCTCGGGATACGAGAGCGTCTCCGCCCTCATCTCCTGTCTATCCGGCAAGGCGTTGGAATGGGCCAACGCCGAATGGAGGGGAATAGACGCCGCAACCATCACCTACGCGGAGTTCTCCCGCCGCTTCAGGACTGTCTTTGATCATCCACCGGAGGGTAAAGCGGCGGGAGAGCGTCTGTTCCACCTCCGACAGGAGAAGAGGAGCGCCCAGGAGTTCGCACTGGAGTTCCGGACACTAGCAGCGTATGCGGGGTGGAATGAGAGGGCCCTCAGCGACCACTACAGGTGTAGCCTACGAGAGGACGTTCGTCGTGAGCTGGCCTGCAGGGACACCAACTTGTCATTTGACCAGTTGGTGGACATTTCCATCCGTCTAGACACCCTGCTGGCCACCCGCGGACGTCCCGAGTGGGGGTCGTCCATTTCGCCCTCCAGCACCTCCGAGCCTATTCCTATGGAGATCGGGGGTGCTGGCGCTAGAGAGAGGAGGAGAGGGAACCCGAGGGGAGCCATCCCCTGCACCACCTGCGGTCGTGGAGGGCACACCGCGGCCAGGTGCTGGGGAGGGTCTCTTGGGAGAGGTGACAACAGGCCGCGCACTGGGGAGTCATTTCAGGTGAGCAGGCGCCCCACTTACCCAGAGCTTTCTGTTGGTCACATGAATATTCCTGTGAGATTTCCACAGGTGGCACCTCATTCCCAGCATAAGGCGCTAGTAGATTCAGGCGCAGCTGGGAACTTTATTGATCGGGCATTTTGTGGTAGGTTAGGGATTCCCCTTCGGCCGGTAGAACCTCCGTTTCCTGTCCACACCTTAGACAGCCGGCCGTTGGGGTCGGGTCTGATCAGGGAGGTCACAGCACCACTGACGATGACAACGCAGGGGGGTCACGAGGAGATCATTCAGTTTTATCTGATTGACTCTCCTGCGTACCCCGTGGTGTTGGGACTTCCCTGGTTAAGCACCCATGATCCTACCATAGCGTGGCAACAGAGGGCTCTTATGGAGTGGTCTGCCCAGTGTGTAGGGAGATGTCTAGGTGTTTCCTTAGGGGCGACCTCGGTAGAGAGTCCGAACCAAGTGCCCGCACTGCGCATTCCCCCTGAGTATGAGGATTTAGCACTTGCGTTTAGTAAATCGAGGGCAGCGCGGCTACCTCCTCATAGACAGGGGGACTGTGCGATAAATCTCCAAACAGGAGCGGCTCTGCCACGGAGTCATGTGTATCCCCTGTCTCAAGAGGAGACAGCGGCTATGGAGACGTACATAGCCGAGTCCTTGGCACAGGGATACATACGGCCTTCTACTTCCCCGGTCTCCTCGAGTTTCTTCTTTGTGAAGAAGAAGGATGGGGGATTGCGTCCGTGTATTGACTACCGTAGTCTCAATCAGATTACAGTTAAATACAGCTACCCACTTCCACTGATTGCGACGATGACGGAGTCATTACGCGGCGCGCGCTTCTTCACAAAGTTAGATCTCAGGAGCGCGTATAATCTGGTGCGCATTAGGGAGGGGGATGAATGGAAGACAGCATTTAGCACAACCTCGGGTCATTACGAGTATCTCGTCATGCCATACGGGTTAATGAATGCTCCTTCAGTCTTCCAATCCTTTGTTGACGAGATTTTCCGGGACATGCATAGGCAGGGTGTAGTAGTTTACATCGACGACATCCTAGTGTACTCTGCTACACGAGCCGAGCATGTAGCCCAGGTGCGCCAAGTGTTGAGAAGACTGTTAGAGCATGACTTGTATGTCAAGGCAGAGAAATGCCTGTTCTTCCAGGAGTCCGTCTCCTTTTTGGGTTATCGGTTGTCCGCGTCTGGTGTGGAGATAGAGGTAGACCGGGTATCGGCCGTGCGTAATTGGCAAACTCCAACTACTGTAAAAGAGGTGCAGCGGTTCTTGGGGTTTGCTAATTACTACCGGAGGTTTATTCGGGGTTTTGGACAGGTTGCAGCTCCCATTACATCTCTACTAAAGGGGGGTCCGGTTCGTTTGCAGTGGTCGGCTGAGGCGGACAGGGCATTTGTTAATCTTAAGAACCTGTTTACCTCGGCTCCCGTGCTGGCGCACCCGGATCCCTCTTTACCCTTCCAAGTAGAGGTGGACGCGTCTGAGACCGGTATTGGGGCAGTCCTGTCACAACGGTCCGGCGCGCCACCTAAACTCCGCCCCTGTGCCTTCTACTCTAAGAAGCTCAGCTCGGCGGAGCGCAACTATGACGTTGGGGACAGGGAGCTGTTAGCCGTTGTTCAAGCTCTAAAGGTGTGGAGGCATTGGCTTGAGGGGGCTCAACACCCTTTCCTCATTCTGACAGATCACCGTAACCTGGAATACATCCGGGCAGCTAGGAGATTGAACCCTCGTCAGGCTAGGTGGAACATGTTCCTAACCCGATTTGTTTTCAAGATCACATACATCCCAGGGTCCCAGAATGCTAAGGCAGACGCCCTGTCCCGGCGGTATGACACAGAGGAGAGGTCTAACGAGCCTACTTCCATATTGCCGGAGTCTTGTTTGGTGGCTCCGGTGGTTTGGGAGGTCGATGCGGAAGTCGAGCGGGCACTGCGTACCGACCCTACTCCCCCCGAGTGTCCTGTGGGGCGGACGTACGTTCCGCTCGAGGTTCGTGATCGACTTATTTATTGGGCTCATACATCACCCTCCTCTGGACATCCAGGTATTGGCCGGACCGTGCACTGTCTTAGCATGAAATACTGGTGGCCAACGTTAGCTAGGGATGTGAGGGTTTATGTCTCCTCCTGCTCGGTGTGTGCCCAGTGTAAGGCGCCTAGACATTTGCCCAGGGGTAAGCTACATCCCCTGCCCGTTCCACAACGACCATGGTCCCACCTCTCGGTAGATTTCGTTACCGATCTACCCCCCTCCCAGGGGAATACCACCATTTTGGTCGTTGTGGATCGGTTTTCTAAGGCCTGTCGTCTCCTTCCTATGCCGGGTCTCCCTTCTGCCCTACAAACCGCTGAGGCCCTGTTCACCCATGTGTTCCGGCACTATGGGGTCCCCGAGGATATAGTGTCTGACCGAGGTCCCCAGTTCACCTCCAGAGTTTGGGGGCGTTTATGGAACGGTTGGGGGTCTCGGTGAGCCTTACCTCGGGGTACCACCCAGAGAGCAATGGGCAGGTTGAACGTGTGAACCAGGATGTGGGTAGGTTTTTGAGGTCCTACTGCCGGGACCGGCCGGAGGAGTGGTCGAGGTATATCCCCTGGGCAGAGATGGCCCAGAACTCTCTCCGCCACTCCTCCACCGGATTAACACCTTTCCAGTGTATTTTAGGGTATCAGCCGGTCCTGGCACCGTGGCACGAGAGCCAGACCGAGGCCCCTGCGGTGGACGAGTGGATTCGGCGCTCGGAGGAGACGTGGGACGCGGCCCATGTCCATCTGCAGCGTGCCATCCGTCACCAAAAGGCGAGCGCCGACCGTCACCGCAGTGAGGCACCGGTGTACGCACCGGGAGATTGAGTCTGGCTCTCGACTCGAAACCTGCCCCTCCGCCTGCCCTGCCGGAAGCTGGGTCGGCGGTTTGTGGGGCCCTTCAAAGTCCTGAGAAGATTGAACGAGGTGTGTTACAGGTTACAACTGCCTATAGAGTATAAAAATATTAACCCCTCGTTCCATGTGTCTCTTCTCAGGCCGGTGGTAGCTGGCCCACTCCAAGAGGATGAGATAGGAGAGACCCCTCCGCCCCCTTTGGACATCGAGGGGGCCCCGGCGTACAGAGTCCGGACCATCTTGGACTCAAGGCGCCGGATGAGTGGTCTCCAGTATCTCGTGGAGTGGGAGGGGTACGGTCCGGAGGAACGGTGCTGGGTGCCCAGGAGGAACATACTCGATCCATCCCTCCTGACTGAGTTTCACCATGGGCATCCCACGCGCCCGGGTCCGCGTCCTCCTGGCCGTCCCCGAGGCCGGGGTCGGCGCACGGCTGGAGCCGCGCGTCAAGGGGGGGGTACTGTCACGGATTCTGCCGAGGCTGCTTCCCCTCCTGGTACGAGCAGGCGTCGGCGGTCGCCGTCCCCGGAGTACTAGCTGCCACCGATCTATGTTTCTGTGTGTGATTGCTTTTGTCTGTCTGTCACACCTGTGTCCAATTGTGTATTGATCACCTGTCCTATAAGTTCCGTCTTTTTGCTTAGTAGGATTGTGTGTTGTTGTTCGCCTGTCGTTGTGCTGCGTGTTTTGCTTCTTGTTTGTTATTTTTAGTGTTTTACGCATGGTGCGTAAATGCTCGCCTCTTATTGTTGAGGTAGTTTGTTTACCGTTTCCTTTTGGATTTTTTGAGTAAACTCTGTTGGACTGAGCCTCGGTGTCCTGCGCCTGACTTTCACAACACATACACCTCACCTCGTGACACAAAGAGACCAAAGATAACCCTGAAGGAGCTGCAAAGCTCCACAGCAGAGATTGGAGTATCTGTCCATAGGACCACTTTAAGCTGTACACTCATAGAGCTGCACTTTACAGAAGAGTGGCCAGAAAAAAGCCATTGCTTAAAGAAAAAAATAAGCAAACACGTTTGGTGGCAGTATCATGCTGTGGGGATGTTTTTCATCGGCAGGGACTGGGAAACTGGTCAGAATTGAAGGAATGATTGATGGCGCTAAATACAGGGAAATTCTTGAGGGAAACCTGTTTCAGTCTTCCAGAGATTTGAGACTGAGACGGAGGTACACCTTCCAGCAGGACAATGACCCTAATCATACTGCTAAAGCAACACTCAAGTGGTTTAAGGGGAACATTGTAAATGTCTTGGAATGGCCTAGTCAAAGCCCAGACCTCAATCCAATTGAGAATCTGGGGTATGACTTAAAGATTGCTGTACACGAGCGGAACCCGTCCAACTTGAAGGAGTTGGAGCAGTTTTGCCTTGAAGAATGGGCAAAAATGCCAGTGGCTAGATGTACCAAGCAAGTTCAGTTTTTTGTCTTAATTCTTGTTTGTTTCACAAGAAAATATATTTTGCATCTTCAAATTGGTAGGCTTGTGGTGTAAATCAAATGGTACAAACCCCCCCAAAATCCATTTTAATTCCAGGTTGTAAGTCAACAAAATAGGAACAATGCCAAGGGGGGGTTTCAAGCCACTGTAATAATAATAATACTAGCTCTGCCCCTACATTTCCCATAATAATAATATGAATATGAATAATAATAATAATAATAATAATAATAATAATAATAGTAGTTCTCCCCTACAGCTACCATATTAATAATAACAACAATAATAATAACTTTTCCCCATACAGCTACTATAATAATAATAATAATAATAATAATAATAATAATAATAATAATAATAATAATAATAATAATAATAATAATAATTGCTCTGCCCCTACAGCTCCTATAATACTAATACTAGTTCTGCCCCTACAGCTACTATAATAATAATACTAGTTCTTCCCCTACAGCTACTATAATAATAATACTAGTTCTTCCCCTACAGGTACTATAATAATAATAATAATAATAATAATAATAATAATAATAGTTCTGCCCCTACAGCTACTATAATAATAATACTAGTTCTGTCCCTACAGCGACTATAATACTAATACTAGTTCTGCCCCTACATCTAGGTAGCTTAGTGGGTAAGAGCGTTGTGCCATTAACCGAAACGTCGCTGGTTCTAAACCCCGAGCCGACTAGGTTAAAAATCTGTCGATGTGCCCTTAAGCAAAGCACTTAACCCTAATTGCTCCTGTAAGTCGCTCTGGATAAGAGCGTCTGCTAAATGACAAAAAATAAAAATAAGAAAATAAATAAATAAATAAAATACTATAATAATAATACTAGTTCTGCCCCTACATCTACTATAATAATAATACTAGCTCTGCCCCTACATCTACTATAATAATAATACTAGTTCTGCCCCTACAGCTACTATAATACTAATACTACATCTGCCCCTACAGCTACTATAATACTAATACTAGTTCTGCCCCTACAGCTACTATAATAATAATACTAGTTCTTCCCCTACAGCTACTATAATACTAATACTACATCTGCCCCTACAGCTACTATAATACTAGTTCTGCCCATACAGCTACTATAATACTAATACTAGTACTGCCCCTACAGCTACTATAATAATAATAATACTAGTTCTTCCCCTACAGCTACTATAATAATAATACTAGCTCTGCCCCTACAGCTACTATAATAATAATACTAGTTCTTCCCCTACAGATACTATAATAATAATACTAGTTCTTCCCCTACAGCTACTATAATAATAATACTAGTTCTATCCCTACAGCTACTATAATAATAATACTAGCTCTTTCCCTACAGCTACTATAATAATAATACTAGCTCTTCCCCTACAGCTACTATGATAATAATACTAGTTCTGCCCTACAGCTACTACAATAATAATACTAGCTCTTTCCCTACAGCTACTATAATAATAATACTAGCTCTTCCCCTACAGATACTATAATAATAATACTAGCTCTTCCCCTACAGCTACTATAATAATAATACTAGTTCTGCCCTACAGCTACTATAATAATAATACTAGTTCTGCCCTACAGCTACTATAATAATAATACTAGTTCTGCCCCTACAGCTACTATAATAATAATACTAGTTCTTCCCCTACAGCTACTATAATAATAATACTAGTTCTTCCCCTACAGCTACTATAATAATAATACTAGCTCTTCCCCTACAGCTACTATAATAATAATACTAGTTCTTCCCCTACAGATACTATAATAATAATACTAGTTCTTCCCCTACAGCTACTATAATAATAATACTAGTTCTATCCCTACAGCTACTATAATAATAATACTAGTTCTGCCCTACAGCTACTATAATAATAATACTAGTTCTGCCCTACAGCTACTATAATAATAATAATACTAGTTCTGCCCTACAGCTACTATAATAATAATAATACTAGTTCTGCCCCTACAGCTACTATAATAATAATACTAGTTCTGCCCTACAGCTGCTATAATACTAATACTAGTTCTGCCCTTACAGCTACTATAATAATAATACTAGCTCTGCCCCTACATCTACTATAATACTAATACTAGTTCTTCCCCTACAGCTACTATAATAATAATACTACATCTGGCCCTACAGCTCCTATAATAATAATACTAGTTCTGCCGCTACAGCTCCTACAGTAATAGCTGTCAGAACACCAGTTATCCAACCTGACAGGCTGGCCTTATCGCCTGTCCAGAGCTGTCCAAAGAATAGAGAGGCTGTGAAGGAGGATAGGGAGGCCGCTGCTCCTCCTACTTCTTGGAGACAGTGTTGATATGCCCATCTGACAATTCCTGTCCAAGATTCCCCTGTTTTCCTGGAGACATTACAAACAATGGACACAGTGGGGTACGGTGATTGTTGGCAAATCTGTTCCAGAGACATGCCTCAAACAAGTGGTAGTGATTACAAATAGTTAGCCCTTACTAAATATGATTCATCATTCAGCTCGTAGAGGTGGGGTGGGGGTGGTTCCAATTAAATCAAATCAAATTGTATTTGTCACATGTGCCGAATACATTCAGTTGTAGACCTTACCATGAATTGTATACCTACAAGCCCTTAACCAGCAATGCAGTTTTAAGAAAAATAGAGTTAAGACAATATTTACTAAATAAACGAAAGTAAAGAAAAGTAACACTACAAAATAACAGTAATGAGGCTATATACAGGGGGTATGGGTACCGAGGTTAGTCGAGGTAATTGAGGTAATATGTATATGTAGGTAGGGGTAAAGTGACTGTGCATAGATAATAAACAGCGAGTCCGGGTAGACATTTGATTAATTGTTCAGCAGTCTTATGGCTTGGGGGTAAAAGCTGTTAAGGAGCCTTTTGGACCTAGACTTGGTGCTCCGGTATCGCTTGCCGTGCGGTAGCAGAGAGAAAAGTCTATGACTTGGGTGACTGAAGTCTTTGACAATTTTTGGGCCTTCCTCTGACACCGCCTGGATGGCAGGAAGCTTGGCCCCAGCGATGTACTGGGCCGTATGCACTACCCTCTGTAGTGCCTTGCGGTCGGATGCCTAGCAGTTGCCATATCAGGTGGTGATGCAACCGGTCAGGATGCTCTCGAAGGTGCAGGGATCTGGGGACCCATGCCAAATCTTACCAGTCTCCTTAGGGGGAATAGGCAATGTCGTGTCCTCTTCATGACTGTCTTGGTGTGTTTGGACCATGTAAGTTTGTTGGTGATGTGGACACCAAGGAACTAGAAGCTCTCAACCCACTCCACTACAGCCCCATCAATGTGAATGGGGGCGTGTTCGGCCCTCCTTTTCCTGTAGTCCACGATCAGCTCCTTTGTCTTGGTCACGTTGAGGGAGAGGTTGTTATCCTGGCACCACACTGCCAGGTCTCTGGCCTCCTCCCTATAGGCTGTCTCATCATTGTCCCTGATCAGGCCTACCACTGTTGTGTCATCAGCAAACTTAATGATGGTGTTGGAGTCGTGCTTGGCCACGAAGTCATGGGTGAACAGGGAGTACAGGAGGGGACTAATCATGCACCCCTGAGGGGACCCCGTGTTGAGGGTCAGCGTGGCAGATGTGTTGTTGCCTACCCTTACCACCTGGGGCATCCCATCAGGAAGTCCAGGATCCAGTTGCAGAGGGAGGTGTTTAGTCCCAGGGTCCTTAGCGTAGTGATGAGCTTTGAGGGCACTGTGATGTTGAACGCTGAGCTGTAGTCAATGAACAGCATTCTCACATAGGTGTTCCTTTTATCCAGGTGGGAAAGGGCAGTATGGAGTGCAATTGAGATTGCGTCATCTTTGGATCTGTTGGGGCGGTATGTGAATTGGAGTGGGTCTGGGGTTTCCGGGATGATGGTGTTGATGTGAGCCGTGACCAGCCTTTCAAAGCACTTCATGGCTACCGATGTGAGTGCCATGAGACGGTAGACATTTAGGCAGGTTACCTTGGCGTTCTGGGGCACAGGGACTATGGTGGTCTGCTTGAAATTTGTAGGTATTATAGACTCGGGAAGGGAGCGGTTGAAAATGTCAGTGAAAACACTTGCCAGTTGGTCCGCGCGTGCTCTGAGTACACACCCTGGTAATCCGTCTTGTAATCCACCTTGTGAATGCTGACCTGTTTAAAGGTCTTGCTCACATCTTCTATGGAGAGAATGATCACACAGTCGTCCAGAACAGCTGGTGCTCTCATGCATGCTTCTGTGTTGCTTGCCTCGAAGAGAGCATAGAAGGTATTTAGCAAGGTCTGGTAGGCTCCCGTCATTGAGCAGCTCGCGGCTTGATTTCCCTTTGTAATCCCTAATAGTTTGCAAGCCCTGTCACATCCGATGAGCTCAGAGCCGGTGTAGAAGGATTCAATCTTAGTCCTGTATTGGCGCTTTGCCTGTTTGATGGTTCGTCTGAGGGCATAGCGGGATTTCTTATATGCGTCCGGATTAGTGTCCCGCTCCTTGAAAGCGGCAGCTCCTGCCTTTAGCTCAATTTGGATGTTGCCTGTAATCAATGGCTTCTGTAGCTCAATTTGTAGAGCATGGTGCTTGTAATGCCAGGGTAGTGGGTTCGATCCCCGGGACCACCCATATGTAAAAATGTATGCACACATGACTGTAAGTTGCTTTGGATAAAAGCGTCTGCTAAATGGCATATAATTATTATTATATGTACGCATGGTCACTTTGGGGCCGACGTCATCGGTGCACTTATTGATGAAGCCGGTGACTGAGGTGGTGCACTCCTCAATGCCATTGGATTTATCGCGGAACATACAGTTTTCCAGTCTGTGCTAGCAAAGCATTCCGGTAGCTTAGCATCCGCTTCTTCTGACCATTTCCATATTGAGCGAGTCACTGGTACTTCCTGCTTTAGTTTTTGATTGTAAGCAGGAACCAGGAGGATATAGTTATGGTCAGATTTGCCAAATGGAGGGCGAGGGAGAGTTTTGTGTGCGTCTCTGTGTGTGGAGTAAAGGTGGTCTAGAGTGTTTTTTTCCTCTGGTTGCACATCTGGTCCTCTGTAGCTCAACTGGTAGAGCACGGCGCTTGTAACGCCAAGGTAGTGGGTTCGATCCCCGGGACCACCCATACACAAAAATGTATGCACGCATGACTGTAAGTCGCTTTGGATAAAAGCGTCTGCTAAATGGCATATTATATTATTATTTATTATTCTATTATTATTATATTATTATTATTATTATATTACATGTGACATGCTGGTAGAAATGATGTAAAATGGATTTAAGTTTGCATTAAAGTCCCCGGCCACTAGGAACGCCGGTTCTGGATGAGCATTTTCTTGTTTGCGTATGGCCTTATATAGCTCGTTGAGTGCGGCCTTTGTGCCAGCATCGGTTTGCGAACTTGTAGACATGTAGACTAAGTTCCACTTTGATTTGGAGAATGTACAGTGATGAGGTTTTAGAAGATCGGTATTCCCCAATCTATATCTGACAGCCACCTCAGGCAATGGAGTTATAAGGTTGTCATTTTACAGCACTGATTTTAAATAATGAAATGTTCATTGAATTTAAGAAAACATTATTACCTATTTTATTACATGATTAATATATTTTCACAGCTTTCACTGTTCCTTAGCACACCTCATTTTCAGAGTCCTGCAAATTGTATGCGATAGAATTCAGGGTGTCTGTTTTGAGAACCATACATAGCAATCTTTGATTCTGCCATTTTGCATGCTTCTCCTGCCAGCATCAGTCATCTCACATTCACAACACAGAGAATAAACACATTGGACACAATGGCGATGAGACACTGTATTGACCCTTTCTCTGTGGTGAAGAGTAAGAGTCCTGCAGTCTAGATTATAGGGATAATCCACCCCCAGAAATTCAATTTATGAAACTCCTGTCAATTTGGTGAAAGCCTATGTTCTATCAGTGCTTCAAATTAAAATGTTCCCCATGACTTAACTTCTAGGTGGTCCGTCTGTGAAATCAGTAAATCGTGTCGGAACGCATCATAGCTACATAGGTCTTGTCACTGGAGATAACACACTATCACATTTCATAACGCTTTTAAAACAATGACCTGCACTCTAGATCGCCAAATCAGCCAATAGATGGTACGGGCATACTTGTCTAGAACACATCCATCCGTTCATATCGCCGTTACAAAGTATATATTTCTCTCAGATGTGCTCAATCTAAAAAGTGTACCAAATTATTCAACTCAGTGTTTCCTTTAAGTACCATCTCGCAATGTGCTCTGTGTGTCTGTGGGAAATGACAAAATTAAACATTTGTTCTAAAAATAAAAGTAGTTTTCACATATGAGTGTTGTTTAACGCTGTTAATCATAAGAATTAGGGGTTTGTGGTGGATTATTCCTTTAACTGTAATTGAAGGGTAATGCTCCTTACAAACAGTGAGACGGTTTCCCTCTACGGGGTTAACAAACCATACAGTGGCTTGCGAAAGTATTCAGCCCCCTTGGCATTTTTCCTATTTTGTTGCCTTATAACCTGGAATTAAAAATTGATTTTTGGGGGGGTTGTATAATTTTATTTACACCACATGCCTACCACTTTGAAGATGCAAACTATTTTTTCTTGTGAAACAAACAAGAAATAAGACAAAAAACGGAAAACTTGAGCGTGCATAACTATTCATCACCCAAAGTCAATACATTGTAGAGCCACCTTTTCCATTCTTCAAGGAAAAACTCCTCCAGCTCCTTCAAAGTGGATGGGTTCCACTGGTGTACAGCAATCTTTAAGTCATACCACAGATTCTCAACTGGATTGAGGTCTGTGCTTTGATTAGGCCATTCCAAGACATTTAAATGTTTACCCTTAAACCACTCAAGTGTTGCTTTAGCAGTATCCTTAGGGTCATTGTCCTGCTGGAAGGTGAACCTCCGTCCCAGTCTCAAATCTCTGGAAGACTGGAACAGGTTTCCCTCAAGAATTTCCCTGTATTTAGCGCCATCCATCATTCCTTCAATTCTGACCAGTTTCCCAGTCCCTGCCGATGAAAAACATCCCCACAGCAGGATGCTGCCACCACCATTCTTCACTGTGGGGATGGTGTTCTCGGGTTGATGAGAGGTGTTGGGTTTGAGCCAGACATAGCGTTTTCCTTGATTGCCAAAAGCTCAATTTTAGTCTCATCTGACCAGAGTACCTTCTTTCATATGTTTGGGGAGTCTCCCACATGGCTTTTGGCGAACACCAAACATGTTTGCTTATTTTTTCTTTAAGCAATGGCTTTTTTCTGGCCACTCTTCCGTAAAGCCCAGCTCTGTGGAGTGTACGGCTTAAAGTGGTCCTATGGACAGATACACCAATCTCCGCTGTGGTCTCTTTGTTGCCTCTGATTAATGCCCTCCTTGCCTGGTCCGTGAGTTTTGGTGGGCGGCCCTCTCTTGGCAGGTTTGTTGTGGTGCCATATTCTTTCCATTTTTTAATAATGGATTTAATGGTGCTCCGTGGGATGTTCAAAGTTTCGGATATTTTTTTATAACCCAACCCTGATCTGTACTTCTCCACAACTTTGTCCCTGACCTTTTTGGAGAGCTCCTTGGTCTTCATGGTGCTGCTTGCTTGGTGGTGCCCCTTGCTTAGTGGTGTTGCATACTCTGGGGCCTTTCAGAACAGGTGTATATATGTATATATACTGAGATCATGTGACAGATCATGTGACTCTTAGATTGCACACAGGTGGACTTTATTTAACTAATTATGTGACTTATGACGGTAATTGGTTGCACCAGATCGTATTTAGAGGCTTCATAGCAAAGGGGTGAATACATATGCACGCACCACTTTTTGTGATATATTTTTTAGAATGTTTTGAAACACTTCACCAAATTGGACTATTTTGTGTATGTCCATTTCATGAAATTCAAATAAAATCAATTTAAATTACAGGTTGTAATGCAACAAAATAGGATTTACGCCAAAGCGGATGAATACTTTTGCAAGGAACTGTGTATCCTCCAACATAGCTCCGTCCGTCTGCCTAACCAGCATGGAGGATGATAAAAACATGAAATTAACCATGGACACCTTGATCTACACATCAGCACCACACACACACACACACACACACACACACACACACACACACACACACACACACACACACAGACACACACACACACACACACACACACACACACACACACATACACATACACACACACATACACACACACACACATACACACACACACACACACACACACACACACACACACACAGTTAGTTTGAAGATAAGGAGTTTTTGACTGTACAACACTTTATGTGTGTGCTTGTCTTGCTTTTTTATGAACTCAAATTGGATTTGTCCCCGAATGTAATCGGGTAGATAAGCACTTTCCTCATTAGCATGGATTCAAGGGCTTTGTAAGAAACGAAGCAATCAAAGGGTAATTCCACAGACAAACACGGGGGGCTATAAATCACTCTGTCCCACACACAGATAGAGGAATTAATCTGACAGACAGACACTGTGACCCACCGTCCGCACAGCAAATACCAACCTGGAACACACTCACTCAATGACCTCTACCAGTAAACATGCCTCTCAATGACCTCTACCAGTAAACATGCCTCTCAATGACCTCTACCAGTAAACATGCCTCTCAATGACCTCTAACAGTAAATAAATATAAACCAATGTTTATTACATCAGATAGCATGTAGCTCACTGCCGCTCTGAGAGGAAAGTTAAAGTTATATACACCTGTTATATACACCTGTTACATACACCTGTTACATACACCTGTTATATACACCTGCTACATATACCTGTTATATACACCTAATATATACACCTGTTATATACACATGTTATATTCACATGCTACATACACCTGTTACATACACCTAATATATACACCTGTTATATACACCTGTTACATACACCTGTTACATACACCTGTTACATACACCTGTTACATACACCTGTTATATACACCTGTCATATACACCTGTTATATACACCTTTTATATACACCTGTTATATACACATGTTATATTCACATGCTACATACACCTTTTACATACACCTAACATATACACCTGTTATATACACCTGTTACATACACCTGTTATATACACCTGTTACATACACCTGTTACATACACCTGTTACATACACCTGTTACATACACCTGTTATATACACCTGTCATATACACCTGCTACATATACCTGTTATATACACCTAATATATACACCTGTTATATACACCTGTTATATACACATGTTATATACACCTGCTACATACACCTGTTATATACACCTAATATATACACCTGTAACATACACCTGTTATATACACTGTTACGTACACCTGTTATATACACCTGTTACATACACCTGTTATATACACCTGTTATATACACCTGTTACATACACGTGTTATATACACCTGTTACATACACCTGTTACATACACCTGTTACATACACCTGCTACATATACCTGTTATATACTACTAATATATACACCTAATATATACACCTAATATATACACCTGTTATATATTCACCTGTTACATACACCTAATATTTACACCTGTTACATACACCTGTTACATACACCTGTTATATACACCTGTTATATACACCTGCTACATATACCTGTTATATACACCTAATATATACACCTGTTATATATACCTTATATATACACCGGTTATATACACCTGTTATATACACCTGTTATATACACATGTTATATTCACATGCTACATACACCTGTTACATACACCTAATATATACACCTGTTATATACACCTGTTACATACACCTGTTACATACACCTGTTACATACACCTGTTACATACGCCTGTTACATACACCTGTTATATACACCTGTCATATACACCTGTTATATACACCTGCTACATATACCTGTTATATACACCTAATATATACACCTGTTATATACACCTGTTATATACACATGTTATATACACCTGCTACATACACCTGTTATATACACCTAATATATACACCTGTAACATACACCTGTTATATACATTGTTACGTACACCTGTTATATACACCTGTTACATACACCTGTTATATACACCTGTTATATACACCTGTTACATACACGTGTTATATACACCTGTTACATACATACCTGTTTTATACACATGTTATATTCACATGCTACATACACCTGTTACATACACCTAATACATACACCTGTTATATACACCTGTTACATACACCTGTTATATACACCTGTTACATACACCTGTTACATACACCTGTTATATACACCTGTCATATACACCTGTTATATACACCTGCTACATATACCTGTTATATACACCTAATATATACACCTGTCATATACACCTGTTATATACACATGTTATATACACCTGCTACATACACCTGTTATATACACCTAATATATACACCTGTAACATACACCTGTTATATACATTGTTACGTACACCTGTTATATACACCTGTTACATACACCTGTTATATACACCTGTTATATACACCTGTTACATACACGTGTTATATACACCTGTTACACACACCTGTTACATACATACCTGTTTTATACACATGTTATATTCACATGCTACATACACCTGTTACATACACCTAATACATACACCTGTTATATACACCTGTTACATACACCTGTTATATACACCTGTTACATACACCTGTTACATACACCTGTTATATACACCTGTCATATACACCTGTTATATACACCTGCTACATATACCTGTTATATACACCTAATATATACACCTAATATATACACCTAATATATACACCTGTTATATATTCACCTGTTACATACACCTAATATTTACACCTGTTACATACACCTGTTATATAAACATGTTATATTCACATGCTACATACACCTGTTACATATACCTGTTATATACATCTGTTATATACACCTGTTACATACACCTGTTATATACACCTGTTACATACACCTGTTACATACACCTGTTACATACATACCTGTTATATACACATGTTATATTCACATGCTACATACACCTGTTACATACACCTAATATATACACCTGTTATATACACCTGTTACATACACTTGTTATATACACCTGTTACATACACCTGTTACATACACCTGTTACATACACCTGTTACATACACCTGTTATATACACCTGTTATATACACCTGCTACATACACCTGTTACATACACCTAATATATACACTCGCTATATACACCTGTCCAAATGTTGTAGTCTAGTTGTGTCCCACCCTGATCTGTTTCCCCTGTCTTTGTGCTTGTCTCCATCCCCCTCCAGGTGTCTCCCGTCTCTCCTCCTTATCCCCTGTGTATTTATACCTGTGCTTTCTGTTTGTCTGTGTTACGCACGCCTCTCGGAAGAGGGAACGCAACACCCTGCTAGAACTCAACTCTCCGTGGTGTGAAAGAGGTATGGGACTGTAGGTGTGATTAAGGATGACAAAAGGCAGAGAATACCGTTAACAGGGAATTTATTCCTTCGCACGGTAAGTTTGGGGAAAAGGGGCTGGACGGAACCAAAGCAAAGAAAGTAAATATCAAAGCCCCCCCTCTCCTACCTTACCTGCCTACCCACTACTTACTGAACTAGCACCACCTGGTGCACTAACCAAAATCCAAGGGATGGTCCGCCCAGGTCTTTCCTAGTTTGCATAGACAGTATACCTCTACGGGTAATGTATGCCCGCTGGCCTCTTGCCTAAGCACTCCCTAGGTGCCTTCCCCTTCCCCCCTTGGGAACAAATGAAACAAAATTGCACAAACTGGTTCAACAACAAAACCTGAGAAAAACTAACTCAGGACATTAAAGAAACAAACTAACACAAAACATTACAATTGGTTCTCACAGCAACAACAACACAGTACATACCAAACTCTTAGCATACAACCAACATGCTGTAACTCTCAGCCATTCTGGTTTCCCCCTTTTCTGAGCAACTGGGGCTTATATAGCTTCAGGAGGAGTTGGTAAATTGGAGACAGCTGCGTCCTGACGAGTGCGCGGGGTCAGCTCTCCAATCATCAATGTTCATCCAATCAATCAGCTGCTTGTTGGGGAATTTCTGGAACCTACGAGCGTGTTCCCGTGTTTCCTGTGCTCTAGTTTTTGTTTTTCCTAGTCTTCCCAGTTCTGACCTTTCTGCCTGTCTTTGACCCTGATCCTGCCCTCCGTCCTGTACCTGCCTGACTCTGATTCGGATTACGACCCTTTGCTTGCCTGGACTTACCTTTTGCCTGCCGTCCTGTACCTGCCTGACTCTGATTCGGATTACGACCCTTTGCCTGCCTGGACTTACCTTTTGCCTGGCCCTGAACTGTAATACACACTGAGACTCGTACTATCTGCCTCCTGTGTCTGCATCTGGGTCAGCCTGAGCCCTGATAAGTTGTCTGTCAGACATGCTCAGTTCCATGTCTGGGTTGATCTTTATATGACGTCATCAACTGTCCATGCTAGGTAATGTTCTTCCTTTCATATTTTCATGTCATACACACAAGCACTCACTCACACCTCTCAGGACCACATATACGAGACATGTCACGTCTAAAGCCCGGCCCAGGGACAGTGCTCCCATTCAGGATACTTTCCCCTGGAATAGCCCCTGGTCCCCTGAGAGTAACAGTGAAAGGGGTTTCTATTCAGTGGATGGGAAAGCACTTAGCCTGGCAAGTTGTCTGCTCAATGGTATTTGTCCTCCGTATGGATGGTGTGATACTGCCTCAGTGTCAGTCTACCCGTGCTTTACAGATCAGTGAAATTAGTTAAAGGATGTTCTGGGGTCAGGGTTACAGGGTCAGTGGTCTCTTCTGTACTTTACATGGTGAGTGAAATCAGTTTAACGCTGGTCAGGGGTAAGGGTCAGCGGGTCAATATGGAACTGTGGTGAGGTCACTGGGTCAGGCTTTGATGGGGGCTAAGGCTGGCTGGTGTTGATAGGACTGTCCAGGTGTAGTGGAGGTTTGGTACTGTGTGTGTGTGTGTGTGCGTGTGTGCACGTGTGCGCGTGCACGTGTGTGTGTGTGCGTGTGTGTGTGTGACTGTAGGGCAGAAAGGGAACCAGCTGAGATATTTTAGTCACAGATAAAAAGAGGGGGAATAAAAATACATGAGGTTGGAAAGAGATTGAGCCACAACTCAGAACTGAATGGAACTGAACAGAAGGACATGCCAACAGCTGGATAGGGGGAGGTTAGTCCTTACATTCAAGGACCTTTCTAAAACACCTTTTTTTTTCAAGAGGGCAGAGTTTGAGATATTGAAAAGTTGTGAAACACACAGAGAGAAAGAGAAAGGGAGTGAAATGGAGTCTACACATCGCCATAGTAACAGGCTACAGGCTCCAGGCCGGCCTGCCTGACCGCCTTTAAACACGGCTCAGCAGCTGAACTGGCGAGGAGGGTTAGGAAAGAGAGGAGAAATTGACGGGATAAGGAGGGAGGAGAGGAGGAGAGGAGGATAGGGGGAGTGAGGAGAGGAGGAGGGAGGAGAGGAGGAGAGGAGGAGAGGAGGAGAGGAGAGGAGGAGAGGAGGAGGGAGTAGAGGAGGAGAGGAGGAGAGGAGGAGAGGAGGAGAGGAGGAGAGGAGAGGAGAGGAGAGGAGAGGAGAGGAGAGGAGAGGAGAGGAGAGGAGAGGAGAGGAGAGGAGAGGAGAGGAGAGGAGAGGAGAGGAGAGGCGGGGAGAGGAGAGGAGAGGAGAGGAGAGGAGGAGAGGAGAGGGGGAGGGAGGAGAGGAGGAGAGGAGGAGAGAGGAGGAGAGAGGAGAGGAGGAGGGAGGAGAGGAGGAGAGAGGAGAGGAGGAGGGAGGAGAGGAGGAGAGGAAGAGGGAGGAGGAGAGGAGAGGAAAGTGAGTATTTATACCTCCTGATGACCTCCTCTTCTGCACCGTCAATGTCTGGGAAGTGAGGGATGATGAGGATTTAAGACAGAGAGAAAGAAAAGAAGGGATTCCACAGCGTGAGCCCACTGGAACGTCTGGGCATCACCGTGACCACAGCGTGAGCCCACTGGAACGTCTGGGCTTGACCGTGACCACAGCGTGAGCCCACTGGAACGTCTGGGCATCACCGTGACCACAGCGTGAGTCCACTGGAACGTCTGGGCTTCACCGTGACCACAGCGTGAGCCCACTGGAACGTCTTGGCTTGACCGTGACCACAGCGTGAGCCCACTGGAACGTCTTGGCTTCACCGTGACCACAGCGTGAGCCCACTGGAACGTCTTGGCTTGACCGTGACCACAGCGTGAGCCCACTGGAACGTCTGGGCATCACCGTGACCACAGCGTGAGCCCACTGGAACGTCTTGGTTTGACCGTGACCACAGCGTGGAGAGTGGTGATAACTTCAGGAAGTATGAGTGTCATAAAGGTGATATATGAATCGTATTTTTACATTATATGTTGAACATGTCAGTTTGCCTTTACTGTCATAGCCAGAGATATCAAAAAAAAGATGGCTGCCTTTGTGTTGGTATTGACATACGTTTGGAATGTGTCAACAGTGGCTGCCTCTTCACCCTCTCTCTCTACACAGCAGAGCCTCATTTAATCTTCCATGTTTCCCTTTTTTTCCCTCTCCTGGTGATGGAGGGATTGGTAATAAACGGTGATGTCCACTTCGATTGATCACGGAGCGGCCACACGGTCAAAGGAGGACAGCTCTCCATTACGCCTCACCATGCCCTGTGGGGGGATCAACCATGGCTGATCCCCCCCACTGTCCACCCTGCAGAGGCACATTATCCATGGATGATCCCCCCCCACTGTCCAACCTGCAGAGGCACGGGGGGGGTGTTCGGAAGGGCATCCCTGTATCGTGTATGTGCCTGTGTTTTCCTATGCAGAATGTGAACATCCCACTTTGTGCGCACACCGATGTTTGTATACTCAATCGAACAGGTGATTTGAGGGGTCTGTGTATGATACAGTGTGATATGCTTGCATGCAAACTGACGTAGGATACATTATGGTAATGCCTTGGTCAACTGCAGTGACAGTGAGGTAGGATACATTAACGTAATGCCTTGGTCGACTGTAGTGAGTTCATATGTGTTTGTGTCGCTGTCTGCCGTTCTTTATATCTTGAAAACGTATTTCTCTATAATTCATGTATATTTCCTCTGTGATATTTCATAGACATACTATAAATAGTCAGTAGCCTATTTAAAGGCACTTTATTTGCTCTGTGGCTTTCCCCAGTGGCCAGCTTGGTCTGTGTCACCCCTATAAAAGCTTACGCTTCTGTCACCTCCAGCACGCTGAAATAAATTGGCTTTGGTCTCCATGGAGGAGTTTGCAGTTGCTGTTAACCTGAAGCCTTATTGGTATAGCTGGAGTGTCACTGGGGAGGCAGTGTGTGTGTGTGTGCAGCCGTGACCCCCGGGTGAACGGTGTGTGTGACCTCCACATGACCTCATGTGACGGGGTGATACAGAGACTAATCAGGAGTGATGCAGTGGGCGCTCTTCATCTTACTCCCTTTCGAAAAACACATTGAATGTATTTAGTCTACTTCTCTATTTTGGTATTGTATCTAAATTACACACGCAGACACACACACACACACACACACACACACACACACACACACACACACACACAGGGTTTAGGGTAGAGGGAGCGTGGGTGAATGTTGTTATCTCTCAATTTACAGTTTCCCAGTGATTTACTCGACAGCAATATTTCATCAAGATCAAGATGTAAACTGTGAAAACACAAGGGGAAAACACCTTGGGGCCAGGGCCGTAAATAACATCTCACGGATTAGCCTACAGAAAATGCTTACCATGCAGATGTATGACATCAGCATTCACAGTCAGAAATAGACGTTAAGAGATATCAAAGCGGAAGCATAAGACTGTGGAGTCAAACACAGTTTACAAGGGAAGCAAGCGTTTTGCTACAGTCTGAATCATGTGAGTGAATCCGTGTAGTCTTCTCAGCCACAAGAGGCTCTGTTAAGGAGGTCATAGCGGTCGGTGATGTACTGTATGTGAATACCATGCATGAGCCCCTGTCTAACCACTATACCTATCTATGGAACATCCCGAGTGGCACAATGGTCTTACGCACTGCATCGCAGTGCTAGCTGTGCCACTAGAGATCCTGGTTCTAACCCAGGCTCTGTCGTAGCTGGCCGCGACCGGGAGACCCGTGGGGCGGCGCACAATTGGCCCAGGGTAGGGGAGGGAATGGCCTGCAGGGATGTAGCTCAGTTGGTAGAGCATGGCGTTTGCAACGCCAGAGTTCGTTTCCCACAGGGGCCAGTATGAAAAAATTTATAATGTATGCACTCACTAACTGTAAGTCGCTCTGGATAAGAGTGTCTACTAAAATGTAATTAGGGTTGTAAAGGAAAGGAATATTACTGGAAACTATCCAAGTTTACCAGTAAACTACAAACATTTTGGTAGTGTCCCTTTTGGGTGCTTCAGATGATCACAGGTGTCTGTAATTATCTCTGGCCTTATCACGTGTAAAATTCATTAAATAATTAAATATTATTTAATATTAAAACATTATCCTAAATATAAACCATGAACTTAGTGAATACCATTGGTGTTTAATATGAGGGTTTTAGCAAGAAATATCTAATATGTATTTCTATATATACTGTATTTTTTACTACTTTTATATATTTTACTATGGCAATATGTGTTTGTTGTAAATGTTTTGGTGCCAAACTTGTGACAGTTGTGAAAAATGACAACAGTTGGAAGAGTTGCAGAGCGAATTGACAATAATGGCATTGTTGATTAGATGCTTCTTTCTCTTCAACCACATGGTCTATCAATTAGAAACCCATGGACAATATGGACACAGATATATATCCACCTGTGGTAAATTCAATTGATTGGACATGATTTGGAAAGGCACACACACCTGTTTTTAAAAGGTCCCACAGTGCATGTCAGAGCAAAAACCAAGCCATGAGGTCGAAGTAATTGTCCATAGAGCTCAGAGACAGGATTGTGCCGAGGCAGCATTGAAGGTCCCAAAGAACACAGTAGCCTCCATCATTCTTAAATGAGAGAAGTTTGAAACCACCAAGACTCTTCCTAGAGCTGGCCACCTGACCAAACTGCGCAATTAGGGGAGAAGGGCCTTGGTCAGGGAGGTGACCAAGAACCTGACGGTCACTCTGACAGAGCTCTAGAGTTCCTCTGTGGAGATGGGAGAACCTTCCAGAAGGACAACCATCTCTGCAGCACTCCACCAATCAGGCCTTTATGGTAGAGTGGCCAGACGGAAGACGCTTAGTGGTTAAGAGCGTTGTGCCAGTAACCGAAAGGTCGCTGGTTCTAATCCCCGAGCCGACTAGGTGAAATATCTGTCGATGTGCCCTTGAGCAAGGCACTTAACCCTAATTGCTCCTGTAAGTCGCTCTGGATAAGAGCGTCTGCTAAATGACTAAAATGTAAATGAGAAACAATATTCTCTGGTCTGAAGAAACCAAGATTGAACTCTTTGGCCTGAATGCGTCACGTCTGGAGGAAACCTGGCACCATCCCTACGGTGAAATATGGTGGTGGCAGCATCATGCTGTGGGGACATTTTTCACTAAAAGGGACTGGGAGACTAGTCAGGAGGGAAAGATGAACGGAGCAAAGTACAGAGAGATCCTTGATGAAAACCTGCTCCAGATCACTCAGGACCTCAGACTTGGGCGAAGGTTCACCTTCCAACAGGACGATGTCCTTAAGCACACAGCCAAGACAACGCAGGAGTAGCTTCGGGACAAGTCTCTGAATGTCCTTGAGTGGCCCAGCCAGAGCCCATCCAACCTGACAGCACTTGAGATGATCTGCAGAGAAGAATGGGAGAAACTCCCCAAATACAGGTGTGCCAAGCCTGTAGTGTCATACCCAAGAAGACTTGAGGCTGTAATCGCTGCCAAAGGTGCTTCAACAAAGTACTGAGTAAAGGGTCTGAATATTTATTTAAATGTAATATTTAAGTTTTATATTTTTTATACATTTGCAAAAAAATTAAAAACGTGTTTTTTGTTCGTCATTATGGGGTATTGTGTGTAGATTGATGAGGGGAAAAAACTATTTAATAGGCTGTAACGTAACAAAATGTGAAAAGAGTCAAGGGGCCTGAATACTTTCCAAATGCACTGTATATATATATATATATATATATATATATATATATATATATATATATATATATATATATATATATATATATATATATATATACATTTTACATTTTACATTTTAGTCATTTAGCAGACGCTCTTATCCAGAGCGACTTACAGTTAGTATATATATATATATATATATATATATATATATATATATATATATATATATATATATATATATATATACAGTGGCTTGCGAAAGTATTCATCCCCCTTGGCATTTTTCCTATTTTGTTGCCTTACAACCTGGAATTAAAATAGATTTTGGGGGGGGTTGTATCATTTGATTTACACAACATGCCTACCACTTTGAAGATGCAAAATATTTTCTATTGTAAAACAAAAAAGAAATAACACAAAAGAACAGAGAACTTGAGCGTGCATAACTATTCACTCCCCCCAAAGTCAATACTTTATAAAGCCACCTATTGCAGCAATTACAGCTGCAAGTCTCTTGGGGTATGTCTCTATAAGCTTGGCACATCTAGCCACTGGGATTTTTGCCCATTCTTCAAGGCAAAACTGCTCCAGCTCCTTCAAGTTGGATGGGTTCCGCTGGTGTACAGCAATCTGTAAGTCATACCACAGATTCTCAATTGGATTGATGTCTGGGCTTTGACTAGGCCATTCCAAGATGATGTTCTCGGGGTGATGAGAGGTGTTGGGTTTGCGCCAGAATAACGTTTTCCTTGATGGCCAAAAAGCTCAATTTTAGTCTCATCTGACCAGAGTACCTTCTTCCATATGTTTGGGGAGTCTCCCACTTGCCTTTTGGTGAACACTAAACATGTTTGCTTATTTTTTTCTTTAAGCAATGGCTTTTTTCTGGCCACTCTTCCATAAAGCCCAGCTCTGTGGACTGTACAGCTTAAAGTGGTCCTATGGACAGATACTCCAATCTCCGCTGTGGAGCTTTGCAGCTCCTTCAGGGTTATCTTTGGTCTCTTTGTTGCCTCTCTGACTAATGCCCTCCTTGCCTTGTCCGTGAGTTTTGGTGGGCGGCCCTCTCTTGGCAGGTTTGTTGTGGTGCCATATTCTTTCATTTTTTTAAGTTTCCGATTTTTTTTTATAACCCAACCCTGATCTGTACTTCTCCACAACTTTGTCCCTGACCTGTTTGGAGAGCTCCTTGGTCTCTATGGTGCCTCTTGCTTGGTGTTGCCCCTTGCTTAGTGGTGTTGCAGACTCTGGGGCCTTTCAGAACAGGTGTATATATACTGAGATCATGTGACACTTAGATTGCACACAGGTGGACTTTATTTAACTAATTATGTGACTTCTGATGGTAATTGGTTGCACCATATCTTATTTAGGGGCTTCATAGCAAAGGGGGTGAATACATATGCACGCACCACTTTTCCGTTATTTATTTTTTATAATTATTATTTTTTATAATTATTTGGACTATTTTGTTTATGTCCATTACATGAAATCCAATTAAAAATCCATTTAAATTACAGGTTGTAATGCAACAAAATAAGAAGAACGCCAAGGGGGATGAATACTTTTGCAAGGCACTGTATATATACAGTTGAAGTCGTAAGTTTACATAAACCTTAGCCAAATACATTTAAACTCAGTTTTTCACAATTCCTGACATTTAATCCTAGTAAAAATTCCCAGTCTTAGGTCAGTTACGATCACCACTTTATTTTAAGAATGTGAAATGTCAGAATAATAGTAGAGAGAATTATTTATTTCAGCTTTTATTTCTTTCATCACATTCCCAGTGGGTCAGAAGTTTACATACACTCCATTAGTATTTGGTAGCATTGCCTTTAAATTGTTTAACTTGGGTCAAATGTTTTGGGTAGCCTTCCACAAGCTTCCCACAATAAGTTGGGTGATTTTTGGCCCATTCCTCCTGATAGAGCTGGTGTAACTGAGTCAGGTTGTAGGCCTCCTTGCACGCACACGGTTTTTCAGTTCTGCACACACATTTTCTATAGGATTGAGGTCAGGGATTTGTGATGGCCACTCCAATACCTTGACTTTGTTGTCCTTAAGCCATTTTGGCACAACTTTGGAAGTATGCTTGGGGTCATTGTCCATTTGGAAGACCCATTTGCGACCAAGCTTTAACTTCCTGACTGATGTCTTGAGATGTTGCTTCAATATGTCCACATAATTGTTCTTCCTCATGATGCCATCTATTTTGTGAAGTGCATCAGTCCCTCCTGCAGCAAACCACCCCCACAGCATGATGCTGCCACCGATGTGCTTCACGGTTGGGATGGTGTTCTTCGGCTTGCAGGGTTCCCCTTTTTCCTCTAAACATAACGATGGTCATTATGGCCAAACAGTTCTATTTTTGTTTCATCAGACCAGAGGACATTTCTCCAAAAAGTACGATCTTTGTTCCCATGTGCAGTTGCAAACCGTAGTCTGGCTTTTTTATGGTGTTTTTGGAGCAGTGGCTTCTTCCTTGCTGAGCGGCCTTTGAGGTTATTTCGATATAGGACTCGTTTTACTGTGGATATAGATCCTTTTGTACCTGTTTCCTCCAGCATCTTCACAAGGTCCTTTGCTGTTGTTCTGGGATTGATTTGCACTTTTCGCAATAAAATACGTTCA
The DNA here is from genome assembly GCF_964263955.1 of Coregonus lavaretus. Lineage (NCBI taxonomy): Eukaryota > Metazoa > Chordata > Actinopteri > Salmoniformes > Salmonidae > Coregonus > Coregonus lavaretus. Next base: position 44,982,516 of record NC_140003.1, read on the forward strand.
TCTCTAGGAGACAGAACGCGTCTCCTTCCTGAGCGGTATGACGGCTGCGTGGTCCCATGGTGTTTATACTTGCGTACTATTGTTTGTACAGATGAACGTGATACTTTCAAGCATTTGGAAATTGCTCCCAAGGATGAACTAGACTTGTGGAGGTCTACAATTGTTTTTCTGAGGTCTTGGCTGATTTCTTTTGATTTTCCCATGATGTCAAGCAAAGAGGCACTGAGTTTGAAGGTAGGCCTTGAAATACATCCACAGGTACACCTCCAATTGACTCAAATTATGTCAATTAGCATATCAGATGCTTCTAAAGCCATGACATCATTTTTGGAATATTCCAAGCTGTTTAAAGGCACAGTCAACTTAGTGTATGTAAACTTCTGACCCACTGGAATTGTGATACAGTGAATTATAAGTGAAATAATCTGTCTGTAAACAATTGTTGGAAAAATTACTTGTGTCATCCACAAAGAAGATGTCCTAACTGACTTACCAAAACTATAATTTGTTAACAAGAAATTTGTGGAGTGGTTGAAAAACAAGTTTTAATGACTCCAACCGAAGTGTATGTAAACTTCCGACTTCAACTGTATATATACACAGTGCATTTGGAAAGTATATATATATATACAAAAATTGAAACTATATATGAATAAAATAATATACATATATTCAAGTATAAATCACCAAATGTACTATAGGATTGCCATAAATTACAGAAGATTCCGGTAACTCTGGTAATTTACATCCCCATACATCCCCATACATCCAGGCCGTCTTTGTAAATACAAATTTGTTGATAGACGACATGACTTGTAAAATACAAATACAATAAAATAAACTCTGTATTGTAGGATGAAATTGGCCCATGATGCTGATTTGAGGTCAGATTTGCATCGGAAGGTATTGAAACAGGGCTACAGGTTGAAAGGCTGAAAGGAGCAGAGAGCGCCCTGAGTACCAGAGAGTAAAGTGGGAAAACAGCGAGGAAAACAGAATGGTTGAAGGCCAGTGTGATCCTAAAAAAATGCAATTCGGTGATATGAGGACTGGGTTCAGAAAAAAAATACTATGTTAAACCTCTGTTAGAAAAACAGTGAGATGTACAGTACACCAACCAGAAATGGCTTACTGAGAAGACAGAGTAATGTATGCAGAAAAGTTTTAGCTATAGCTTGGCAATGTAATGGATTGGGGGACTGCTGAGCATGCACTGTCAGTCTGCTATTGTAGTTCAGGAAGAGGAGCAGATTATTTTTGAGATATCGAGTACGAACTTGAATGTAAATTAGGTCAATGTGTTTCACCTCATCCTTACCCCATCTGGTACTGTTGTGCATTAGACTGATGGCAGAGAGAGAGAGAGAGAGAGGGAGAGAGAGAGAGAGAGAGAGAGAGAGAGAGAGAGAGAGAGAGAGAGAGAGAGAGAGAGAGAGAGAGAGACAGAGAGAGAGAGAGAGAGAGAGAGAGAGAGAGAGAGAGAGAGAGAGAGAGAGAGAGAGAGAGAGAGAGAGAGAGAGAGAGAGAGAGAGAGAGAGAGAGAGAGAGAGAGGGAGAGAGAGAGAGAGAGAGAGAGAGAGAGAGAGAGAGAGAGAGCAAAGTCAGAGGGCAGATGTTAAAGCTCTTGCTGTACATCTGTGTAGTATCACAATAGGAGGTCATCAGTGTAGTGAAACACTGTGCAGCTTCAACCCTTTAGCTATGAGCATTATGCCACAGATTATCTCATGATTTACCATCAACACTACCAAGCCACACCCGTTGCTGACAGGTGTATAAAACCGAGCACACTGCCATGCAATCTCCATAGACAAACATTGACAGTAGAATAGCCCGTACTGAAAAGCTCAGTGACTTTCAATTTGGCACCGTCATAGGATGCCCCCTTTCCAACAAGTGAGTTCGTCAAATTTCTGCCCTGCTAGAGCCGCCCAGTCAACTGTAAGTGCTGTTTGTTGTGAAGTGAAAACATCTAGGAGCAACAACGGCTCAGCCGCGAAGTGGTAGGCCACAAAATCTCACAAAACCGGACCGCCAAGTGCTGAAGTCCGGATCACGTACAAATCGTCTGTCCTCGGTTGCAGCACTCACAACCGAGTTCCAAACTGCTTCTGGAAGCAACGTCAGCACAAAAACTGTTCGTTGGGAGCTTCATGAAATGGGTTTCCAAAGCCGAGCAGTCGCACACAAGCCTAAGATCACCATGCTGGGATTGGCTGATGCCAGGAGAACGCTACCTGCCCCAATGAATAATGCCACCTGTAAAGTTTGGTGGAGGAGGAATAATGGTCTGGGGCTGTTTTTCATGGTTCGGGCTAGGCCCTTTAGTTCCAGTGAAGGGAAATCTTAACACTACAGCATACAATGACATTCTAGATTATTCTGTTCTTTCAAATTTGTGGCAACAGTTTGGGGAAGGCCCTTTCCTGTTTCAGCATGACAATGCCCCCATTGACAAAGCAAGGTCCATACAGAAATGGTTTGTTGGGATCCTTGTGGAAGAACTTGACTGGCCTGCACAGAGCCCTGACCTCAACCCCATCGAACACCTTTGGGATTAATTGGAATGCCGACTGCAAGCCAGGTCTAATCGCCCAACATCAGTGCCCAACCTCACTAATGATCTTGTAGCTGAATGGAAGAAAGTTCCCACAGCAATATTCCAACATCTAGTGGAAAGCCTTCCCAGAAGAGTGGATGCTCATATAGCAGCAAAGGGGGGACCAATTCCATATTAATGCCCATGCTTTTGGAATGAGATGTTCGACGAGCAGGTGTCCACATACTTTTAGTAATGTAGTGTAGCTAACCTTTGACCTTGCTGACCTTAGACCTAGCTGACTTATGACTCAGCTGACCTTTGACCTAGCTGACCTATGGCCTAGCTGACCTTTGACCTAGCTGACCTATGACCTAGCTGACCTTTGGCCTAGCTGACCTATGACCTAGCTGATCTATTACCTAGCCGATCAACAAAATGTTAAGGATGCCAGGAGTTTACAGTTTCGTCTTCTTTATCTAGACCCTCCCCTTCCTGCTCCTCTTCCTCCTCCTCCTCCCCCTAATCCCCTACACCATGTCATGTGACCGGCGCGGTGCAGCGGCGCTCTCATAATTACCACTGAGGGTAATGCGTTTTCACAGCCTGAGGTCTCCTGTGCTCCTCCTCCTCCACACACCTTTCCTCTGTCGCCCACGCTCCCTCTACCCTCCACCAGACGTGGAGCGATGAAACCCTGCCTCCACCCACGCTCCCTCTACCCTCCACCAGACGTGGAGCGATGAAGCCCTGCCTCCACCCACGCTCCCTCTACCCTCCACCAGACGTGGAGCGATGAAGCCCTGCCTCCACCCACGCTCCCTCTACCCTCCAGCCTGTGTGTGTGTGTGTGTGTGTGTCTATGTGTGCATGCCTATGAATATTACCATGGATTTTACAGTAGCACAATGTCAACGAACGACGGGAGAAATTCATTAGCCTTCAAACATCTAATGAAAGTCAAAGATTAAGTCAACCATTCTTAAGAGAGTGGTGGTGGTATTACTCAGGGCGACGGCCGGGACCATCATTAATAAACTGCCGTCTCTTTTCTTGGCTCCAATCATGGATATCAACTCCTCATTGTGCTCCTTGTAGAACTTCTATTTCAGTACCGGCGGTTGCTATGAAGGTGAATAGGCATAAAACACACACACACAAGTTTGTTTTACTATCCTTGTGAGGACCAAACAATTTATTCCCATTCCAAATCCTATTTTCCCTAACCCCTAACCCTAACACTAACCCTAACCCCTAAACCCTAACCCCTAACCCTAACCCTAACCCTAACCCCTAACCCTAACCCTAACCCTAACCCTAACCCCTAACCCTAACCCTAACCCTAACCCTAACCCTAACCCTATTTTCCCTAACCCCTAACCCTAACCCTAACCCAAACCCTAACCCCTAACCCTAACCCCTAACCCTAACCCTAACCCTAACCCTGTTTTACTATCCTTGTGAGGACCAAACAATTTATTCCCATTCAAAATCCTATTTTCCCTAACACCTAACCCTAACCCTAACCCTAACCCTAACCCAAACCCTAACCCCTAACCCCTAACCCCTAACCCTAACCCTATCACTAATCCTAACCCTAACCCCTACCCCCTAACCCTAACCCTAACCCTAACCCTAACCCCTAACCCCTAACCCCTAACCCTAACCCTAACCCTAAACCCTAACCCCTAACCCTAACCCTAAACCTAACCCTAAGCCTAGAATTGCCTTTTTCATTGTGGGGACCGGCAACATTTCCCCACTTTTCCTTGTTTTACTATCCATATAGATAGTAACAGCCATACAGTTCTATAGTTAGTCACAGCCATACAGTTCTATAGATAGTCACAGCCATACAGTTTTATAGGTAGTCACACCCATACAGTTCTATAGATAGTCACAGCCATACAGTTCTATAGATAGTCACACCCATACAGTTCTATAGGTAGTCACAGCCATACAGTTCTATAGATAGTCACAGCCATACAGTTCTATAGATAGTCACAGCCATACTGTTCTATAGATAGTCACAGCCATACAGTTCTATAGATAGTCACAGCCATACAGTTCTATATATAGTCACAGCCATACAGTTCTATAGATAGTCACAGCCATACAGTTCTATAGATAGTCACAGCCATACAGTTCTATAGATAGTCACACCCATACAGTTCTATAGGTAGTCACACCCATACAGTTCTATAGGTAGTCACACCCATACAGTTCTATAGGTAGTCACAGCCATACAGTTCTATAGATAGTCACAGCCATACAGTTCTATAGATAGCTATCCAGCCATGTAGCCTCATGCTTCTCCTCCATGGAGTTTTACCTCAACCGTAAGGCTGCACTTCTCCATTGAAACCTGCCGTAATATACCTGTCACTCCCAGCACCACAGAGACTTGTGTCTGCCTCTTTTCCTCCCTCCCATACCTCACTATCTGTACTTTGTGGTGGTGTCTCGTGTGGAGCTCCACTACAGCATCCCATCTGCCCTTCTGCTCACCTCATGACATTAGAAACAAAGCTGTGCATCACCTCTACACCAAAAACAGGAGCACTGAGCAAAACAACCCCTCTCAGCCATCTTGCCACCCGCTACGGAGCAAAACAACCCCTCTCAGCCATCTTGCCACCTATTACGGAGCAAAACAACCCCTCTCAGCCATCTTGCCACCTACTACGGAGCAAAACAACCCCTCTCAGCCATCTTGCCACCTACTACGGAGCAAAACAACCCCTCTCAGCCATCTTGCCACCCACTACGGAGCAAAACAACCCCTCTCAGCCATATTACCACCCACTACGGAGCAAAACAACTCCTCTCAGCCATATTACCACCCACTACGGAGCAAAACAACTCCTCTCAGCCATATTGCCACCCACTACGGAGCAAAACAACCCCTCTCAGCCATCTTGCCACCCACTACGGAGCAAAACAACCCCTCTCAGCCATCTTGCCACCCACTACGGAGCAAAACAACCCCTTTCAGCCATCTTGCCACCCACTACGGCGCAAAACAACCCCTCTCAGCCATCTTGCCACCCACTACGGAGCAAAACAACCCCTCTCAGCCATCTTGCCATCCACTACGGAGCAAAACAACCCCTCTCAGCCATCTTGCCACCCACTACGGAGCAAAACAACCCCTCTCAGCCATCTTGCCACCCACTACGGAGCAAAACAACCCCTCTCAGTCATCTTGTCACCCACTACGGTGCAAAACAACCCCTCTCAGCCATCTTGCCACCCACTACGGAGCAAAACAACCCCTCTCAGCCATCTTGCCACCCACTACGGAGCAAAACAACCCCTCTCAGCCATCTTGCCATCCACTACGGAGCAAAACAACCCCTCTCAGCCATCTTGCCACCCACTACGGAGCAAAACAACCCCTCTCAGCCATCTTGCCACCCACTACGGAGCAAAACAACCCCTCTCAACCATCTTGCCAACCACTACGGAGCAAAACAACCCCTCTCAGCCATCTTGCCACCCACTACGGAGCAAAACAACCCCTCTCAGCCATCTTGCCACCCGCTACGGAGCAAAACAACCCCTCTCAGCCATCTTGCCACCTATTACGGAGCAAAACAACCCCTCTCAGCCATCTTGCCACCTACTACGGAGCAAAACAACCCCTCTCAGCCATCTTGCCACCTACTACGGAGCAAAACAACCCCTCTCAGCCATCTTGCCACCCACTACGGAGCAAAACAACCCCTCTCAGCCATATTACCACCCACTACGGAGCAAAACAACTCCTCTCAGCCATATTACCACCCACTACGGAGCAAAACAACTCCTCTCAGCCATATTGCCACCCACTACGGAGCAAAACAACCCCTCTCAGCCATCTTGCCACCCACTACGGAGCAAAACAACCCCTCTCAGCCATCTTGCCACCCACTACGGAGCAAAACAACCCCTTTCAGCCATCTTGCCACCCACTACGGCGCAAAACAACCCCTCTCAGCCATCTTGCCACCCACTACGGAGCAAAACAACCCCTCTCAGCCATCTTGCCATCCACTACGGAGCAAAACAACCCCTCTCAGCCATCTTGCCACCCACTACGGAGCAAAACAACCCCTCTCAGCCATCTTGCCACCCACTACGGAGCAAAACAACCCCTCTCAGTCATCTTGTCACCCACTACGGTGCAAAACAACCCCTCTCAGCCATCTTGCCACCCACTACGGAGCAAAACAACCCCTCTCAGCCATCTTGCCACCCACTACGGAGCAAAACAACCCCTCTCAGCCATCTTGCCATCCACTACGGAGCAAAACAACCCCTCTCAGCCATCTTGCCACCCACTACGGACCAAAACAACCCCTCTCAGCCATCTTGCCACCCACTACGGAGCAAAACAACCCCTCTCAACCATCTTGCCAACCACTACGGAGCAAAACAACCCCTCTCAGCCATCTTGCCACCCACTACGGAGCAAAACAACCCCTCTCAGCCATCTTGCCACCCGCTACGGAGCAAAACAACCCCTCTCAGCCATCTTGCCACCTATTACGGAGCAAAACAACCCCTCTCAGCCATCTTGCCACCTACTACGGAGCAAAACAACCCCTCTCAGCCATCTTGCCACCTACTACGGAGCAAAACAACCCCTCTCAGCCATCTTGCCACCCACTACGGAGCAAAACAACCCCTCTCAGCCATATTACCACCCACTACGGAGCAAAACAACTCATCTCAGCCATATTACCACCCACTATTGAGCAAAACAACTCCTCTCAGCCATATTGCCACCCACTACGGAGCAAAACAACCCCTCTCAGCCATATTGCCACCCACTACGGAGCAAAACAACCCCTCTCAGCCATCTTGCCACCCACTACGGAGCAAAACAACCCCTTTCAGCCATCTTGCCACCCACTACGGCGCAAAACAACCCCTCTCAGCCATCTTGCCACCCACTACGGAGCAAAACAACCCCTCTCAGCCATCTTGCCATCCACTACGGAGCAAAACAACCCCTCTCAGCCATCTTGCCACCCACTACGGAGCAAAACAACCCCTCTCAGCCATCTTGCCACCCACTACGGAGCAAAACAACCCCTCTCAGTCATCTTGTCACCCACTACGGCGCAAAACAACCCCTCTCAGCCATCTTGCCACCCACTACGGAGCAAAACAACCCCTCTCAGCCATCTTGCCACCCACTACGGAGCAAAACAACCCCTCTCAGCCATCTTGCCATCCACTACGGAGCAAAACAACCCCTCTCAGCCATCTTGCCACCCACTACGGAGCAAAACAACCCCTCTCAGCCATCTTGCCACCCACTACGGAGCAAAACAACCCCTCTCAGCCATCTTGCCAACCACTACGGAGCAAAACAACCCCTCTCAGCCATCTTGCCACCCACTACGGAGCAAAACAACCCCTCTCAGCCATCTTGCCAACGACTACGGAGCAAAACAACCCCTCTCAGCCATCTTGCCACCCACTACGGAGCAAAACAACCCCTCTCAGCCATCTTGTGGGTAACAACATCAGCCCCTCTCAGCCATCTTGTGGGTAACAACATCAGCCCCTCTCAGCCATCTTGTGGGTAACAACATCAGCCCCTCACAGCCATCTTGTGGGTAACAACATCAGCCCCTCTCAGCCATCTTGTGGGTAACAACATCAGCCCCTCTCAGCCATCTTGTGGGTAACAACATCAGCCCCTCTCAGCCATCTGGTGGGTAACAACATCAGCCCCTCTCAGCCATCTTGTGGGTAACAACATCAGCCCCTCTCAGCCATCTGGTGGGTAACAACATCAGCCCCTCTCAGCCATCTTGTGGGTAACAACATCAGCCCCTCTCAGCCATCTTGTGGGTAACAACATCAGCCCCTCTCAGCCATCTTGTGGGTAACAACATCAACCCCTCTCAGCCATCTTGCCACCCACTACGGAGCAAAACAACCCCTTTCAGCCATCTTGCCACCCACTACGGCGCAAAACAACCCCTCTCAGCCATCTTGCCACCCACTACGGAGCAAAACAACCCCTCTCAGCCATCTTGCCATCCACTACGGAGCAAAACAACCCCTCTCAGTCATCTTGTCACCCACTACGGCGCAAAACAACCCCTCTCAGCCATCTTGCCACCCACTACGGAGCAAAACAACCCCTCTCAGTCATCTTGTCACCCACTACGGCGCAAAACAACCCCTCTCAGCCATCTTGCCACCCACTACGGCGCAAAACAACCCCTCTCAGCCATCTTGCCACCCACTACGGAGCAAAACAACCCCTCTCAGCCATCTTGCCACCCACTACGGAGCAAAACAACCCCTCTCAGTCATCTTGTCACCCACTACGGCGCAAAACAACCCCTCTCAGCCATCTTGCCACCCACTACGGAGCAAAACAACCCCTCTCAGCCATCTTGCCACCCACTACGGAGCAAAACAACCCCTCTCAGCCATCTTGCCATCCACTACGGAGCAAAACAACCCCTCTCAGCCATCTTGCCACCCACTACGGAGCAAAACAACCCCTCTCAGCCATCTTGCCACCCACTACGGAGCAAAACAACCCCTCTCAGCCATCTTGCCAACCACTACGGAGCAAAACAACCCCTCTCAGCCATCTTGCCACCCACTACGGAGCAAAACAACCCCTCTCAGCCATCTTGCCAACGACTACGGAGCAAAACAACCCCTCTCAGCCATCTTGCCACCCACTACGGAGCAAAACAACCCCTCTCAGCCATCTTGTGGGTAACAACATCAGCCCCTCTCAGCCATCTTGTGGGTAACAACATCAGCCCCTCTCAGCCATCTTGTGGGTAACAACATCAGCCCCTCACAGCCATCTTGTGGGTAACAACATCAGCCCCTCTCAGCCATCTTGTGGGTAACAACATCAGCCCCTCTCAGCCATCTTGTGGGTAACAACATCAGCCCCTCTCAGCCATCTGGTGGGTAACAACATCAGCCCCTCTCAGCCATCTTGTGGGTAACAACATCAGCCCCTCTCAGCCATCTGGTGGGTAACAACATCAGCCCCTCTCAGCCATCTTGTGGGTAACAACATCAGCCCCTCTCAGCCATCTTGTGGGTAACAACATCAGCCCCTCTCAGCCATCTTGTGGGTAACAACATCAGCCCCTCTCAGCCATCTTGTGGTAACAACATCAGCCCCTCTCAGCCATCTGGTGGGTAACAACATCAGCCCCTCTCAGCCATCTTGTGGGTAACAACATCAGCCCCTCTCAGCCATCTGGTGGGTAACAACATCAGCCCCTCTCAGCCATCTGGTGGGTAACAACATCAGCCCCTCTCAGCCATCTTGTGGGTAACAACATCAGCCCCTCTCAGCCATCTTGTGGGTAACAACATCAGCCCCTCTCAGCCATCTTGTGGGTAACAACATCAGCCCCTCTCAGCCATCTGGTGGGTAACAACATCAGCCCCTCTCATATCCGCATTAGCAGAATGTTTAGTCCTTAACCTCTATCTTCCTCTCCTTCACTCTCTCCCTCCTCATCTTCCTCTGTTCATTCTCCTTAAGGACTCTGCCACACCTCATGAAGAGGCAGTGATTAGGTAGCAAAGTCTTCCAGAAAACAAACTTTGTTTAAGATTGACTGGTATTGACTCCCTGCTGCTAACATCAAGGCAGTCTGACGTTGTGGGACATGGACATAGAGAATTGATTGCTGGAGTGGCTGGCCATCTGTCATTGAATCATTGTGATCCTCGCTGGACATGTTATCCAGCGGTATTTAGTTCTATCTCAAAATGTCGGTCAGTATTGGCAACAACTCCACAGACAAACCCCAGGGCCAGAGTCCCCATTGGAATTCAATAAAATACTCTAGGAGAAGGCAGGCATGCATGCACTCCAATCCAGTAGGAGAGAGTCGGGTAAGTTGAGCCAAAGCGGGAAGTTGAGCCACCCTTGTTTCTAGTAAACCATACACAAAATGTATCATTTGACCAAATATTTAGGAAGAGGTCATCATTTCATGGAGTCTGTGAAAAATGAAACTACATGGAAAAAGGATTTTCATCAAGTCAAATTAATTTATTGGTTTAACCCTTTACACTGGGAATTGGCCTATATGGATAGGGCTGCATTGAAATGCTTCTTACAGAATAAATATGAAAAGCATATTCATGGTAGTTAAGTGATTATGGGGAAATTATCAGACCAAAGGTGAGGACTGACAAGACTGAATCCAAACTGTTGATTTTATTTGCATTTTACATTCACTGTACTTTTCACTGTATTTGTTGATGAGGAAATCTCTGGATACATTCAGTAACGTGATAAGAATGTTCCTGGAAAATGTGGGGTAGGTGCAACATAAGACAAAAACGTTCAAGGGTTTGAGTGAGAGGAATAATAATAATATGCCATTTAGCAGACACTTTTATCCAAAGAGTCTTACAGTCATGTGTGCATACATTTTTACGTATGGGTGGTCCCGGGGATCAAACCCACTACCCTGGCGTTACAAGCGCCATGCTCTACCAATTGAGCTAAAGTGCTTGGTGTCTCCAAGTGGCCACACACTTCTCCAATGTGTGCACAGTTCCTAAGTAATTTATGCACTTTTATGACTCAAAAGAATAGTCTTCAACCATAAGGTGCTCTATTGAGCTCTCCTAGCTGTGCCATTGAGGAACTAGAGCAAACACACTTGTAGCTGTTTTGTTCGTAACACAACCCTGCACCTCGCCATCACACAATTACTGTGTTTTATAATATATATTTATATATGTTGTTGTTTTTGTTGTTGTTGTTGTTGTTTATGTAATGCATAAACGGTCCATTATAAATCGCAATCGGGGTCAGGTGGGCATCATTTGGAAGCTTGTTCTATTGCCAACATGACTCGCTAAATTATAAAATACGATCTTACAGTGTTTTTAGGCTTTCACAAGGCAATTCAGAGAAACAGATCATAACGTTGTTGAGCACAGAAAGAAGTCATGAGTGCATTCAGCTGCGTGTTCCGCGGTGAATTATCTTCTCAATACGACAAACACAGGCTCATTTCTGTTCAGAACCACCCAGGGTGTGACGCCATGTCATCTTGGAACTGTACATCAACCACAGTGATCATAAACGTTCACACTGTATATGACATGAGTTTTATGATGGGTCATGTGGTCCTCTGTACCTCAGCTGGTAGAGCACGGCGCTTGTAACGCCAAGGTAGTGGGTTCGATCCCCGGGACCACCCATACACAAAAAAAATGTATGCACGCATGACTGTAAGTTGCTTTGGATAAAAGCGTCTGCTAAATGGCATATTATTATGACATCAAAGCGGTATTTATTATTATTATCCTCAAAGTCTCAGCTTTCAAAATGTATCGAGTACTCTCAATTTGCAGCATGTCACTCACTCAGACAACAAAAATGTTTTGTAAAAAGTTGCCCAATTAACGGGAGGGTCAACTTCTTTGTTCAGAACGGCTGTCAGTCAAAACACGTACAGCGCCGTAAAGTGCAGAGCCTGAGCTCTGACGTCATGTATATCATGATACTGTACTGCCATTGCATCCCAATGTAGGTGCTTGTCAGTGCCCAAATCTACCGTTTTCAACCCGTTAACGGGTACCAGTGTAAAGGGCTACGCATGAAACACACAGAGAATCTGAAAATCTGACTGCCGATAGGTACTTATCAAAGGTTTGATCATGTGCACTAGCTTATTAGTCAGCTAACGTTAGCTAGCTAACTGAGCCAGGCTGTCAAACACACTTCATGTGAAATGAATTGGGTGATAAGTGCAGCACAATGCGCACAACACTAAATGCTTTACCACGCTAGCCATCTAGCCACTGTAGCTAGTAACATTATAATTAAATCACAAAGGGTTTCCATGAAGCAGCTGCCTGTAGCTGGCTGCCGAGAGTCAATGCAGTGTCTTTACTTTACCTAGCTAGCACAACAGCTAGCTAGCTAGCGAATCACGCTAACAATTTAGCTAACGTTAGACAGCTAGCTAAAAATGTATCTACGGGTTGTTGGTGATTATGTTGAGTGAATTAAATTGCTTCTTTGTCATCTTGCTAGCTAGTTAGTTGTGGCCATCTGACTAGTACCAACAAGGGCTTTCTACAACAATAGCAACATTAGCGCAGCTAGCTAGCTAGCTAACATTGACTAGACCGTAAAGCAACACACATGGACAAGCATTGCCATAAATGCTACTGCCACCTTCTGGTTTGGAGTATTTTAACAAGGCTGAGTGGCTGACGACTTCAAGGTCTTTGCTGCGTGAACACAAAAGAGATTGACTGCCCACACTCTGTTCAGAGGTGCTAAGTACTGTTGGCAGGCAAATGTTTGACAATCCAACCAGAGCCTTTACAGGTTTCATTATGCTTTTATCTAAACCAAAGTAGATAATTTAAGGATTGTTCTATACATCAGATGGGGTCTCTATAAGCTTCAATATGAGGTCCTAAACCTAGCATCAAAGTGCATCTTTGTAGCTGTGTGGGCTAATATAGTCAAAATGTTTGCCTTGTGGTAAATTGAGCCAATGGCCGTGGGGTAAGTTGAGCCAATGGAAAGTTGAGCAAATGTAAGTGTTTTCATCCCAGGCATAATGCAAGGCATTATCTCTGGGATATGAGGTAACAACAGGGGCTATCTTTGTTAAAAGTGTTTTAAAAAATGTACAAAGTGTTCATTAGGTGTTATTAAGCATGTGTTTAAAGATGATTACATTGACTAAAAGACAAAAAAAGCAATTGTGATTGTGTTGAATTGTGTTTGGGAAAAAACATATAAATATGTTTTCACAAAGGTATTTGTAATATTTCATTAGGTACAGAAATGTGTAGGCAGCTTAACTTACCCTCTCCCGTGGCTCAGTTTACCCCCATACCCGGAGTAAATTGAGCCAAGACACAATTTTTTGGGGGACAAACTATGTTTTCAAAACTGTAATGTTTACATGAAATCTGATTATTTCCAGGGATACTCAACATCCTGAAATATACAGTATGTAGATATCTTTGTTAGAAGGAATGCTATATTTCCCTTGACGGAGTGATGCTGAATGTAAACATTTTGGGAGATTACCCCAACACACACACACACGCACACACGCACACCCAAACGCACACACACACACACACGCACACGCACACACGCACACCCACACACATGCACACACGCACACCCACACGCACACACACACACACACACACACACACAGAGTATGCACAGGCCTATACAAACACATACTTCTTGAGCGAGTCGTTACCCAGCGTGACCAAACCTAACCCAATTCAAACAAGTCCTCGGGCATAACAGTGCCTATTAAATATGCCAATAGCTCTCTAATAAACATCAAACCATTACTTCATTATGCATACTGTTGGGTATTGATGCTGATGGGACATACTAAGGATCAGGTAGATCAATGGGGCGACTCAGGCGGCTGCGTCAGGTCTCATCAGAGTGTGTCTGTCTTTAATTATCTCCTGTACAGAGGGCCTTAACGAGGGGAAAGACTCCTAATGGAGAGAGGGGGGAGGTTAATGAACCTCAGAGACTCTTGGAGGCGGCATGCCCCAGCTTGCCAAGGCCACCTTGCCAAGGCCAAGCACTTCACCGCGCTGTATGCAGTCACTCTGTGGAGGAGACCTGTCGTACCTCCTGCTCGTCCTGCATGCCAAGGAATATTGGAGATTTGAAGGGAGGGAAATGTTTTTTTCTACCTGTGTTTTTTCTAAAATAGTGGCTTAGTTGAATATACAGTGGGGAGAACAAGTATTTGATACACTGCCGATTTTGCAGGTTTTCCTACTTACAAAGCATGTAGAGGTCTGTCATTTTTATCATAGGTACACTTCAACTGTGAGAGATGGAATCTAAAACAAAAATCAAGAAAATCACATTGTATGATTTTTAAGTAATTCATTTGCATTTTATTGCATGACATAAGTATTTGATACATCAGAAAAGCAGAACTTAATATTTGGTACAGAAACCTTTGTTTGCAATTACAGAGATCATACGTTTCCTGTAGGTCTTGACCATGTTTGCACACACTGCAGCAGGGATTTTGGCCCACTCCTCGATACAGACCTTCTCCAGATCCTTCAGGTTTCGGGGCTGTCACTGGGCAATGCAGACTATCAGCTCCCTCCAAAGATTTTCTATTGGGTTCAGGTTTGGAGACTGACTAGGACACTTCAGGACCTTGAGATGCTTCTTACGGAGCCACTCCTTAGTTGCCCTGGCTGTGTGTTTCGGGTCGTTGTCATGCTGGAAGACCCAGCCACGACCCATCTTCAATGCTCTTACTGAGGGAAGGAGGTTGTTGGCCAAGATCTCGCGATACATGGCCCCATCCATCCTCCCCTCAATACGGTGCAGTCGTCCTGTCCCCTTTGCAGAAAAGCATCCCCAAAGAATGATGTTTCCACCTCCATGCTTCACGGTTGGGATGGTGTTCTTGGGGTTGTACTCATCCTTCTTCTTCCTCCAAACACAGCGAGTGGAGTTTAGACCAAAAAGCTATATTTTTGTCTCATCAGACCACATGACCTTCTCCCATTCCTCCTCTGGATCATCCAGATGGTCATTGGCAAACTTCAGACGGGCCTGGACTTGCGCTGGCTTGAGCAGGGGGACCTTGCGTGCGCTGCAGGATTTTAATCCATGACGGCGTAGTGTGTTACTAATGGTTTTCTTTGAGACTGTGGTCCCAGCTCTCTTCAGGTCATTGACCAGGTCCTGCCATGTAGTTCTGGGCTGATCCCTCACCTTCCTCATGATCATTGATGCCCCACGAGGAGAGATCTTGCATGGAGCCCCAGACCGAGGGTGATTGACCGTCATCTTGAACATCTTCCATTTTCTAAAAATTGCGCCAACAGTTGTTGCCTTCTCACCAAGCTGCTTGCCTATTGTCCTGTAGCCCATCCCAGCCTTGTGCAGGTCTACAATTTTATCCCTGATGTCCTTACACAGCTCTCTGGTCCTGGCCATTGTGGAGAGGTTGGAGTCTGTTTGATTGAGTGTGTGGACAGGTGTCTTTTATACTGGTAATGAGTTCAAACAGGTGCAGTTAATACAGGTAATGAGTGGAGAACAGGAGGGCTTCTTAAAGAAAAACTAACAGGTCTGTGAGAGCCGGAATTCTTACTGGTTGGTAGGTGATCAAATACTTATGTCATGCAATAAAATGCAAATTAATTACTTAAAAATCATACAATGTGATTTTCTGGATTTCTGTTTTAGATTCCGTCTCTCACAGTTGAAGTGTACCTATGATAAAAATGACAGACCTCTACATGCTTTGTAAGTAGGAAAACCTGCAAAATCGGCAGTGTATCAAATACTTGTTCTCCCCACTATAACATACGTATTTTTGATTATGTCTATTGTAGCACTAATAAAATAAAATAAAAATCTAATTCATTTAATTAATTATTAATTAATTTTCTAATTAAGGATAATATTAAAAGATAAATAGCCTACAAGTATAGGCTACATACACTGAGTGTACAAAATGTTATGAACACCTTAATATTGAGTTGCACCCCCGTTTTGCCCTCAGAACAGCCTCAATTTGTCGGGGCATGGACTCTACAAGGTGTCGAAAGCGTTCCACAGGGATGCTGGCCCATGTTGACTCCAATCCTTCCCACAGTTGTGTCAAGTTGGATTGATGTCTTTTGAGTGGTGGACCATTCTTGATACACACGGGAAAACGTTGAGTGTGAGAAAATCCTGGCAGTGTTGCAGTTCTTGATACAAACCAGTGCGCCTGGCACCTACTACCATACCCCGTTCAAAGGCACTTAAATCTTTTGTCTTGCCCATTCACCCTCTGAATGGCACACACACACAATCCATGTTTCAATTGTCTCAAGGCTTAAAAATCCTTCTGCAGCTCAATTTGCTGCCTTCACAACCATAAGCTGTTGATCCTCTGTGGCTAAATGATGCTCTCTGGTGTAGAATAATATAATAAAAAAAAAAAATTATAAACGCAAATTAATTGTTCATAATTTTGGCTAAATGATGCATATTTATCAGGGGGTGAGCCCCCCCCAGCACCCCTACTTCCTGGCTTCTCTCTTATGTCCCCAAACCCCGACCACCCTGAAAACTTCCCTGCCTTAGCTGTGGGGATATTAATTATCTTACCAAGACTACAAAGGATTCCCACTGTTTACATTTGCCTCCTGTTGAAATGGGTTGCACATTAACTCTTATTTAAGCACCATTGTTTGTTTGTTTTGCTATTCCAACACACTGGTTCTTGTGTACATTTTGGTGTTATTTCTCCTCCTGGCTTGTGTTCTGATAGAAGCACTGTGGAGGCAATGTTCAATTAGGCCTGTTACAATATATGCACTGTTGAAGATGATGGCTTGTCTCGCTTTGTTTCCTATGAAGGACACGACGGACCAACACCAACGTCGGCCTTCCACAGCGGTTGCACAGCCTCAGACGACAGAATATTGGCAGTCATTTTCTGATCATTTCCCAATGATTCTACATGTTGAATTGCAATACCCAGCAGGTGATCTACTGTGCACAGCTGACGTTTGTGTTGGTCTGTTTAGTCCTTAACACACTTCCCACTGAGCACAGACGTTAACTCAATGTAATTTCATTGATATGACATGGAAACAACGTTGATTCAATCAGTGTGTTCCCACACTCTTAGAAAGAAGGGTTCCAAAAGGGTTCTTCAGCCGTCCCCATAGGAGTACCCTTTTTGGTTCCAGGTAGAACTCTTTTGAGTTCCATGTAGAACCCTATGTAGAAAGGGTTCTACATGGAACTCAAAATGGTTCTACCTGGAACCAAAAATAGTTATTCAAAGGGTTCTCCTATGGGGACGGCCACAGAACCCTTTTAAGTTCTAGATAACACTTTTTTTTTCTAAGAGTGCATTGGGTTGAGTCTTACCAGTTACAGTTAGTGCTCTTCTACATGATGTCCCTTAGTGGTGACGTCATAAATGTGCACCTGCAGACTCTGAACATTCAGATCACTCACCACAACACACACTAGGGCTGTGTTTTCACAGGCAGCCTAATTCCGATCTTTTGACCAATCAGATCAGATCTTTTGCCACTTTTGCCAGTCGTGGTCAAAAGTTTTGAGAATGACACAAGTATTGGTCTTCACAAAGTTTGCTGCTTCAGTGTTTTTAGATATTTTTGTCAGATGTTACTATGGTATACTGAAGTATGATTACGAGCATTCCATAAGTGTCAAAGGCTTTTATTGACAATTACATTAAGTTTATGCAACGAGTCAACATTTGCAGTGTTGACCCTTCTTTTTCAAGACCTCTGCAATCCGCCCTGGCATGCTGTCAATTAACTTCTGGCCCACATCTTGACTGATGGCAGCCCATTCTTGCATAAACAATACTTGGAGTTTGTCCGAATTTGTGGGTTTTTTGTTTGTCCACCCGCCTCCTGAGGATTGACCACAAGTTCTCAATGGGATTAAGGTCTGGGGAGTTTCCTGGCCATGGAGGCAAAATTTCGATGTTTGGTTCCCCGAGCCACTTAGTTATCACTTTTGCCTTATGGCAAGGTGCTCCATCATGCTGGAAAAGGCATTGGTCGTCACCAAACTGTTCTTCGATGGTTGGGAGAAGTTGCTCTTGGAGGATGTGTTGGTACCATTCTTTATTCATGGCTGTGTTCTTAGGCAAAATTGTGAGTGAGCCCACTCTCTTGGCTGAGAACCATCCCCACACATGAATGGTCTCAGGATGCTTTACTGTTGGCATGACACAGGACTGATGGTAGCGCTCACCTTGTCTTCTCCGGACAAGTTTTTTTCCGGATGCCCCAAACAATCAGAAAGGGGATTCATCAGAGAAAATGACTTTACCCCAGTCCTCAGCAGTCCAATCCCTGTATCTTTTGCAGAATATCAGTCTGTCCCTGATGTTTTTCATGGAGAGAAGTGGCTTCCATAAGTGTCAAAGGCTTTTATTGACAATTACATGAAGTTTGGCTTCTTGACACCAGGCCAAAAGTCTTCGCCTCACTGTGCGTGCAGATGCACTCACACCTGCCTGTTGCGCTTGCTGGACTTTCTTGGGGACCCTGAAGCCTTCTTCACAACAATTGAACCTCTCTCCTTGAAGTTCTTGATGATCCGATAAATGGTTGATTTAGGTGCAATCTTACTAGCAGCAATATCCTTGCCTTTGAAGCCCTTTTTGTGCAAAGCAATGACGACGGCACGTGTTTCCTTGCAGGTGACCATGGATAACAGAGGAAAATCAATGATTTCAAGCACCACCCTCCTTTTAAAGCTTCCAGTCTGTTATTCTAATTCAATCAGCATGACAGAGTGATCTCCAGCCTTGTCCTCGTCAACACTCTCACCTGTGTTAACGAGAGAATCACTGACATGATGTCAGCTGGTCCTTTTGTGGCAGGGCTGAAATGCAGTGGAAATGTTTTTTTTGGGGATTAAGTTCATTTTAATGACAAAGAGGGACTTTGCAATTAATTGCAATTCATCTGATCACTCTTCATAACATTCTGGAGTATATGCAAATTGCCATCATAAAAACTGAGGCAGCAAACTTTGTGAAAATTAATATTTGTGTCATTCTCAAAACCTTTGACCACGACTGTATACAGTATATATATATATATATATATATATATATATATATATATATATATATATATATATATATACATATATTAAATCAATGTGGCTGCCAGCCTAAGAACACTCTTGTGTGATCAGCAACCACTATCCAGCTCCTGTTCTCAAATGCTCTAATCTAGCATAATGGAGTGAATAAGAGGAACAGAACTTTCAGCTGGTCTTAGTGTAGCACATGTGCGGGACGTTGCCATTCTTCTATAAATCAATGTCAGAATCTAGTCCCAAGTAAATATCAAAGACAATGGTGAGTATAAGTGGTGCTCTGAGTTTATATTTAGTGCATGATAATCATGAATGAGATGAGGCCCCTTTAGGTCCATCTTTTATGTAAGACTGATTACTATCTGATGGTATGGTTAATCAAAACAAGTATATAAATATTTACAAAGCACAAATTAATTGTTTTTTAGTATTATCAAATTACTTATTTCCAGTGTAAGTACAGCAGCACAATGAACAAAGACAACTGACTAGAAGCTTCACAGGAGACTGAAAGAAAGCTGGGGCCTATTAAAGCCAAATACAGCATGCAGAATGCATGCATGATGATGTAACAATGCATGTACTATGTGGACAAATAATCTGTTATTCAAGAGGGTGACGTCGTATACGTTCTTCTATGCATTACACCTCTATCTGTAACATTCTGAAGATGCTCCCAGAAGAGCATACCCCCCCTGGAGAAGACGTTGTGCTGGTTTTTAGAGGACTGACTTTTCACAAATTATTTTAAATCTACAAAAACACATAAAAGTCCCAAACAACTGGGCATGAACTAATCCATAACATACTGAGGTTAAGACATCTGAGCAGTGCCCAGCTCAGAAGGACCTTCATCAACAAGCAGAGTGACGTGTTAGTCTTATTGTTCAGGATCAGTCTGGGTTGCTATGGCATCCTTCTACTAGTACGTAAACAAGCAGGTAACGAGTATGTACATCTGAAATGGCACTCTAATCCCACTGCTTCTGGCCAGGACTAGCAATGTACTATACAGGGATTAGTGTCATTTTACCATGATATAAACAATGAAAAATAAAAAAGATGTTCCTTGTGATAAAATGAATTCCAAGCTAACCGAACACACTTTACATGCTAATCGTATCTGATAACTTGTTCTTCCCATTCACAATGAGAGACATCAGATTTCCTCATCAACAGCATCTCTGGACTGGACTGGTTCAAGTAAAATAAACCCAATCCCTCTTTTGAGAAATGAAAACAACATTTGCATTTGAATTCTGGAACCCCAGGCTCAGCACAGAAGAGGAGCTCTAGCTTTGGGTATGGAGTGACTGAAGGGACAAAATGCACACAGTTTCACCCAGGCAGAGAGAAATGGGACATGC
Organism: Coregonus lavaretus; assembly: GCF_964263955.1. NCBI lineage: Eukaryota > Metazoa > Chordata > Actinopteri > Salmoniformes > Salmonidae > Coregonus > Coregonus lavaretus. The sequence continues at coordinate 45,003,061 of NC_140003.1, forward strand.
AGATCATACACAGAAAAACCTCAATAATACTACATGGTCTTTCTTTCATTAAAGACCCTATAGAGGGATTAAGAGTAACAGAATATACAAGAGTCTACTACGCATGCAGTCTGTCCATTCTAGTCTTAGTAAAAGACATGAGGGCAACTAAGAGAAGAGGTTGACTAAAGACAAATCACACACACAAACACAACAGCATAGAACAGAGCAGTGAGACATACAATGATAGTCTAGTTGGGAGAAACATTCAAAAGAGAAAAGGGGGGGGGGGGGATAAGGGTAATATGATTCCCGTTGTAGGACAATGATTGTCAATGTCCAGAGGAATTATGTCAGCAGAATCAAAAACAGCAAATTACAGGTTGCCGGTGTCTGAAAGCCAGGAGAGAGAGAAGCAGTACAGTCCAGAGAAGCTACAGCAAGCTACAGGCAGTCATACTCCTGAATCGTCCATTCCAATAGAATATGTAAGGAGCCGTAGAGAGTGTAAAGAGCTGGAGAGTGTTCAAGTGTTTGAGCTTGAGTGTTGAAGGGAACCTTGAGTTTTGAAGGAAGCTTGAATTTTGAAGTAAGCTTGAGCGTTGAATGGAGATTGAGTTTTGAAGGGAGCTTGAGTTATGAAGGGAGCTTGAGTGTTGAAGGGAGCTTAAGTGTTGAAGGGAGATTGAGTTTTGAAGGGAGCTTGAGTTTTGAAGGGAGCTTAAGGGTTGAAGGGTCCTTCAAATCAAATCAAATCAAATTGTATTTGTCACATGCGCCGAATACAGCAGGTGCAGACATTACTGAAAAGCTAATCTGAAAGCTAATCTGATTAGCCTGTCAGGAATAGAGCTCTGTAAATTTAAATATTGTTCACAAAACATGCAGTGTCCCTTATAATTATACACATATCAGTTATGCAAGCTAACAACCAGCATAGATAACTAGGTAGCTTGCTAGCTAGCTAACAAGACTACCTAGCCAACTAGCTAGCTAGCGCACTAGACTAGCTAGCCAACTGAGCTTGCTAAGCTGCCCTGCTAGCAAACTAGCTAAGAAACACAAAAATATTGTTCTACAACAAATCAGTCTGATATAATATCAGTGATATATCAGCATTACATTGCCATAATTTTTTTAAGATGCTATATTGTCTTTTTTACTCTAGGCTTCAGATTTCTGGCTCTGTTTGAATGTGGCTCGATGGCTCGTTGTTCCTTGCATGCTTTGGTCTTGGGAGCAGCACACAGCCTGGGAAACAGGGGCTGTGTACAGGGCTTAAATGCCCAACAAGCGATTGTTTAAATATGCTAATTAGATATCCACTGTGGTTCGGACATTGACTCCAATAAGCATAGGCTACATTCAAGTATAGTGCATTTGTCTCAAAAACCTAGCCTAACCATCACTCTTGAGCACAGTAATCACCAAGAACGGGCATGAAAAGTGATTCCTGATAATGCATTAGCTTAGGGTGTCACGCCCTGACTCTGGGGACTCTTATTTGTTGAGTCAGGGTGTGATTTTCTATGTTGTATTTTCTATGTTTTCTATCTAGTATGTCTAGATCTATGTTGGCCGGTGTGGTTCCCAATCAGAGGCAGCTGTCGCTCGTTGTCTCTGATTGGGGACAATACTTAGGCAGCCTATTGGCACTAGTGGGTTGTGGGATCTTGTTCCGTGTGAGGTTTGTTGTGTGTACCTTAGGACGTCACGTGTTGTTGGTTTATTGTTTTGTCGTTGTGTTTATTCGTTAAATAAACATGTATGCATATCACGCTGCGCCTTGGTCTGACCCATCAATGAACGAACGTGACATAGGGCTAACAAATAAAAAGTGTATAAAAACAAATACAAGTTTGCCTAATTACAATGTAATGACTTCCCCTAACCATGAAGCAAGTTTGGAAAGTAATACTATTTGTTTTATAAAGCTATTGAGCTTGCAAAAATTTCGCTAGGAGCTATAGTTTTGGCGCTAATTTTCAATGCTATGTCAGTGACCACTAGTTAGCTTGGAGAGTTAGCTTGGCGCTAGTTTGGAGCTAACATGAAGGCTTCATCAGGATTTTTTTTCACCAAATCCGCACTGGTTTCTGTCACTCAATGTTCAACAGCAGTGCATGGTGAATAAAGAAGATGGTAATCTTCTGTATTTTCCACAGATGTATAGCTTTTGACTATGTAATAATAATTATTATTATAAAAAAATGGTGTCTGTTGCTTCTCTCCGCAGTTTTTACATGGACATGTCTGGACTGGCCTGAGGGGCTTGACCAAGTCCAAATCCATTGGCTGGCTTCCAATTGGCTAGTTCTATTCTCATTATTTATTTTACTAGGCAAGTCAGTTAAGAACAATTCTTATTTACAATGACGGCCTACACCGGCCAAACCCGGACGACGCTGGGCCAATTGTGCGCCGCCCTATGGGACTCCCAATCACGGCCGGTTGTGATACAGCCTGGAATCGAACCAGGGGGTCTGTAGTGACGCCTCAAGCACTGAGATGCAGCCTTAGACCACTGCACCACTCGGGAGCCCATGATGGAGAATCTGGATAGACTGGATGCCTTAGACCGCTGCGCCACTTTACAGGTAGAATACTATTAATCCATGACTTGCTCGGTTAACCAACATTATAATCAAATCTACAGACACACAATGATACTGTATGGGTCAATGTTTACAGCTGCATCTGATATACCTTTTAAATTGATGATCTAATTTGTGGTCATGAATGGGCATTGTCTGTCTGGGGTGGGATAGGCTATGATATGAGGATTGTAATCATGAGTTTTATCTGAAGCCTTCTGAGGTCAGATGCAAATAAAATAAAATGTTATTGGCCACATGCGCCGAATAAAACAGGTGCAGACATTACAGTGAAATGCTTCCTTACAGCCCTTAACCAACAGTGCATTTATTTTTAACAAAAAAGTAAAAATAAAACAACAACAAAAAAACTGTTGAGAAAAAAAGTGCAGAAGTAAAATAAAATAACAGTAGGGAGGCTATATATACAGGGGGGTACCGGTGCAGAGTCAATGTGCGGGGGCACCGGCTAGTTGAGATAGTTGAAGTAATATGTACATGTGGGTAGAGTTAAAGTGACTATGCATAAATAATTAACAGAGTAGCAGCAGCGTAAAAGGATGGGGTGGTGGGGCAGTGCAAATAGTCCGGGTAGCCATGATTAGCTGTTCAGGAGTCTTATGGCTTGGGGGTAGAAGCTGTTGAGAAGTCTTTTGGACCTAGACTTGGCACTCCGGTACCGCTTGCCGTGCGGTAGCAGAGAGAACAGTCTATGACTAGGGTGGCTGGAGTCTTTGACAATTTTGAGGGCCTTCCTCTGACACCGCCTGGTATAGAGGTCCTGGATGGCAGGAAGCTTGGCCCCAGTTATGTACTGGGCCGTACGCACTACACTCTGTAGTGCCTTGCGGTCGGAGGCCAAGCAGTTGCCATACCAGGCGGTGATGCAACCAGTCAGGATGCGCTCGATGGTGCAGCTGTAGAATTTTTTGAGGATCTGAGGACCCATGCCAAATCTTTTCAGTCTCCTGAGGGGGATGCAGTAGCAAGGGTGGAGATTGAAATGATGGTTAACTGAACCAAAGGCCAAAACAATACTTACATACAGTGGGGAAAAAAAGTATTTAGTCAGCCACCAATTGTGCAAGTTCTCCCACTTAAAAAGATGAGAGAGGCCTGTAATTTTCATCATAGGTACACGTCAACTATGACAGACAAATTGAGAAAAAAAATCCTGAAAATCACATTGTAGGATTTTTAATGAATTGATTTGCAAATTATGGTGGAAAATAAGTATTTGGTCATCTACAAACAAGCAAGATTTCTGGCTCTCACAGACCTGTAACTTCTTCTTTAAGAGGCTCCTCTGTCCTCCACTCGTTACCTGTATTAATGGCACCTGTTTGAACTTGTTATCAGTATAAAAGACACCTGTCCACAACCTCAAACAGTCACACTCCAAACTCCACTATGGCCAAGAACAAAGAGCTGTCAAAGGACACCAGAAACAAAATTGTAGACCTGCACCAGGCTGGGAAGACTGAATCTGCAATGGGTAAGCAGCTTGGTTTGAAGAAATCAACTGTGGGAGCAATTATTAGGAAATGGAAGACATACAAGACCACTGATAATCTCCCTCGATCTGGGGCTCCACGCAAGATCTCACCCCGTGGGGTCAAAATGATCACAATCCCAGAACCACACGGGGGGACCTAGTGAATGACCTGCAGAGAGCTGGGACCAAAGTAACAAAGCCTACCATCAGTAACACACTACGCCGCCAGGGACTCAAATCCTGCAGTGCCAGACGTGTCCCCCTGCTTAAGCCAGTACATGTCCAGGCCCGTCTGAAGTTTGCTAGAGTGCATTTGGATGATCCAGAAGAGGATTGGGAGAATGTCATATGGTCAGATGAAACCAAAATTGAACTTTTTGGTAAAAACTCAACTCGTCGTGTTTGGAGGACAAAGAATGCTGAGTTTCATCCAAAGAACACCATACCTACTGTGAAGCATGGGGGTGGAAACATCATGCTTTGGGTCTGTTTTTCTGCAAAGGGACCAGGACGACTGATCCGTGTAAAGGAAAGAATGAATGGGGCCATGTATCGTGAGATTTTGAGTGAAAACCTCCTTCCATCAGCAAGGGCATTGAAGATGAAACGTGGCTGAGTCTTTCAGCATGACAATGATCCCAAACACACCGCCCGGGCAACGAAGGAGTGGCTTCGTAAGAAGCATTTCAAGGTCCTGGAGTGGCCTAACCAGTCTCCAGATCTCAACCCCATAGAAAATCTTTGGAGGGAGTTGAAAGTCCGTGTTGCCCAGCGACAGCCCAAAACATCACTGCTCTAGAGGAGATCTGCATGGAGGAATGGGCCAAAATACCAGCAACAGTGTGTGAAAACCTTGTGAAGACTTACAGAAAACGTTTGACCTGTGTCATTGCCAACAAAGGGTATATAACAAAGTATTGAGAAACTTTTGTTATTGACCAAATACTTATTTTCCACCATAATTTGCAAATACATTCATAAAAAAATCCTACAATGTGATTTCCTGGATTTTTTTTTCTCATTTTGTCTGTCATAGTTGACGTGTACCTATAATGAAAATTATAGGCCTCTCTCTTCTTTTTAAGTGGGAGAACTTGCACAATTGGTGGCTGACTAAATACTTTTTTTCCCCACTGTAAAACTGTCAACTGCCTTGAACTTGGGAAGACCTCCATATGTTGGGTTGTTGTTGTTAAGCAACTGTTCGCTGCTGTTGCTTAATTAATTACTGGAGGAATAGCCAAAGCAGTGACTCAGCCAACAATAGGCCTTCAACACTCCTCATGCAGTAGTAGCTAACCAGTTATAGCTAACCAATGCCTGTCTATTGAATCCTGCCTATAGTTTTAATAAAGAAAAAAACGGAAAACATCCAACTCCTATACTGAGCAGCATTTTCACTAAAACAACAACAATTCAATTTGGCGATGGCCACCAGTGCTTATTAACACCTATTTACTGTTCATAGCAGCCATCCACACAGCTCCCAGCTACCATCTCTTCCTCTCACTCCCTTTGGGCCCAGTTAACTCCATCTGTTTTACACAAAAGCAATCTAAACGCAGGGGTGTGTACACTAATCCAATGTCTGTTCCACTGTTAACTAATTTAGAGGTGTGTTCAACAGATGAAATGAAATGTGTTAAGGTAAAGGGTGTTTGAAATGACAAACACTTTACGACTGGGTCTTGTTTTTACATATGCATAGAGAGATGTTGATTGGATTATTGTACATATTGAAACAAACTCAGTTCACCAACAATGCTAAATTCAGATATAATCTAATATACTGTATATATACACTACCAGTCAAAAGTTTGGAAACACCTACTCATTCAAGGGTTTTTCTTTATTTTTACTATTTTCTACATTGTAGAATAATAGTGAAGACATCAAAACTATGAAATAACACATATGGAATCATATAGTAACCAAAAAAAGTGTTAAACAAATCAAAATATATTTTATATTTGAGATTCTTCAAATAGCCACCCTTTTCCTTGATGACAGCTTTGCACACTCTTGGCATTCTCTCAACAAGCTTCATGAGGTAGTCACCTGGAATTTATTTCAATAAACAGGTGTGCCTTCTTAAAAGTTAATTTGTGGAATTTCTTTCCTTCTTAATGTGTTTGAGCCAATCAGTTGTGTTGTGACAAGGTAAGGGGGGTGTACAGAAGATAGCCCTATTTGGTAAAAGACCAAGTCCATATTATGGCAAGAACAGCTCAAATAAGCAAAGAGAAATGACAGGCCATCATTACTTTAAGACATGAAGGTCAGGCAATACGGAACATTTCAAGAACTTTGAAAGTTTCTTCAAGTGCAGTCGCAAAAATCATCAAGCGCTATGATGAAACTGGCTCTCATGAGGACCGCCAGAGGAATGGAAGACCCAAAGTTACCTCTGCTGCAGAGGATAAGTTCATTTGAATTACCTGCCTCAGAGTTCAAGTCACAGACACGTCTCAACATCAACTGTTCAGAGGGGACTGTGTGAATCAGGGCTTCATGGTCGATTTGCTGCAACAACAAAAAAAAACACTGCTAAAGGACACCAATAAGAAGAAGAGACCTACTTGGTCCAAGAAACATGAACAATGGACATTAGACTGTTGGAAATTTGTCCTTTGGTCTGGAGTCCAAATTTGAGATTTATGGTTCCAACCGCCGTGTCTTTGTGAGATGCGATGTAGTTGAACGGATGATCTCTGCATGTGTAGTTCCCACCGTAAAGCATGGAGGAGGAGGTGTTATGGTGTGGGGGCCCCGTGTAGCTCAGTGAGGCCCCGTGTAGCTCAGTGGGACCCCGTGTAGCTCAGTGGGGCCCTGTGTAGCTCAGTTCGTAGAGCATGGCGCTTGCAACGCCAGGGTTGTGGGTTTGATTCCCACAGGGGGCCTGTATGAAAAATGTATGCACTCACTAACTGTATGTCGCTCTGGATAAGAGCGTCTGCTAAATGATTAAAATGTAAATGTAAATGTGCTTTGCTGGTTACACTGCCTGTGATTTATTTAGAATTCAAGGCACAATTAACCGGCATGGCTACCAAAGCATTCTGCAGCGATACGCCATCCCATCTGGTTTGGGCTTTGTGGGACTATCATTTGTTTTGCAACAGGAAAAGGACCCAACACACCTCCAGGCTGTGTAAGGGCTATTTTACCAAGAAGGAGAGTGATGGAGTGCTGCATCAGATGACCTGGCCTCTACAATCCCCCGACCACAACACAATTGAGATGGTTTGGGATGAGTCGGACGGCAGAGTGAAGGAAAAGCAGCCAACAAGTGCTCATGCATATGTGGGAACTCCTTCAAGACTGTTGGAAAAGCATTCCAGGTGAAGCTGGTTGAGAGAGTGCCAAGAGTGTGCAAAGCTGTCATCAAGGCAAATGGTGGCTATTTGAGGAATCTCAAAACTCAAATATATTTTGATTTGTTTAACACTTTTTTGGTTACTACATAATTCCATATGTGTTATTTCATAGTTTTGATGTCTTCACTATTATTCTACAATGTAGAAAATAGTCAAAATAAAGAAAAACCCTTGAATGAGTTGGCGTGTCCAAACTTTTGACTGGTACTGAATATAATATACAATGAGTATACGAAACAGGAACACCTTCCTAATATTTTGTTGAACAGCCTCAACTCGTCAGGTCATGGACTCTACAAGGTGTCGAAAGCATTCCACAGGGATGCTGGCCCATGTTGACTCCCAGCTAGGTCACCCGTGATACAAGTCAGTATTTGACGTCCACCCATGTCTGATGTCGTCGGGAGATGACGTCGAAACAGGCCACTAGGTGCAACAGTGAGCGCTGTTATCTTCAAGTAGGTGGGTTGTGGATGGGTATGGCAAATTTGTATAGCTCTGATTCCAAAGTCCGAATCCAGCGATAGAAAGTTATTTTTGAGATTTCTGTTTTAAGCCTATCCCAAAACTTAACCCTTACCTAAACCATTCTGAGTTAATGCCTAACTTTAAAATTTCTGAGTTAATTCCTAAACCTAACCCTAACCTTAAACATTTGGAGTTAATGCCTAAACTTAAGCTTAAACATTTTAATTAGACTTTTTCAACAAATTGAAATGTGATGTTTATGAAACATGGATGAACGTCTAATTCTGACAAAAGACTTTGAGAGTTAGTTGTGACTCCAATATTTCCCACCATTGTGTCAAGTTGGCTGGATGTCCTTTGGGTGGTGGACCATTCTTGATGCAGATGGAAAACTGTTGAGCGTGAAAAATCCAGCAGCGTTTCAGTTCTTGACACAAACCGGTGCGCCTGGCACCTACTACCATACCTCGTTCAAAGACACTTAAATCTTTTGTCTTGACCATTCACCCTCTGAATGGCACACACACACAATCCATGTCTCAAATGTCTCAAGGCTTAGAAATCCATCTTTAACTTCTCTCCTCCCCTTCATCTACACTGATTGAAGTGTATTTAACAGGTGACATCAATAAGGGATCATAGCTTTCACCTGGATTGACCTGGTCAGTCTATGTAATGGAAAGAACAGGTGTTCTTAATGGCGCAGGTAGCCTAACGGTTAATAGCGTTTGGCCCTTGAGCAAGGCACTTAACCCTAATTGCTCCTCTGAGTCGCTCTGGATAAGAGCGTCTGCTAAATGACTAAAATGTAAACTCAGTGTATGTGCCATTTAGAAGATTATTTTATCCAAAGCGACTGTCATGCGTGCATACATTTTATGTATGGGTGGTCCCGGGAATCGAATCCACTACCCTGGCATTACAAGCGCCATGCTCTAACAACTGAGTTAGAAATGACTTGTAGTTGTCAGGGACTCATTCCAAGACAATATATTCTCACTATAATATGGTGACGTTATCACCACTGAGCTACGGACACTGCAGTAAATCATCAATTTCCTGTCATCATTCCTTCTCTCTCTCTCTTTGCACTCTCTTTCTCTCTCTTTCTCTCTCTCTCTCTCTCTCTCTCTCTCTCTCTCTCTCTCTCTCTCTCTCTCTCTCTCTCGCTCTTTCTCTCTCTCTCTCTCTCTCTCTCTCTCTCTCTGTCTCTCTCTCTCTCTCTCTCTCTCTCTCTCTCTCTCTCTCTCTCTCTCTCTCTCTCTCTGTCTCTCTCTCTTGCTCTCTCTCTCTCGCTCTCTCAATTCAATTC
>NC_140003.1:45012485-45019985 GCF_964263955.1 Coregonus lavaretus
CACCACTCAATCTCCCTTTCAATGTCTGTGGCTGGCATCTACTACATGGTGTAACAGGCTGATTCCAAACAGAAAGGTGGATTTAGACTAGGGCCATCAGGAGAAGATAAGATGAAGTGATTATGTGAGAGAACATTACAGAGAGAGAGAGAGAGAGAGAGAGAGAGAGAGAGAGAGAGAGAGAGAGAGAGAGAGAGAGGAGAGAGAGAGAGAGAGAGAGAGAGAGAGAGAGAGAGAGAGAGAGAGAGAGAGAGAGAGAGAGAGAGAGAGAGAGAGAGAGAGAGAGAGAGAGAGAGAGAGAGAGAGAGAGAGAGAGAGAGAGAGAGAGAGTTTGGGTTTTCTGCTAGTTCTTCAATTGCTGAATAAAAACTCTACTTGAAGATCTCATGATTTATTCATTACATCCTGTTGCCCATCTCACTCCCTGGCATCAACACACACACACACACACACACACACACACACACACACACACACACACACACACACACACACACACACACACACACACACGCACACACGCACGCACACATGCACGCAAACGCACACACGCATGAATGCACACACACACACACAGGCACAAACGCACACATGCACACACACACGCAGATCTACACTTATTTAACCTTGTACTGCCTTTCACTGCCTTTCACTGCCTTTCACAGCGTTTCACAGCGTTTCACAGCCTTTCACTGCCTTTCACTGCCTTTCACTGCCTTCCACTGCCTTTCACAGCCTTTCACTGCATTTCACTGCATTTCACAGCCTTGCACTGCCTTGCACTGCCTTTCACTGCCTTTCACTGCCTTTCACTGCCTTTCACTGCCTTTCACTGTCTTTCACAGCCTTGCACAGCCTTTCACAGCCTTGCACTCCCTTTCACTGCCTTTCACAGCGTTTCACTGCCTTTCACTGCCTTTCACTGCCTTTCACAGTCATGCACTGCCTTTCACTGCCTTTCACAGCCTTGCACTGCCTTTCACTGCCTTTCACAGCGTTTCACAACATTTCACTGCCTTTCACTGCTTTTCACTGCATTGCACTGCCTTGCACTCTCTTGCACTGCCTTTCACTGGTGCTACATTGTATAATGGCTATTCTCTCCTCAATCCTGATCAGGTTTATACTGTGTTTCTAACAGCTTTCACCTTGTGGAATGATGGAGCGGGGTGCTGGCTTAAAATAAACACACAACCTGAGACCCCGATAACTAGTCTTTTTTAGCGTAGTAAGAATGTGAGGAGCAGCACTGCAGTAGTCTGTATTTATGATTTATTTATCATAGCGTGTTTGATCCTTTCAGTAATATTGCAATTGGAACAATTGCAAGGATCCACAAATATGCATGTGTGTGTGTGTGTGTGTGTGTATGTGTTTGTGTGACTGAGCTGCAGCAGGACTGGGCCAGGCATAGGGTATATGTTGTGAAATTGTTAGATATTACTTGCTAGATATTACCGCACTGTCGGAACTAGAAGCACAAGCATTTCACTACACCCGCAATAACATCTGCTAAACACGTGTATGTGACAAATAAAATTTGATTTGATTTGCCGCAGTGTTGAGCCTGCAAAGGGCAGCGTGAGCACAGCAGAGGAGAGCAGAGCACAGCAGAGGAGAGCAGACAGAATAAAGAGAGAAATTATCCTGATCTATTCATCCCTCCTGTCTGCCTGTCTGCCTGCCTGCCTGTCTGCCTGCCTGTCTGTCAGTCTGTCTGTCTGTCTGCCTGCCTGTCAGTCTGCCTGCCTTCTGCCTGCCTTCTGCCTGCCTGTCTGCCTGTCTGCCTGCCTGTCTACATGTCTGTCTGCCACCTGTCTGCCTGTCTGTCTGCCACCTGTCTGACTGTCAGTCTGCCTGTCTGTCTGTCTGTCTGTCTGCCTTCTACGACAACCTTCTTTGGCAGACGCAAAAAATTCCAAGTCATCAAAATGGCTGTCTCTCTCTCTCTCTCTCTCTCTCTCTCTCTCTCTCTCTCTCTCTCTCTCTCTCTCTCTCTCTCTCTCTCTCTCTCTCTCTCTCTCTCTCTCTCTCTCTCGCTCTCTTTATATATATATATATATATATATATATATATATATATATATATATATATATATATACAGTGGGGGAAAAAAGTATCTAGTCAGCCACCAATTGTGCAAGTTCTCCCACTTAAAAAGATGAGAGAGGCCTGTAATTTTCATCATAGGTACACGTCAACTATGACAGACAAAGTGAGGAGAAAAAATCCAGAAAATACATTGTAGGATTTTTTATGAATTTATTTGCAAATTATGGTGGAAAATAAGTATTTGGTCACCTACAAACAAGCAAGATTTCTGTCTCTCACGGACCTGTAACTTCTTCTTTAAGAGGCTCCTCTGTCCTCCACTCGTTACCTGTATTAATGGCACCTATTTGAACTTGTTATCGGTATAAAAGACACCTGTCCACAACCTCAAACAGTCACACTCCAAACTCCACTATGGCCAAGACCAAAGAGCTGTCAAAGGAAACCAGAAACAAAATTGTAGACCTGCACCAGGCTGGGAAGACTGAATCTGCAATAGGTAAGCAGCTTGGTTTGAAGAAATCAACTGTGGGAGCAATTATTAGGAAATGGAAGAGATAAAAGACCACTGATAATCTTCCTCGATCTGGGGCTCCACGCAAGATCTCACCCCGTGGGGTCAAAATGATCACAAGAACGGTGAGCAAAAATCCCAGAACCACACGGGGGGACCTAGTGAATGACCTGCAGAGAGCTGGGACCAAAGTAACAAAGCCTACCATCAGTAACACACTACACCGCCAGGGACTCAAATCCTGCAGTGCCAGACGTGTCCCCCTGCTTAAGCCAGTACATGTCCAGGCCCGTCTGAAGTTTGCTAGAGTGCATTTGGAGGACAAAGAATGCTGAGTTGCATCCAAAGAACACCATACCTACTGTGAAGCATGGGGGTGGAAACATCATGCTTTGGGGCTGTTTTTCTGCAAAGGGACCAGGACAACTGATCCGTGTTAAGGAAAGAATGAATGGGGCCATGTATCGTGAGATTTTGAGAGAAAACCTCCTTCCATCAGCAAGGGCATTGAAGATGAAACGTGGCTGGGTCTTTCAGCATGACAATGATCCCAAACACACCGCCCGGGCAACGAAGGAGTGGCTTCATAAGAAGCATGTCAAGGTCCTGGAGTGGCCTAGCCAGTCTCCAGATCTCAACCCCATAGAAAATCTTTGGAGGGAGTTGAAAGTCCGTGTTTCCCAGCAACAGCCCCAAAACATCACTGCTCTAGAGGAGATCTGCATGGAGGAATGGGCCAAAATATCAGCAACAATGTGTGAAAACCTTGTGAAGACTTACAGAAAACGTTTGACCTGTGTCATTGCCAACAAAGAGTATATAACAAAGTATTGAGAAACTTTTGTTATTGACCAAATACTTATTTTCCACCATAATTTGCAAATAAATTCATTAAAAATCCTACAATGTGATTTTCTGGATTTTGTTTTCTCATTTTGTCAGTCATAGTTGACGTGTACCTATGATGAAATTTACAGGCCTCTCTCATCTTTTTAAGTGTGAGAACTTGCACAATTGGTGGCTGACTAAATACTTTTTCCCCCACTGTGTATATATATACCAATCAAAGGTTTGGACACACCTACTCATTCAAGGGTTTTACTTTATTTTTACATTGTAGAATAATAGTGAAGACATCAAAACTATGAAATAACAGAATCATGTAGTAACCAAAAAAAGTTTATTTTATATTTGAGATTCTTCAAAAAGCCATCCTTTGCCTTGATGACAGCTTTGCACAATCTTGGCATTCTCTCAACCAGTTTCATGAGGTAGTCACCTGCAATGCATTTCAATTAACAGGTGTGCCTTATTAAAAGTTAATTTGTCGAATTTGTTTCCTTCTAAATGCCTTTGAGCCAATCAGTTGTGTTGTGACAAGGTAGGGGTGGTATACAGAAGATAACCCTATTTGATAAAAGACCAAGTCCATATTATGGCAAGAACAGCTCAAATAAGCAAAGAGAAATGACAGTCCATCAATACTTTAAGACATGAAGGTCAGTCAATACGGAACATTTCAAGAACCTTGAAAGTTTCTTCAAGTGCAGTCACAAAAACCATCGAGTGCTATGATGAAACTGGCTCCCATGAGGACCACCACAGGAATGGAAGACCCAGAGTTACCTCTGCTGCAGAGGATAAGTTCAATAGAGTTACCAGCCTCAGAAATTGCAGCCCAAATAAATGCTTCACAGAGTTCAAGTCACAGACACATCTCAACATCAACTGTTCAGAGGGGACTGTGTGAATTAGGCCTTCATGGTCGATTTGCTGCAAATAAACCTCTACTAAAGGACACCAATAATAAGAAGAGAACTGCTTGTGCGAAGAAACACGAGCAATGGACTTTTGGTTCCAACCACCGTTTCTTTGTGAGACTCGGTGTGGGTGAACGGATGATCTCCGCATGTGTAGTTCCCACCGTAAAGCATGGAGGAGGAGGTGTTATGGTGTGGGGGTGCTTTGCTGGTGACACTGTCTGTGATTTATTTAGAATTCAAGGCACACTTTATCAGCATGGCTACCACAGCATTCTGCAGCGATACGCCATCCCATCAGGTTTGGGCTTAGTGGGACTATCATTTGTTTTTCAACAGGACAATGACCCAACACACCTCCAGGCTGTGTAACGACTATTTTAACAAGACAGAGAGTGATGGAGTGCTGCATCAGATGACCTGGCCTCCACCATCCCCCAACCTCAACCCAATTGAGATGGTTTGGGATGAGTCGGATGGCAGAGTGAAGGAAAAGCAGCCAACAAGTGTTAAGCATATGTGGGAACTCCTTCAAGACTGTTGGAAAAGCATTCCAGGTGAAGCTGGTTGAGTGATTGTCAGAGGTGAGCTTGCTTCGAGCGCTGGAAATCATAATTAAATCCATAAAACATGCTGAACTGTCCGACCTCGCTAACATTAACTGTCCACCGTGCCAGCCATGTATTGTTCAAAAACTAAAGGAGCATTAATCAATTGCTTATCTGGTCATGAGAGTCAGACACACAGGTTACTGTGGTTTTGTGTCTTATGTAAGAGAGTACTTGAGCTATGATGCTGGTAAACAACACATTTACACTGCCTATCTCTGAAGGGCAGCAGGAAAATAACATGTCAAGAACTACTAATAGAGGTGGTAGAGACCTATATAATATCATCGCTAAAATAGGCAGTTTACAGCTACGTACGTGAAAACATGGAAGTTCAGATGATATTCCTCCTCTTTGAAGCATCTATCACAGCCTTATCGCTGGTTGATCGGGTTCCACTGAGTACGAGAGACAGACAGAGAATTTGTATTTTGTATTTATTAGGGATCCCATTAATCTGCTGCCAAGCCAAACACATTAAGGCACTTACATCACACAGAAAACCAAAGATAAAACAGTACATCATATAACATTATTACACCGCTACATATCTACAATACAAAATGTATAATACCACCATACAACAATATAACAATGTACGTGCAGCGGAGGAAAAGTACCCAATTGTCATACTTGAGTAAAAGTAAAGATACCTTAATAGAAAACGACTCAAGTAAAAGTGAAAGTCATCCAGTAAAGTATTACTTGAGTAAAAGTCTCAACATATTTGGTTTTAAATATACTTAAGTATCAAAAGTAAAAGTATAAAAATGTCAAATTCCTTATATTATGCAAACTAGAAAGCATATACTATATGTATATCATTTTTTTTGGGGGGGGGGGGGGGGGGGGGGGGGGGGTTTACATATAGCCAAGAGCACAGTCCAACACTCGAACATCATGTACAAACGAAGCATTTGTGTTTAGTGAGTCTGCCAGATCAGAGGCAGTAGAGATGACCAGGGATGTTCTCTTGAGAAGTGCGTGAATTTGACCATTTTCCTGTCCTGCTAAGCATTCGAAATGTAACGAGTACTTTTGGGTATCAGGGAAAATGTATGGAGTAAAAAGTACATTATTTTCATTAGAAATGTAGTGAAGTTAAAGAAAAGTTAATAGTAAAAAGGAAAAAATATAAATAGTAAAGTACTGATATCCCCAAAAAGTACTTAAGTAGTACTATAAAGTATTTTTACTTAAGTACTTTACACCACTGTGTATGTGTGTGTAGAGTGTGTGTGCTAGTGTGTGTGTGTGTGCGCGTATGTCTGTTCCTGTGCGTATGTCTCTTCACAGTCCCTGCTGTTCCACAATTTGTACCTTTATCTTTAAAAAAAAATCTGATTCTACTGCTTGATCAGTTACCTGAAGTGAATAGAGTTCCATGTAGTCATGGCTCTATGTAGCACTGTGCGCCTCTCATAGTCTGTTCTTGGACTTGGGGATTGTGAAGAGACCTCTGGTGTCATGTCTTGTGGGGTATGCATGGGCGTCCAAGCTGTATGCTAGTTGTTTAAACAGACACCAATTATTTATGTTAGCTCTCCGTGTATATTTAAGGGCCAGCCGTGCTGCCCTGTTCTGAGCCAATTGTAATTTTCCGAGGTCTCTCTTTGTGGCACCTGACCACACGACTGAACAGTAGTCCAGGTGCAACAAAACTTGGGCCTGTAGGACCTGCCTGTTGATAGTGTTGCTAGAAGGTAGAGCAAGCACTTCATTATGGACAGACTTCTCCCCATCTTAGCTACTGTTGTATCAACATGTTTTGACAATGACAGTTTACAATCCAGGGTTACTCCAAGCAGTTTTAGTCACCTCAACTTGCTCAATTTCCACATAATTCAGTACAATATTTAGTTGAGGTTTAGGGTTTAGTTAATAATTTGTCCTAAATACAATGCTTTTAGTTTTTGAAATATTTAGGACTATCTTATTCCTTGCCACCCATTCTGAAACTAACTGCAGCTCTTTGTTGTACGTGTTGCAGTAATTTCACTCGCTATAGTAGCTGACGTGTATAGTGTTGAGTCATCCGCATACATAGAAACACTGGCTTTACTCAAAGCCAGTGGCATGTCGTTAGTAAACATTTTAAAAAGTAAGGGGCCTAGACAGCTGCCCTGGGGAATTCCTGATTCTACCTGGATTATGTTGGGCTTCCATTAAAGAACACCCTCTGTGTTCTGTTAGACAGGTAACTCTTTATCCACAAAATAGCAGGGGGTGTAAAGCCAAAGCACATACATTTTACCAGCAGCAGACTATGATCGATAATGTCAAAAGCCACACTGAAGTCTAACAAAATAGCTCCCACATCGGTACATCATCAAGTTCTCTCAGCCAATCATCAGTCATTTGTGTAAGTGCCATGCATGTTGAATGTCCTTCCCTATAAGCGTAATGAAAGTCTGTTGTCAATTTGTTTACATAAAATAGGATTGTATCTGGTCAAACACAATTTTTTCAAAAATGTGTACTAATGGTTGGTAGCTGATTGGTCGGCTATTTGAGCCAGTAAAGGGGGCTTTACTATTTTTGAGTAGCGGAATTACTTTGCTTCCC
>NC_140003.1:45022485-45078421 GCF_964263955.1 Coregonus lavaretus
ATGCGCTTCCATTCACACCCATGCTCAGCGTTCCCGTATGAACTCATTTACAGGGCGGCAGGTAGCTTAGTGGGTAAGATCGTTGTGCCAGTAACCGAAAGGTTGCTGGTTCTAATCCCCGAGCTGACTAGGTGAAAAATCTGTCGATGTGCCCTTAAGCAAGGCAATTAACCCTAATTGCTCCTGTAAGTCGCTCTGGATAAGAGCGTCTGCTAAATGACTAAAATGTAAAAATGTACCACCGCTTAGGTTACTTTTTATGTTGAGGAGGAGGGAGAGTGTGTGAGGGAGAGTGTGTGTGTATGTGTGGTTGTGTGTGTTTGTGCTTGTGTGTTTGTGCATGTGTGTGTGTGCGTGCGTGCATGTGTGCGTGTGCACACTTGTGTGTGTGTGTTAGGAGTGGGCGGTATACCGGTATGAACGTGAAACCGGTTTGGCGTCGTGCCATGATATGGATTTAACAAATGTATGAAATAAGGCGTTTTCGTTTTTTTTTCAAAATTTCAATCGAATGATACAGCCTAGCGGGCTAGTTCAAATTGTTTATATTTTGCTAAAAACATAGCCTTTTTTAGCAAAGAAAAAAACTAGAAGCATGGACGTTACACGCCATCTGCCTGCCAATCAAAGTCAACAAACAAGCATGCGCAACTGCAGAGTAAGCGAACATTTAGTGAAGTAAAATAATTTCGCAAAAGTGTCAGAAAATTAAGCGCAAAAGTGTAAGCAAGCATTGAGGATGACTGAAGACAAGGACAATAACGCTATTGAGGTTGAATATAAAGAATCTACCAGAAAGCGTGCAACAAACCCCCGGAGCAGCGGAGCAAGTCCCAAGACATCTTCAAGCCAGACCCGCACTCAGCTATCCCTCAAGACATCATTCGTTAGTGGTACTCCCTATGAGAAGAAGAGCAAGAAGTGGAATGAGATAACGAGTGCAATTACGTATCACATGCGAAAGACATGGAACAAATTCAAACTGTGGAAAAAGACGGTTTCAGAAAGCTGATTTGAACTCTAGACCCAAGATACGAGATTCCGAGCCGTAAATACTTCAGCAAATGATGTCTGTCAGAACTCTACACAGAATGTCGGGACAGAGATGCCAACGAAATCCGTAGCGCTGCATTCTTCTCTACCACTACCGACTCATGGTCAAGCCGGCCAACAGAGCCATACATTAGCCTCACAATTCATTACATTGACGACAACTGGAAGCTGCAACGCAAATGCCTTCAGACCTCTAATTTCCCAGACGACCACACCGGATAAATAATTGCAGCTGGGCTGAGGGAGGCACTTTCATCCTGGGGCTTGAAAGAGTCGCGTCAAGTATTTATGACTGCCGACAGCGAATCGAACACGGTCAGAGCATTGGAGCTGAAGAAATGGACAAGACTAGGGTGTTTCAGACACAGGCTACACATTGTAAGTTTCAACGTCCAAAACACACAGAGCTGGGTAGAAAAATAACGTAACTTAAAAACAACATAACTTAAAATGCAGAATAACTATTGTATTCCTTATCTCCTCTGTTTGAAGTTCTAGCTGACTACATATACGTTAAGCCAGATATATACAGCTATGCAAATCTATACTATGTGTAATTTGTAAATGTGTGCAATATCCAAACATTACACAGATTACATTGCTTTTATTTATAATTGATACGTTAGCCTATGGTTTCAATATATTAATCTATCCTCTCTCTTTCAATAATAAATAGCCTACTCAATAAATAATCAAATTTTCTAAAGCAACATAGCTCTCTTTAATCACAACAGCTGTATGTAAATCTATAGATGGATTACATTTGCAATCATGTCCAGTGCCCATGCTGTAAATTGTTGTAATTACAGCAAATGCAATGTTATTTCTATTGAATAATTGTGATTCACCTTTTTATTTTTTCAGAGAGGAGTGTCCAAAACGAACCTTGGACTGTCCAAGAAAGTGGTCAGCACATTTTCCTATAGTTGGAAGAAGCAGAAGGCCCTGACAAGTGCACAGGATAAACTGAGCCTGCCCCTCCACAAGCTCATCCCGGAATCCCCGACAAAGAGTCCTGGAGCAGGAAAAGGCCATTACACAAGTCCTGGCAGCAGACTAAAAAACCTTGCACACTCCTGGCAAGACATTGAGGTCTTTGAATCTGTCACGGCAGCACTTAAGCCCCACGAGGATTTCACAGATGCCCTGTCAGGAGAGACATACGTGAGTGTGTCCTATCTCAAGCCAGTCCTCCATTTGTTAAAGACGGAGGTTCTGAAATCAAACGAGGGCGAAGCCAAACTGACCCGAGAGATTAAGATGAGGGTCCTCAATTACCTGAATGACAAATATGCCGACCCTGAAACAGATGAGCTGCTCACCATGGCTACCTTTCTGGAACCAAGGTTCAGGACCACCTACATGACCACTGAGAAGCTGGTGAAGGTGAGAGCTGCCTCCGAGACAGAAGCCCTCCTGGTAGGGAACACGTGGGAGCCGTGGGAGACTTCTCTCTTGAAGAGGACCAGAGTGAGAGAGAGAAATAAGCTGCCACTGCTCCATAATCAGTAAAGAAGTCCAAGAAGAGCCTTGGGAGCTTCTTTAAGAAAACCAGTAGTGCACTTGCCTTAAGAACCCAGAGACAGGTCATCGAGCAAGAACTGGACAGCTACACTCTGATGATGGCAGCAGACAGTGAGGCTGATCCTTTGGAGTGGTGGCGAATTCACGCATCCAACTTCCCACAATACTTATGCATCCCTGCCACAATTTCACCCTCTGAGAGAGCATTTAGCACTGGGGCCAATGTGGTCACATGCCACAGGGCAACTTTGAAACCAGAAACTGTCAATAGGCTTGTCACACCCTGGTTCTGGGACTCATTATGTTGAGCCAGGGTGTGTGCAGTCTATGTGGTTTGGTTCTATGTTGGGTGTCAAAGTGTTGTAATTATGTTGATTAGTCATATGACTCCCAATCGGAGGTAACGAGTGTCAGCTGTCGGCTCGTTATCTCTGATTGGGAGCCATATTTATTCTGTATGTGTTCTTGTGGGCATTGTGGGTTATTGTTCCGTGTTTCAGTCGTTGTACTGTGGACTTCACGAGTCGTCTTTTGTTTTGTATTTTACGTGCTTTACTCTAATTAAAGTCATGTTCGTTCAACGCGCTGCGCTTTGGTCTCCTTCACTCCTAGACGATCGTGACAGAATAACCCACCAAAGAAAGACCAAGCAGCGCGTCCAGGAGCAAAGGGTCTGGACATCGGAGGAGGCCTTGGGTCAGGAGAGAACGTTGGTGGATGTCCTCCTCGGCTGGGGACATATTACCCAGGAGGAGGCCGTCCGGTACCGGAGGGCGATGAAGGGGGAGAACCTGGCAGGAGAGGAGCAGGGCCATCGTCGGAAGGACGGGAGGCAACCCCAAAAAGTTTTTGGGGGGGGGCACATGGCTTGGGCGACTGAGCAGCAGGAGGCTGCCACAAGGCAGATTCAGAAGGCTACCAGGTTAAGGGGGCTGACGGAGGCAGAGAAGGGACGGATTCAGGAGGCTACCAGGTTAAGGGGGCGACTGGGAAAGGCAGGGAAGGAAGGTGTAGAGGCACGGCGAGAGGTACTGGGGTGTGTAACCAGTCCGGTCCGGCCCGTTCCTAATCCCGAGGTACAGCCAGTCGTGTGTGTCCCCAGTACGGTACGGCCTGTTCCGGCCCCTCGCACTAAGTGTACGGTGCGCGTCGCCAGCCCAGCCCGGCCTGTTCCTGAGCCTCATACGAAGCCTACGGTGCGCGTCGCCAGCCCAGCCCGGCCTGTTCCGGCCACTCGCACCAGGGATACGGTGCGCGTCGCCAGCCCAGCCCGGCCTGTTCCTACTCCACGCACCAGGGATACGGTGCGCTTCGCCAGCCCGGCCCGGCCTGTTCCGGCCACTCGCACCAGGGATACGGTGCGCGTCGCCAGCCCAGCCCGGCCTGTTCCGGCCTCTCGCACCAGAGATACGGTGCGCGTCGCCAGCCCAGCCCGGCCTGTTCCTGCTCTCCGCACTAGGCCTTATGTGCGTCCCCAGGGCCAAGCATGCCCTGTTGCTTCTCCCCGCACTAGCCCTGAGATGCGTGTACTCAGCCCGGTACCTCCAGTTCCGGCACCATGCACCAGGCCTACGGTGCGCCTCAGACGGCCAGAGGCTGCCGTCTGCCCAACGGGGCCTGAACTGTCCGTCTGCCCAACGTGGCCTGAACTGTCCGTCTGCCCAACGCCGTCTGAACTGCCCGTCTGCCCAACGGCGCCTGAACTGCCCGTCTGCCCAACGGCGCCTGAACTGCCCGTCTGCCCAACGCCGTCTGAACTGCCCGTCTGCCCAACGCCGTCTGAACTGTCCGTCTGCCCAACGCCGTCTGAACTGCCCGTCTGTACTGAGCCTGCAAAGCCGCCCGTCTGCCATGAGCCTTCAGAGCCGTCCGCCAGACCGGAGCCGCTAGAGCTCTCCGCCAGACAGGATCAGCCAGAGCCTTCCGCCAGACAGGATCAGCCAGAGCCTTCCGCCAGACAGGATCAGCCAGAGCCTTCCGCCAGACAGGATCAGCCAGAGCCTTCCGCCAGACAGGATCAGCCAGAGCCTTCCGCCAGACAGGATCAGCCAGAGCCTTCCGCCAGACAGGAGCAGCCAGAGCCTTCCGTCAGACCGGATCAGCCAGAGCCTTCCGCCAGACCGGATCAGCCAGAGCCTTCCGCCAGACCGGATCAGCCAGAGCCTTCGGCCAGACAGGATCAGCCTGATCCGTCGGCCAGCCATGAGCAGCCAGATCCGTCGGCCAGCCATGAGCAGCCAGATCCGTCGGCCAGCCATGAGCAGCCAGATCCGTCGGCCAGCCATGAGCAGCCAGATCCTTCAGCCCGCCATGAGCCGTTCAGCCAGGATCCGCCAGAGCCGTCCAGCCAGGATCCGCCAGAGCCAGCCAGCCAGGATCCGCCATTGAGTCAGGTGCTGCCCCTTATCCTGGTGCTGCCCCTTAGTCCGGTACTGCCCCTTAGTCCGGTGCTGCCCCTTAGTCCGGTGCTGCCTCTTAGTCCGGTGCTGCCCCTTAAACCGGTGGGGGTCATTTGGAGGAACCTACGTAAGCGGGTAGTGACGATGGTGGGGTGGTGGTCTAGGCCGGAGCCAGAACCGCCACCGAGGAGGTATGCCCGCCCAGCCCTCCCCTGTTTGGGGGTTTTGAGGCGCGGTCGCAGTCCGCGCCTTTAGGGGGGGGTACTGTCACACCCTGGTTCTGGGACTCATTATGTTGAGCCAGGGTGTGTGCAGTCTATGTGGTTTGGTTCTATGTTGGGTGTCAAAGTGTTGTAATTATGTTGATTAGTCATATGACTCCCAATCGGAGGTAACGAGTGTCAGCTGTCGGCTCGTTATCTCTGATTGGGAGCCATATTTATTCTGTATGTGTTCTTGTGGGCATTGTGGGTTATTGTTCCGTGTTTCAGTCGTTGTACTGTGGACTTCACGAGTCGTCTTTTGTTTTGTATTTCACGTGCTTTACTCTAATTAAAGTCATGTTCGTTCAACGCGCTGCGCTTTGGTCTCCTTCACTCCTAGACGATCGTGACAAGGCTGGTGTTCCTGGCACAGAACTTGTGACGAGGGAGGCAGTGAATTGTTCCATGGTAAACTGAGAAACATACAGACTGTCTGGTTAATGCTTGAGGAAGATAGTTTTTAAAAAGTTTAAAACTTGAATTCATAATGACCGGTGTTATGCTGAAAAAATACTGCACTTCTTATATTTGGCAGGAAAAAGGTTTTTATTTATTACATTTACATTCTACATTTACATCATTTAGCAGACGCTCTTATCCAGAGTGACTTACAAATTGGTGCATTCAACTTATGATAGCCAGTGGGACAACCACCTTTCAAAAAAAGTAAAAAATATGGGGGGTGGGGGGAAGAAGGATTACTTTATACCATTCCAGGTATTCCTTAAAGAGGTAGGGTTTCAAGTGTCTTCAAAAAGGTGGCCAGTGACTCCGCTGTCCTGGCGTCGTGGGGGAGCTTTTTCCACCATTGGGGTGCCAGAGCAGTGAATAGCTTTGACTGGGCTGAGTGGGAACTGTGCTTCCGTAGAGGTAGGGGGGCTAGCAGGCCAGAGGTGGATGAACGTAGTCCCCTCGTTTGGGTGTAGGGTCTGATCAGAGCCTAAAGGTAAGGAGGTGCCGTTCCCCTCACAGCTCCGTAGGCAAGCACCATGGTCTTGTAGTAGATGCGAGCCTCAACTGGAAGCCAGTGGAGTGTGCGGAGGAGCGGGGTGACATGAGAGAACTTGGGAAGGTTGAACACCAGACCCTTCTGGATAAGTTGTAGGGGGTTCTGGATAAGTTGTAGGGGTTTAATGGCACAGGCAGGGAGCCCAGCCAACAGCGAGTTGCAGTAATCCAGACGAGAGATGACAAGTGCCTGGATTAGGACCTGTGCCGCTTTCTGTGTAAGGTAGGGTCGTACTCTGCGAATGTTGTAGTGCAAGAACCTGCAGGATCGGGTCACCACTTTGATGTTAGCGGAGAACGACAGGGTGTTGTCCAGGGTCACGCCAAGGTTCTTTGCACTCTGGGAGGAGGACACAATGGAGTTGTCAACCGTGATGGCGAGATCATGGAGCGGGCAGTCCTTCCCCTGGAGGAAGAGCAGCTCCGTCTTGCCGAGGTTCAGCTTGAGGTGGTGATCCGACATCCACACTGATATGTCTGCCAGACATGCAGAGATGCGATTTGCCACCTGGTTATGAGAAAATTAATTGTGTGTCATCTGCGTAGCAATGATAAGAGAGACCATGTGAGGATATGACAGAGCCAAGTGACTTGGTTTATAGAGAGAATAGGAGAGGGCCTAGAACTGAGCCCTGTGGGACACCAGTGGTGAGAGCACGTGGTGCGGAGACAGATTCTCGCCACACCAGCTGGTAGGAGCGACCTGTCAGGTAGGACGCAATCCAAGAGTGAGCAGCGCCGGAGATGCCCAACACGGAGAGTGTGGAGAGGAGGATCTGATGGTTCACAGTATCAAAGGCAGCGAATAGGTCTAGAAGGATAAGAGCATAGGAGAGAGAGTTAGCTTTAGCATTGCGGAGAGCCTCCGTGACACAGAGAAGAGCAGTCTCATTTGAATGACCAGTCTTGAAACCTGACTGGTTTGGATCAAGAAGGTCATTCTGAGAGAGATACCAGGAGAGTTGGCTAGAGACGGCACGCTCAAGAGTTTTGGAGAGAAAATAAATAAGGGATACTGGTCTGTAGTTGTTGACATCGGAGGCATCGAGTGTAGTTTTTTTGAGGAGGGGTGCAACTCTCGCTCTCTTGAAGACGGAAGGGACATGGCCAGCGGTCAAGGAATAGTTGATCAGTGAGGTGAGGTAAGGGAGAAGGTCACCGGAGATGGTCTGGAGAAGAGAGGAGGGGATAGGGTCAAGCGGGCAGGTTGTTGGGCGACCGGCCGTCACAAGTCGCAAGATTTTATCTGGAGAGAGAGGGCAGAAAGAAGTCAAAGCATAGGGTAGGGCAGTGTGAGCAGGACCAGAGGTGTCATTCGACTTAATAAATGAGGATCGGATGTCGTCAACCTTCTTTTCAAAATGGTTGACGAAGTCATCCACAGAGAGGGAGGAGGGAGGGGGAGGAGGAGGAGGATTCAGGAGGGAGGAGAAGGTGGCAAAGAGCATCCTAGGGTTAGAGGCAGATGCTTGAAATTTTAAGTGGTAGAAAGTGGCTTTAGCAGCGGAAACATAGGAAGAGAATGTAGAGAGGAGGGAGTGAAAAGATGACAGGTCCGCAGGGAGTCTAGTTTTCCTCCATTTCCGCTTGGCTGCCCGGAGCCCTCTTCTGTGAGCTCGCAATGAGTCGTCAAGCCACGGAGCAGGAGCGGAGGACCGAGCCGGTCGGGAGGATAGGGGACATAGAGAGTCAAAAGATGCAGAAAGGGAGGAGAGGAGGGTTGAGGAGGCAGAATCAGGAGATCGGATTGAGAAGGATTTAGCAGAGGGAAGAGATGATAGGATGGAAGAGGAGAGAGTAGCGGGAGAGAGAGAGCGGAGTTTGCGACGGCACATTACCATCTGAGTAGGGGCAGAGTGAGTAGTGTTGGAGGAGAGCGAGAGAGAAAATGATACAAAGTAGTGGTCGGAGACTTGGAGGGGAGTTGCAGTGAGATTAGTAGAAGAACAGCATCTAGTAAAGATGAGGTCAAGCGTATTGCCTGCCTTGTGAGTAGGGGGGGACAGTGAGAGGGTGAGGTCAAAAGAGGAAAGGAGTGGAAAGAAGGAGGCAGAGAGAAATGAGTCAACGGCAGACGTAGGGAGGTTAAAGTCACCCAGAACTGTGATGGTTGAGCCATCCTCAGGAAAGGAACTTATCAAGGCGTCAAGCTCATTGATGAACTCTCCAAGGGAACCTGGAGGGCGATAAATGACAAGGATGTTAAGCTTGAATGTGCTAGTGACTGTGACAGCATGGAATTCAAATGAGAGAGAATGTCCACTTGGGAGAGATGAGGATTGTTGTGCCACGGCCGCGCTGACCAGATGCTTTCGGGGTATGCGAGAACACATGGTCAGACGAGGAAAGAGCAGTAGGAGTAGCATTGTTTTCTGTGGCAATCCATGTTTCCGTCAGCGCCAAGAAGTCGAGAGGCCCTTGCTGGCCACAGAACGGCAGTTCCAGAGGTTGCCGGAGACCTTGAACTCCATGTGGGTCGTGCGCGCAGGGACCACCAGATTAGAGTGAAAGCAGCCACGAGGTGTGAAGCATTTGTATGGCCTGTGCAGAGAGGAGAGAACAGAGATGGACAGACACATAGTTGACAGGCTACAGAAAAAGGCTACAATAATGCAAAGGAGATCAGAATGAAATGAACTAAACAACTGGGAAAGCGAGAGAGCGGGGCCTCCTTCACTTACGTTTCACTGAAACACTCAAATATAACTCTCCCAAATTCACTTTAGAAATTATAATTGTTGTAAACTACAGCGGTTCAATGTTTTCTAGGAATAGACTCTAACTTAGTTTATTCAGCTAGCTAACTTGGTACAGTATTCTTCCGTGAAAACCGTCCAGGGCACCGAATCCTATGACGCCATAGCCAACTAGCATGCCAGCCTCCAATAACACGGTTTAGCACCAATACTCGGTTACAACAAACCACCAGTGTGTTAACACGCCAAACAGAACATTCGTGTTGAACTTATTCAGCCAGTTAGTTAGCTAGAATAGTTAGCATACTAGCTAGCCATTGCTCTCTGCCAACGAACCAACCCCTCCTCCCACGGCACGAAACACACAGAGAGAGCCAAGCTAACGTTAACTAGTCACCCATGTCCCGAATTCCCTTGAACGACTCTGGTTACCAGTATGTAAAAACAAAACAAAAATAAATGTAGGTTATAACTTACCCTTAGTAGCTACTGTTAGCCAGTTAAGTGCAAAGCTAGCCACTGAATCGATTCAGCCAGTTCGCGTCTGTCCCAAAGGAGAGAAAGCGTCTCCAAATATTACAACTAGGTCGTTCCAGCTATTGTTTAGTTAGCTATCCAGGTAGCAACAAGCTAGCTACATTTCGAGTACAGTAGCTACTAACTACCTAACGTTAACGCTTCAGATAATGAAGTTAGAAAAACAACTGAATGGTAGGTAGCTAGCTGGCATAATTACAGGTACTCTTAAGCGTGAAATAACATTGGAAACAACTATCCACAGTTGCTAATAGTTACCAGTAGCTACCCGCTAGCTAGCTAGCTTTATTGGTCCAGGTAGTTGGTTAGCTAGCCTCGTGCTTCACCGGGCTCAGCCGAATACAATACTTACCTACAATAATTACCTACAATAACCTACAATAACTACCTAGATAAACTACCTACAATCCCTAACTACAATGCCTACCTACAATCTAAATACATGGTTTAAGCTTTACTCGACACCATATAAGAAGCCAAGCTTACCTCCCGCTAGAGAAAATGTAGGTGAGGAAGCAGTGGATGGGGAACTGAGGTGCGTAGAGGGAAACAGCCGTCCCTGTGAACATCAACGTCACCCCCAGGCCTCGGCTGCTTGTATGTCATTTTCTTTACATGCTGTGTACTTTAAATATATTTGTATTTCATTTTACTGCATGTTTATTTAACTCATATATCTTTGTTTGTTTTACAGAAGTTACAAATATAAAAAAATAATTTTTGCTTTCTGATTCTGGAACGTTAAAATATTGTAATTTATTAATTTTGAAGTGCTCATGTTTTATTTTATTTTTTATTTTATTGTATATCGTGATATTATATCGTTATCGTCTGGACAGTGGGAAATATTGTGATATTAATTTTAGTTCATATCGTCCACCCCTAGTGTGTGTATGAGTGTTTGAGCAGGTGTCGTGTGAGGGAATGTGCCCCCTTGCAGTATAGTGTGTGTGTTCATAAAGTTACTATACTTCCTTGTGCAGGCCAGTCACATTGGGTTTGCTCCAGCAGGGATGACTGTAATATTCTCTAATACACTTTGATAACAGCCGTGGCCAGATCCTCATTCACAAAGTTATCCTGTTGGTCAGAACAACCCTGTAGCCTGTCATTCTGTGGGCCAGAAGAGCCCTGTTGCCTGTCATCCTGTGGGCCAGAACAGCCCTGTTGACTGTCATCCTGTGATGGCCTGTGGGTAATAAGAGAGGGAAGAGAGACTGATGGCCCGTGGGTAGAAAGAGAGGCAAGAGAGACTGGTGGCCCGTGGGTAGAAAGAGAGGGAAGAGAGACTGGTGGCCCGTGGGTAGAAAGAGAGGGAAGAGAGACTGGTGGCCCGTGGGTAGAAAGAGAGGGAAGAGAGACTGGTGGCCCGTGGGTAGAAAGAGAGGGAAGAGAGACTGATGGCCCGTGGGTAGAAAGAGAGGGAAGAGAGACTGATGGCCCGTGGGTAGAGAGAGAGTGAAACAGAGACTGATGGCCTGTGGGTAGCTCAACGGCTGCCTAGGTTGTATCCCAAATTGCAACCTATTGCCTATATAGTGCACTGCTTTTGGCCTGAGCCCTGTGAGCTTTAGAGTGAATAGGGTGCCATTTGGGACGCACCATTGATGGTATTGGAGCAGATCCGGAGCAATCCAACCAAAGCAAGTTGCGGAGATGCGATTCGGTACCAGATGGTGTACATCTGTACGTGTTGTCATTGTACCCAGAGATAACATCTGGTAGTGATCTACTCTGCTATTCCAGGTGACATATTCAAGTAGGACTGAAACAATGTATGAGGAGGAGAGAGAAGTAGAAGGAAGGTTAATCTTGGTTTGTTCCTCTGTGTTTTGTCCGCAGGTCATTTGCTTGAAATTCTATTACAAACAGTTTTTGAACACACTGTTCGCTTTTTTTTCCAATTATAAAGCAAGGAGTACATACTTTGAAAAACATTGTTTTTACAATCATAACAAAACATAACATTCTCACGCCCTCAAGGCTACCATCAGACATTTATACATTAGTATAAATTAATTAATGAATTTATACATTACCATTCCTTCTCTAAATGAGGTTCCATAATCGATTAGCACATTATAATTTTCACTCTCTTTATTTCTCATCATCTATCCACTCCTCTTATATCCATGTCCAACATGTTTCTAGTGATATCATTTTAATTAGAACGCCAATGATATGGAGAACGTGTACTGCTCCTCATCCTTGGATTGTTTCATCAATAGCAGCTTGCTGGGCCAGAGACAATAGACACATTATGGGAAGGTCTCCCTCCCTCCCTCTCTCGCTGTCATAACCTGTAATCTCCCTGTGATGAACACAATAATCACGACCATGTGACGGGTAAGTGGAGCACACCAGACCTGACAGCCGCCTGCCTGGCTTGATTGATGATATTGTTTTTAAAAAGAGAAAATGGAAGGTTTACTGGGGATCCTCTCTCTAGAA
Organism: Coregonus lavaretus; assembly: GCF_964263955.1. Classification (NCBI taxonomy): domain Eukaryota; kingdom Metazoa; phylum Chordata; class Actinopteri; order Salmoniformes; family Salmonidae; genus Coregonus; species Coregonus lavaretus. The sequence continues at coordinate 45,034,417 of NC_140003.1, forward strand.
AAGTCACATTCCACTAGGAAGAAAGGAAGCCATTGTGAACCTTAATCCACTCTTAAAATGGACTCAGGGACTAGGGGTGTGTGATGTGTTGTTGGGTGGGAGGGTGGGTGGGTGGGATCTCTGTGTGTGTGTGTGTGTGTGTGTGTGTGTGTGTGTGTGTGTGTGTGTGTGTGTGTGTGTGTGTGTGTGTGTGTGTGTGTGTGTGTGTGTGTGTGTGTGTGTGTGTGTGTGTGTGTGTGTGTGTGATGTGTTGTTTGGCGAGAGAGTGGGATCTCTGAGTGTGTGCCATGTGGTGTTTTGGTTTGTGTGTGTGTGTGTGTGTGTTTCCAAGGCATGCTAAAAGGTCTGCCCTAGCCAGAGTGTGTTCCTGTTGTGTTTCACATTGATTCTAGTCTGGACACACGGTCACAGGGGACGTATGGCTCTGACAGAGGTGCTGACTGATGCACTGAGCATTTGTCCCCAGTTTGGCCTCTCTCTTTCTCTCTCTCCCCAATGACTCCTCCTTTTCTTTTCTCCCTCCCTCCCTCCCTCCCTCCCTCCCTCCCTCCCTCCCTCCCTCCCTCCTTATCTGTGCAGCTGATGAATGGTGAAAGGAGAGGAGATGAGGCAGTGCCTCTAACCCGATGCCTGATGTGTGGGAACCACATTGTGCCCATCAGCTCAGCGCAAGAGACCTATGGTAACGCTGCTTTCTCTGGTACGCTTGATAAACCAGACCCTCTCATCTTTCCAGCCTGAATGGCATTACTGTGCTACATGGGGAATGGGAGTGGACAGAGAGAGAGAGAGAGAGAGAGAGAGAGAGAGAGAGAGAGAGAGAGAGAAAGAGAGAGAGAGAGAGAGAGAGAGAGAGAGAGAGAGAGAGAGAGAGAGAGAGAGAGAGAGAGAGAGGGTTTAGGGGTTAGGTTTTAGAGGTTGGGGTTGGGGTTAGGGGTTAGAGGTTAGGGTTAGTGTTAGGGTTAGGCGTCAGTGTTAGAGGTTAGATTTTAGAGGTTAGGGGTTAGGGTTAGGGGTTAGTGTTAGGGGTTAGGTTTTAGAGGTTAGGGGTTAGGGTTAGGGGTTAGGTTTTAGAGGTTATAGGTTAGGGGATAGGGTTAGGGGTTAGGGTTAGGTTTTAGAGGTTAGGGGATAGGGTTAGGGGTTAGGGGTTAGGGTTAGGTTTTAGAGGTTAGGGGTTAGGGTTAGGGGTTAGGTTTTAGAGGTTAGCGGTTAGGGTTAGGGGTTAGGTTTTAGAGGTTATAGGTTAGGGGATAGGGTTAGGGGTTAGGGTTAGGTTTTAGAGGTTAGAGGTTAGGGTTAGGGGTTAGGGTTAGGGGTTAGGTTTTAGAGGTTAGGGTTAGGGTTAGGGGTTAGGTTTTAGAGGTTAGGGGTTAGGGTTAGGGGTTAGGTTTTAGAGGTTAGGGGTTAGGGTTAGGGGTTAGGGTTAGGGGTTAGATTTTAGAGGTTAGGGGTTAGGGTTAGGGGTTAGGGGTTAGGGGTTAGGGTTAGGTTTTAGAGGTTAGGGGTTAGGGTTAGGGGTTAGGTTTTAGAGGTTAGCGGTTAGGGTTAGGGGTTAGGTTTTAGAGGTTAGGGGTTAGGGGTTAGGGGTTAGGGGTTAGGGGTTAGGGTTAGGGTTAGGGTTAGGGTTAGGTGTTAGGGTTAGGGGTTAGGTTTTAGAGGTTAGGGGTTAGGGTTAGGGGTTAGGGTTAGGGGTTAGGTTTTAGAGGTTAGGGGTTAGGGTTAGGGGTTAGGTTTTAGAAGTTAGAGGTTAGAGGTTAGAGGTTAGGGGTTAGGGTTAGGGGTTAGGGTTAGGGTTAGGGGTTAGGGGTTAGGGGTTAGGGGTTAGTCTGCTGCTCTTCTACTGTGCCCACCAACCAACACTGACATAGCATTGGTGTCTCTTTGTGTGGTTAGAGTTGAATGACAGATAATGGGATTCAGATTATTTTATTCATCTCTTGGTTGGAAATATACAGTACTATGCATTGATACATACAGTCAGATACAGTACTATGCATTGACTTACTATGAGTATGTGGTTGTCTCACCTAGCTAGCTTAAGATGAATACACTATAAATCACTCTGGATAAGAACGTCTGCTAGTTCCTGCACTGTCATGTGATGTGTTGTAGTTTTGTGGTAGAAGGCTGTGCAGTGCCCCATTACTGTAATGATTTTAAATGACCAGTACTCTTCCAACCTGATGTGTTAGACATGTACAGTTGTTAGGGGGTTTAGGGAGAAATCACATTGTACTTTACAGTGCATCAGATAAGAGCAGCTATTACAGGAATAACTGCTGAGGCTGAGCTCTGTGTAGAAGTCACTTTGGTTACATCTGACAAGTGGATTACGGCTCTCTTCTCTTTACTGCCTTTCTCTCTCTCCCTCTCCCTCTCCCTCCCTCGCTCGCTCTCTCTCTCTCTCTCTCTCTCTCTCTCTCTCTCTCTCTCTCTCTCTCTCTCTCTCTCTCTCTCTCTCTCGCTCCGTCTCTCTCGCTCCGTCTCTCTCTCTCTCTCGCTCCGTCTCTCTCTCGCTCCGTCTCTCTCTCTCTCTCTCTCTCTCTCTCTCTCCCTCGCTCTGTCTCTCTCTCTCCCTCTCTCTCTCTCTCTCTCTCGCTCTCTCTCTCTCTCTCGCTCCGTCTCTCTCTCGCTCCGTCTCTCTCTCTCTCCGTCTCTCTCTCTCTCTCCTTCTCTCTCTCTCTCTCTCTCTCCCTATCTCTCGCTCCGTCTCTCTCTCTCTCTCTTGCTCTCTCTCTCTCTCTCTCTTTCCGTCTCCGTCTCTCTCTATGGGATTTAGATTTGTGATGAAAAGCCATAATCACTCTCCCCACACCCACATTGAAGTTTAAGATTATAGGTCTTCTGGAAAAAAGACATCATGATAATAATGATAATGGTGAAGCTGATGATACTAATAATCCATCGCTGTCTATCAACCAGTTTTGATAACTGATTTGTTACTGGAATTTCTGATGGGGTGTGATAAGACTTAGCAGAGACATAACATGGGCAGATACATGAAAAATTACAAAGTTTACTATTTCATTAATCCTGAAAAATCTCCAAAATATAGATTGAGTCAATCCACACATTAACTGCATATACAGAAGGTGCTTGTAGCCAGGGAGTCTGCATGCATGGGTGCAGTTTGGAGTAGAGGCCCTCAAAACTGTCAGAGCACCCCCAAAAACCAAATAAATACCCGTACACTGTGACTCTCTCTCCCCTTCTCTCTCTCTCTCTCTCTCTCTCTCTCTCTCTCTCTCTCTCTCTCTCTCTCTCTTCCCCTCTCCCTCTATCTCTCTCACTCTCTCTCTCAATCTCTTTCTCTTTCTCCCACTAAGTGGCTGCTTTTCTTCTCTCTGGGAGCTTTAATGAATGCGTGTTCTGTGGTGTCTCGTTGTGCGATCCCTCGGCAGCCAGGCTTAGCCCTGATCAGAGACACTGATAGGAGAGGCTGTTGGGAAGCAGTGTCCACTGCCACGACACCAGGAGGCTCCCACAACCCAGAAAGGCCATTCTGAGGTCCACTTGGAGTCTGAGTGAGAGTAGAGGCAACTCTACTGTGAATGTCTGGAGTGGGTCCACTGAAGTGCTCTCCTGTGTAGAGAATTCGTTTTGGGGAGATGGAGAAAGAGAGAGAGAGAGAGAGAGAGAGAGAGAGAGAGAGAGAGAGAGAGAGAGAGAGAGAGAGAGAGACAGAGAGAGACAGAGAGAGACAGAGAGAGAGAGAGATTATGTTGAATGGCGCTGAAGAACATGGCAGCCGTTTTACAGCCCTCTAGCCAATTGTACTATTATGTGTGTTTTTTCGCGTTATTTGTAATTTACTCTGTACATAATGTTTCTGCCACCGTCTCTTCTGACCAAAAAGAGCTTCTGGATATCAGGACAGCGATTACTCACCTCGTATTGGACAAAGATTTTTTCTTCAACGAGTCGGACGTAAAGGATATCCTACAGGGCCCAAATCACTGTCATTCGCATGAGAAAGAGACAGAGATATTGTGGACGTAGGTCGGGGTGCCTTGTAAGGAACCGACGGTGAGCGAGTAAACTGCCTCTTCCTAATTGGACGACCTAAGATTAAGGTTATCCTACCAACGGGACATTAAAAACTGTAATATCTTATGTTTCACTGAGTCGTGGCTGAGTGACGACATGGATAACATACAGCTGGCTGGCTATACGCTTCATCGGCAGGATAGAACGGCTGACTCCGGTAAGACAAGGAGTGGCGGTCTGTGTATATTTGTAAACAACAGCTGGTGCATAAAATTTAATACTAAGGAAGTCTCGAGGTTTTGCTCGCCTGAGGTAGAGTATCTCATGATAAGGTGTAGACCACACTATTTCCCAAGAGAGTTTTCATCTATGTTTTTCGTAGCTGTCTATTTACCACCATAAACCGATGCAGGCACTAAGATTGCACTCAATGAGCTATATACGGCCATAAGCAAACAGGAAAACACTCATCCAGAGACAGCGCTCCTAGTGGCCGGGGACTTTAATGCAGGGAAACTTAAATCCGTTCTACCTCATTTCTACCAGCATGTTAAATGTGCAACAAGAGGGGGAAAAAAACTCTAGACCACCTTTACTCCACAAACAGAGACACGTACAAAGCTCTCCCTCGCCCTCCATTTGGCAAATCTGACCATAACTCTATCCTCCTGATTCCTGCTTATAAGCAAAAACTAAAGCAGGAAGCACCAGTGACTCAGTTAATAAGGAAGTGGTCAAATGACGCAGATGCTAAGCTACAGGACTGTTTTGCTAGCACAGACTGGAATATGTTCCGGGATTCTTCCGATAGCATTGAGGAGTACACCACATCAGTCACTGGCTTCATCAAGAAGTGCATCGATGATGTCGTCCCCACGGTGACCGTACGTACATACCCCAACCAGAAGCCATGGATTACAGGCATCATCCGCACTGAGCTAAACGGTAGAGCTTCCGCTTTCAAGGAGCGGGACTCTAACCAGGCCGCTTATAAGAAATCCCGCTATGCCCTCCGACGAACCATCAAACAGGCAAAGAGTCAATACAGGACTAAGATTGAATCGTACTACACCGGCTCTGACGCTCGTCAGATGTGGCAGGGCTTGAAAACTATTACAGACTACTAAGGGAAGCACAGCCGCGAGCTGCCCAGTGACACAAGCCTACCAGAGGAGCTAAATCACTTCTATGCTCACATCGAGGCAAGCAACACTGAAGCATGCATGAGAGCACCAGCTGTTCCAGACAGCTTAGCATCTGCTTCATCGGACACTTCCGTATAGAGCGCATCACTGTTACTTCCTGTTTGAGTTTTTGCTTGTAAACAGGAATCAGGAGGATAGAGTTATGGTCAGATTTGCCAAATAGAGGGCGAGGGTGAGCTTTGTACGTGTCTCTGATTGTGGAGTAAAGGTGATCTAGAGTTTTTTCGCCTCTAGTTGCATAAGTGACATGCCGGTAGATATGAGTTAAAACGAATTTCGTTTTCTTCCATTAAAGTCACCTGCCAATAGGAGCATAACCTCTGGGTGAGGATTTTCTTGAGATATATACAGTGAGGGAAAAAAGTATTTGATCCCCTGCTGATTTTGTACGTTTGCCCACTGACAAAGAAATGATCAGTCTATAATTTTAATGGTAGGTTTATTTGAACAGTGAGAGACAGATTAACAACAACAAAATCCAGAAAAACGCATGTCAAAAATGTTATAAATTGATTTGCATTTTAATGAGGGAAATAAGTATTTGACCCCTCTGCAAAACATGACTTAGTACTTGGTGGCAAAACCCTTGTTGGCAATCACAGAGGTCAGACGTTTCTTGTAGTTGGCCACCAGGTTTGCACACATCTCAGGAGGGATTTTGTCCCACTGCTCTTTGCAGATCTCCTCCAAATCATTAAGGTTTCGAGGCTGACGTTTGGCATCTCCAACCTTCAGCTCCCTCCACAGCTTTTCTATGGGATTAAGGTCTGGAGACTGGCTAGGCCACTCCAGGACCTTAATGTGCTTCTTCTTGAGCCACTCCTTTGTTGCCTTGGCCGTGTGTTTTGGGTCATTGTCATGCTGGAATACCCAACCACGACCCATTTTCAATGCCCTGGATGAGGGAAGGAGGTTCTCACCCAAGATTTGATGGTACATGGCCCCGTCCATCGTCCCTTTGACGTTTTGAAGTTGTCCTGTCCCCTTAGCAGAAAAACACCCCCAAAGCACAATGTTTCGACCTCCATGTTTGACGGTGGGGATGGTGTTCTTGGGGTCGTAGGCAGTATTCCTCCTCCTCCAAACACAGCGAGTTGAGTTGATGCCAAAAGCTCAATTTTTGTCTCATCTGACCGCAACACTTTCATCCAGTTCTCCTCTGAATCATTCATATGTTCATTGGCAAACTTCAGACGGGCATGTATATGTGCTTTCTTGAGCAGGGGGACCTTGCGGGCGCTGCAGGATTTCAGTCCTTCACGGCGTAATGTGTTACCAATTGTTTTCTTGGTGACTATGGTCCCAGCTGCCTTGAGATCATTGAAAAGATCCTCCCGTGTAGTTCTGGGCTGATTCCTCACCATTCTCATGATCATTGCAACTCCACGAGGTGAGATCTTGCATGGAGCCCCAGGCCAAGGGATATTGACAGGTCTTTTGTGTTTCTTCCATTTGCGAATAATCACACCAATTGTTGTCACCTTCTCACCAAGCTGCTTGGCGATGGTCTTGTAGCCCATTCCAGCCTTTTGTAGGTCTACAATCTTGTCCCTGACATCCTTGGAGAGCTCTTTGGTCTTGGCCATGGTGGAGAGTTTGGAATCTGATTGATTGATTGCTTCTGTGGACAGGTGTCTTTTATACAGGTAACAAGCTGAGATTAGGAGCACTCCCTTTAAGTGTGTGCTCCTAATCTCAGCTCGTTACCTGTATAAAAGACACCTGGGTACCAGAAATCTTTCTGATTGAGAGGGGGTCAAATACTTATTTCCCTCATTAAAATGTAAATCAATTTATAACATTTTTGACATGTGTTTTTCTGGATTTTTTTGTTGTTATTCTGTCTCTCACTGTTCAAATAAACCTACCATTGAAATTATAGACTGATAATTTCTTTGTCAGTGGGCAAACGTACAAAATCAGAGAGAGAGAGAAAGAGAGAGAGAGAGATACAGAGAGAGAGAGAGAGAGAGAGATACAGAGAGTGAGAGATACAGAGTGACAGAGAGAGAGAGAGAGAGAGAGAAAGCGAGAGAGAGAGAGAGAGAGAGAGAGAGAGAGAGAGATACAGAGAGAGAGAGAGAGAGAGATACAGAGATAGAGAGAGAGATACAGAGTGAGAGAGAGAGAGAGAGAGAGAGAGAGAGAGAGAGAGAGAGAGAGAGAGAGAGAGAGAGAGAGAGAGAGAGAGACAGAGAGAGACAGAGAGAGAAAGATATTATGTTGAATGGCGCTGAAGAACATGGCAGCCGTTTTACAGCCCTCTAGCCAATTGTACTATTATGTGTGTTTTTTCGCGTTATTTGTAATTTACTCTGTACATAATGTTTCTGCCACCGTCTCTTCTGACCAAAAAGAGCTTCTGGATATCAGGACAGCGATTACTCACCTCGTATTGGACAAAGATTTTTTCTTCAACGAGTCGGACGTGAAGGATATCCTACAGACACCCGACAAGGCCCAAATCACTGTCATTCACATGAGAAAGAGACAGAGATATTGTGGACGTAGGTCGGGGTGCCTTGTAAGGATCCGACGGCGAGCGAGTAAACTGCCTCTTCCTTATTGGACGACCTAAGATTAAGGTTATCCTACCAACGGGACATTAAAAACTGTAATGTCTTATGTTTCACTGAGTCGTGGCTGAGTGACGACATGGATAACATACAGCTGGCTGGCTATACGCTTCATCGGCAGGATAGAACGGCTGACTCCGGTAAGACAAGGAGTGGCGGTCTGTGTATATTTGTAAACAACAGCTGGTGCATAAAATCTAATACTAAGGAAGTCTCGAGGTTTTGCTCGCCTGAGGTAGAGTATCTCATGATAAGCTGTAGACCACACTATTTCCCAAGAGAGTTTTCATCTATGTTTTTCGTAGCTGTCTATTTACCACCATAAACCGATGCAGGCACTAAGATTGCACTCAATGAGCTATATACGGCCATAAGCAAACAGGAAAACACTCATCCAGAGACAGCGCTCCTAGTGGCCGGGGACTTTAATGCAGGGAAACTTAAATCCGTTCTACCTCATTTCTACCAGCATGTTAAATGTGCAACAAGAGGGGGAAAAAAAACTCTAGACCACCTTTACTCCACAAACAGAAACACGTACAAAGCTCTCCCTCGCCCTCCATTTGGCAAATCTGACCATAACTCTATCCTCCTGATTCCTGCTTATAAGCAAAAACTAAAGCAGGAAGCACCAGTGACTCAGTTAATAAGGAAGTGGTCAAATGACGCAGATGCTAAGCTACAGGACTGTTTTGCTAGCACAGACTGGAATATGATCCGGGATTCTTCCGATAGCATTGAGGAGTACACCACATCAGTCACTGGCTTCATCAAGAAGTGCATCGATGATGTCGTCCCAACGGTGACCGTACGTACATACCCCAACCAGAAGCCATGGATTACAGGCAACATCCGCACTGAGCTAAACGGTAGAGCTTCCGCTTTCAAGGAGCGGGACTCTAACCAGGCCGCTTATAAGAAATCCCGCTATGCCCTCCGACGAACCATCAAACAGGCAAAGAGTCAATACAGGACTAAGATTGAATCGTACAACACCGGCTCTGACGCTCGTCAGATGTGGCAGGGCTTGAAAACTATTACAGACTACTAAGGGAAGCACAGCCGCGAGCTGCCCAGTGACACAAGCCTACCAGAGGAGCTAAATCACTTCTAGGCTCACATCGAGGCAAGCAACACTGAAGCAAGCATGAGAGCACCAGCTGTTCCAGACAGCTTAGCATCTGCTTCATCGGACACTTCCGTATAGAGCGCATCACTGTTACTTCCTGTTTGAGTTTTTGCTTGTAAACAGGAATCAGGAGGATAGAGTTATGGTCAGATTTGCCAAAAAGAGGGCGAAGGTGAGCTTTGTACGTGTCTCTGATTGTGGAGTAAAGGTGATCTAGAGTTTTTTCGCCTCTAGTTGCATAAGTGACATGCCGGTAGATATGAGTTAAAACGAATTTCGTTTTCTTCCATTAAAGTCACCTGCCAATAGGAGCATAACCTCTGGGTGAGATTTTCTTGAGATATATACAGTGAGGGAAAAAAGTATTTGATCCCCTGCTGATTTTGTATGTTTGCCCACTGATAAAGAAATGATCAGTCTATAATTTTAATGGTAGTTTTATTTGAACAGTGAGAGACAGATTAACAACAAAAAAATCTAGAAAAACGCATGTCAAAAATGTTATAAATGGATTTGCATTTTAATGAGGGAAATAAGTATTTGACCCCTCTGCAAAACATGACTTAGTACTTGGTGGCAAAACCCTTTTTGGCAATCGCAGAGGTCAGACGTTTCTTGTAGTTGGCCACCAGGTTTGCACACATCTCAGGAGGGATTTTGTCCCACTCCTCTTTGCAGATCTTCTCCAAGTCATTAAGGTTTTGAGGCTGATGTTTGGCAACTTCAACCTTCTGCTCCATCCACAGATTTTCTATGGGATTAAGGTCTGGAGACTGGCTAGGCCACTCCAGGACCTTAATGTGCTTCTTCTTGAGCCACTCCTTTGTTGCCTTGGCAGTGTGTTTTGGGTCATTGTCATGCTGGAATAACCATCCACGACCCATTTTCAATGCCCTGAATGAGGGAAGGAGGTTCTCACCCAAGATTTGACGGTACATGGCCCCGTCCATCGTCCCTTTGACGTTTTGAAGTTGTCCTGTCCCCTTAGCAGAAAAACACCCCCAAAGCATAATGTTTCGACCTCCATGTTTGACGGTGGGGATGGTGTTCTTGGGGTCATAGGTAGTATTCCTCCTCCTCCAAACACGGCGAGTTGAGTTGATGCCAAAAGCTCAATTTTTGTCTCATCTGACCACAACACTTTCATCCAGTTCTCCTCTGAATCATTCAGATGTTCATTGGCAAACTTCAGACAGGCATGTATATGTGCTTTCTTGAGCAGGGGGACCTTGCGGGCACTGCAGGATTTCAGTCCTTCACGGCGTAGTGTGTTACCAATTGTTTTCTTGGTGACTATGGTCCCAGCTGCCTTGAGATCATTGAAAAGATCCTCCCGTGTAGTTCTGGGCTGATTCCTCACCATTCTCATGATCATTGCAACTCCACGAGGTGAGATCTTGCATGGAGCCCCAGGCCAAGGGATATTGACAGGTCTTTTGTGTTTCTTCCATTTGAGAATAATCGCACCAATTGTTGTCACCTTCTCACCAAGCTGCTTGGCGATGGTCTTGTAGCCCATTCCAGCCTTGTGTAGGTCTACAATCTTGTCCCTGACATCCTTGGAGAACATCCTTTGGTCTTGGCCATGGTGGAGAGTTTGGAATCTGATTGATTGATTGCTTCTGTGGACAGGTGTCTTTTATACAGGTAACAAGCTGAGATTAGGAGCACTCCCTTTAAGTGTGTGCTCCTAATCTCAGCTCGTTACCTGTATAAAAGACACCTGGGTACCAGAAATCTTTATGATTGAGAGGGGGTCAAATACTTATTTCCCTCATTAAAATGTAAATCAATTTATAACATTTTTGACATGCGTTTTTCTGGATTTTTTTTGTTGTTAATCTGTCTCTCACTGTTCAAATAAACATACCATTGAAATTATAGACTGATCATTTCTTTGTCAGTGGGCAAACGTACAAAATCAGAGAGAGAGAGAGAGAGAGAGAGAGAGAGAGAGAGAGAGCGAGAGAGAGAGAGAGAGCGAGAGAGAGAGAGAGAGAGAGAGAGAGAGAGGGGAGAGAGAGAGAGAGAGAGCGAGAGAGAGAGAGATACAGAGAGAGAGAGAGAGAGAGAGAGATACAGAGAGAGAGAGAGATAGAGAGAGAGAGAGAGATACAGAGAGAGAGAGATACAGAGTGAGAGAGAGAGATACTTAGAGAGAGAGAGAGAGATACAGAGTGAGAGAGAGATAGAGAGAGAGAGAGAGATACAGAGAGAGAGAGAGAGAGAGAGAGAGAGAGAGAGAGAGAGAGAGAGAGAGAGAGAGAGAGAGAGAGAGAGAGAGCGAGAGAGAGAGAGAGAGAGAGAGAGAGACAGAGAGAGAGAGAGAGAGAGAGAGAGAGAGATACAGAGAGAGGGGAAGAGAGAGAGAGAGATTCTAATTATATCAGAGTCTACGATCAGGACTTTCTCCAAAGGAAGCTGTTCTGTAATCACATTTTTATTGCACTGAGCAGAATTGAGTCCTGACTCCTCCGGCGAGAGCGTTATGGTTTCAGTGGCCTGGTTTTCAGCCCGCATGGCATTAGTCTCCGTCTCAACCAGATGTTTGTTAGATATGCACAGAACAAGCCATTCAATCGCCATTTAATAAGGAATGGGAGATAGAGGGAAGGAAAAGAGAGAGAGAAAAAGAGAGATGGGGAAAGAGAGTGAGAGAGACACACACATAGAGAGAGAAATAGAGAGAGAGAGAGAAATAGATAGAGAGAAATATGGAGAGAGAGAAATAGAGAGAGAGAGAGAGAGAGAGAGAGAGAGAGAGAGAGAGAGGGTATGACTGTAGAGAAGGTAATATCGACACATCCTCTTTTATTCACGACAGACACTGGTGTTAAAAGAAGCCTCTTTTGTTCCACTCTCTCTCACACACACACTCACACCCACTCACACACACTCACACACTCACACACACTCACACACACACAAACACACTCATCCCTGGGGCCAATTAGTCAAGTTAAAACGTCTTCATTTTTTTTCATTTGCGTGTTCAATGAGCGGGATAATTGGAATTAATAAGGCATTTTCATTTGGCGGAGATGGGATTTTTTTGGAACTTGTGTTGAGCGCCCTGGCAGTTGGTTACGATGAAGGAAACCACCAAAAAAGATATCATTAACTCGGTACAGTACAGAGGAAACACTTCCCCACATTAATCAACATACTCCTGCTGCGTTCCAAATGTCTCCGTATTCCCTATGTCCGGTGCTTCCCAGCCAATGTTAACTTTTTTATTTGGGGCTATGGCAGTCAATTGAAAAACATTCTAACAGTATTTCTGATTGTCTTCTCAACTCACCATCACATACTTTTAATGTGGGGCTATGACAGTCAATTGAAAATGAGTATAACATGAAATCTCTTATCTCACCACCGTTAATGAGATGGGTGTGGCTTGATGCATGTCGCGTTGGAGCTTCTCAAAGTCATGGGGGCGTGGTCGACAGTGTGCACCTCATCTCTAATGTCACATCCAAACTGGATCGATGTTTGGTTTTAATGCAGACGAGAGCACAGATATGAGCTGGCCAAGGGTGCCATGAGTTTTAATGCTCAGAGGGAGACGACAGGGTATTCCCTTTGGGTCAGGAAACAAAATTCCTCCGTAGTTGACCCGTGAATGTGTTCTCTCTGCTACCGCACGGCAAGCGGTACCGCAGCGTCAAGCCTAGGACCAAAAGGCTCCTTAACAGCTTCTACTCCCAAGCCATAAGACTGCTGAACAGTTAATCAAATGGCCACTCGGACTCTTTACATTGACATTATTTTACAGCACACTGAACATACCCTGTTTCCGTTTCATGCTTGGGAATCATGTGAGAACAATATGTCCTGTATAGCGAATAAAAAGTAATGCATGGGCGTCATGGCCCTCAACTCTTCACTAGTTTCCTGACTGTGTTTCTTTATTAATATATAGCTGATGGGTAATTGGAGAAGCTGAGAGGGGCTTTAGGTTGGTGGGTGGGAGTTGGAGAAGCTGAGAGGGGCTTTAGGTTGGTGGGTGGGAGTTGGAGAAGCTGAGAGGGGCTTTAGGTTGGTGGGTGGGAGTTGGAGAAGCTGAGAGGGGCTTTAGGTTGGTGGGTGGGAGTTGGAGAAGCTGAGAGGGGCTTTAGGTTGGTGGGTGGGAGTTGGAGAAGCTGACAGGGGCTTTAGGTTGGTGGGTGGGAGTTGGAGAAGCTGACAGGGGCTTTAGGTTGGTGGGTGGTAGTGAGAGAGTGAAGTATGGTTTCATTGGAGATCAAACCGAGGAGATTGAAAGCGTCTCTCACTGTGAGGATATTACTGTGATATGTGGCTTTCCTTTCTCTTTCATTCACAGCCCTGGTGCTCACACACACACACACACACACACACACACACACACACACAAACACACACATACACAAACACACACACACACACACACACACACACATACACACACACACACACACACACACACACACACACACAGACACACACATACACACACACAAACACACACACACACACACACACACACACACATACACACACACACACACACACACACACACACACACATCAAATCAAATCAAATGTTATTTGCCACATGCTTAGAATACAACAGGTGTAGACATTACCGTGAAATGCTTACTTACAGCCCTTAACCAACAATGCATTTATTTCTTAATAAAAAAAGTTAAATAAAACAACAACAACAAAAAAGTGTAAAATAAAATAACAGTAGGGAGGCTATATGACTTCTTCTCACACACACACACACACACACACACACACAAACACACACACACACATGCACACACAAACGCACACACCCACACACACACACACACAAACACACACACACTTTAAAACTGAACTTCTCCTCATATCTGAATATGTCATCGTCCTGTCCGCCTTCCTTTTCTATGGTAAACTATCGTCTCATATCCCTGTCGAAGCGACAAGCAGATGGCAGAGAATCTGCTCGGCTTTCTCCAAGGTCCCACCGCCCATGCCTCTTTTCCTCTGAGGAAGTTTATTTTAGAACCTGGAACTTATTATTCCCCACAAATACCAAATATAACATTTGCTTCAATGACACATTTTGACAGGCTACATTATTTATTTTTTTACATCTATTCCCACCCTGTTTCTCTACTCTTTCTGGGGTATGTTTTTTTGACACGTTTTGTGTGAGTTTTCTCTGAGACACATTATGAATATATATATTCCATGCAGGCAGAGGGGGCCGCATGCCATCTGTTGCTGTGATCTCATTGGCTGATTGGGTGTCTGTGTGATGCACTCTGGGCCTCTGACTCAGGGTTCTAAAATAAAACTAACACTGAAGTTGAAAACACACTGGAACATAGCACAGTGAGTCCACTTTAATACCTTTGTTCCTCAGAAAAGAGAAAATACTGAGCTCAGAGCGAGTGAACTTTGCCCATAACATACTGTAGTGTATATCTTAAGCTTCCTCTATGTCTCGTGAAACAGCTGAGTATCAAAGAGAAACCTGAGGAAGACATGGCCATTGGAGACCTGAGGAAGACATGGCCATTGGAGACCTGAGGAAGACATGGCCATTGGAGACCTGAGGAAGACATGGCCATTGGAGACCTGAGGAAGACATGGCCATTGGAGACCTGAGGAAGACATGGCCATTGGAGACCATGCAGGCTGTTCCTACTGTTGCCATGAACACAAACTACTTGACAACTTGAGTGTGGCTGCGGCTGCCCTACCATTGCGCTGTCACACATCCCACTCATCATCCCACTCAGTTCCTTGAGACTGCCTTCTCTCAGACTCTCTTTCAGACTCTCTTTCAGACTCTCTTTCTGACTCCCCCTCTCTCTCTCTCTCTCTCTCTCTCTCTCTCTCTCTCTCTCTCTCTCTCTCTCTCTCTCTCTCTCTCTTCTCTCTCTCTCTCTCTCTCTCTCTCTCTCTCTCTCTCTCTCTCTCTCTCTCCCTCTCTAGTCTGTGGTGAGGAAGATGGTAAAGAGAATGACAGAACAAACTGATAGAAATAACTAGATGATCATTTTCCATGTAGAAAAACAGTGGATAGGATTGCCTGAACATGTGAAAGTTGGTTTGGTGTCTCTAGTCAATAGTTACTGTTGGTGAGTTGTGCTATGCACATTTATGCAAATGTGATAGTTATAGTTGATAAAAGGTTTTAATCATGTTAAGATAGCCTGAACATTTTATGGTTGGTGTTGTAGCTTAATTGGCCAAGGAGCAGGAACGTTTTGTATAGCTACCTCTGTATTCCTATGCTTCTCATTCAAACTCATGTTAATTTATTACATTTACGTCATTTAGCAGACGCTCTTATCCAGAGCAACTTACAGTTAGTGAATACATATTATTATTTTTTTTATACTGGCCCCCCGTGGGAAACGAACCCACAACCCTGGCGTTGCAAACGCCATGCTCTATCAACTGAGCTACATCCCTGCCGGCCACTCCCTCCCCTACCCTGGGCCAATTGTGCGCCGCCCCATGGGTCTCCCGGTCGCGGCCGGCTGCGACAGAGCCTGGATTCGAACCAGGATCTCTAGTGGCACAGTTAGCACTGCGATGCAGTGCCTTAGACCACTGCGCCACTCAGGAGACAATTTATGCAAATGTTTAATGGTTATAGATCAAAAAGTATATACAGGATCAAAAATATGTTGACAAGCAATCTAAGTAGGGTCAGTCCAAACGTATCAACGTTGGTTTGTAGTTAATAGCTTAAAGCAGGAATCCGCATGCGACCCTGTGCCGGCTCACTGCTTTGAACGATAACAAGGGGGTTGAGCCATGAGCCATCTGGGCAAGGTGTATCTTTGTGCGAAATAACCTCCTATTCAAACAACCCTTGTTGCGCCAAGTCACTAGCTAGCTCACTTGTTTGCAGATAAACTGTTTTGGTAGCAGGGACAACATTTTCAGAAAATCTCGACATAAACATACCATCATTCTCGGTTCTTTGGATCTGAATCAACTCGACCCCAAAAAGAGAAAAAGTAGCGAGAAAAAGACTGCTCATGACCAGAAACAAGATAAACATTGAAATTAATTTTTTAAAGGTGGAAGAGTGACGATCGAAATGGCCACCGTTACCTGGGTAAATCTTGGGTTGCGTTGTTAGCCTGCTAGCTACATTAGCTGCTAACCTTAGTGTGTTCAATGTTCAAGATAGCTAACACGGCTTATTAACTAGCCAAGGTAACCTGTCTAAATTACTATCGCCCCATAGCATTCACATCTGTAGCCATGATATGCTTTGAAAGGCTGGTCACGGCTCACATCCACACCATCAACCCAGACTCCCTGGACCTTTTCCAATTCGCATACCGCCCCAACAGATCCACAGATTATGCAATCTCTATTGCACTCCACACTGCCCTTTCCCACCTGGACAAGAGGAACACCTATGTGAGAATGCTGTTCATTGACTACAGCTCAACATTCAACATCAGAGTGCCCTCTAAGCTCATCACTAAGCTAAGGACCCTGGGACGGAACATCTCCCTCTGCATCTGGATCCTGGACTTCCTGACGGGCCGCCCCCAGGTGGTTAGAGTAGGCAACAACACATCCGCCATGCTGACCTTCAACACGGGTGTCCCTCAGGGGTGTGTCTTTAGTTCCCTCCTGTACTCCCTGTTCACCACGACTGCGTGGCTGCGCACGACTCCAACACCATAATTAGCTTGCCAACGACATGACGGTGGTGGGCCTGATCACTGACGACGATGAGACAGGTCCATCATGGTCCACACACCCTAACACAGTCGTGAAGAGGGCACGACAAACATCTCCTCCCCCTCAGGAGGCTGAAAAGATTTGGCATGGGCCAACAGATCCTCAAAAAGTTTCTACAGCTGCACCAATGAGAGTGTCTTGACTGGCTGCATCACAGCTTGGTATGGCAACTGCTCGGCATCCGATACAAGGCTCTACAGAGAGTGGTGTGTACATCACTGGGGCCGAGCTCCATGCCATCCAGGACCTCTCTACCAGGCCCTAAATATTGTCGAAGACTCCAGCCACCCAAGTCAGAGACTGTTCTCTCTGCTACCGCACAGTAAGCAGTACCGATGCACTAAGTCTGGAACCAGCAGCCCCCCCTGAACAGCTTCTACCCCTTAAGCCATAAGACTGCCATATAGTGTAGCTGGGATGGGATAGATCCCAAATTAATACAGCCACTAACATAAAAAACTGACACAACAGATCAGAACGTTTAGCTTAAAATGTTGATAAACTATTAGCATGACGCTTGCAACGCCAGGGTTGTGGGTTCGACTCCCACGGGGGGCTAGTATGAAAAAAAATGCACTCACTAACTGTAAGTCGCTCTGGATAAGAGCGTCTGCTAAATGACAAAAGATGCAAATGTAAAAATAGTTGGCTGTTTGTCACCTTTGTCATTAAAGTCTGGCATTCTCTGGATGTATGGTGCTTTGAAGACAACTGGGTACTCGGAAAAAAACAAAGTCGAATCATGACGTCAGTGATCTTCAGGTCAGAGCTTTAGAAAGAGGCCTGAGTTCCCGACTTGGAATTCCGAGTTGGATGAACGTTCAAAATATATTTTCCCAGTCGGAGTTAGTTTTTCTTTTTCAGAGTTTCCAGTTGTCCTTGAAATCACTGAAGTCTGAGATTTCCCAGTTCCGAGTTTCCAATTGTTTTGAACGCAGCAGAAGTCATGCTGGATTGACAGCATGGCCAATGTATTCAACCATTGTGTTGCATGTGAATGTTTATCCTTTTAAGCTTGTAATAGAGACCCTTAAACCCGGACCACACACCCTCTCGTCTGAATAGCAGGCTGGTGATTGCTTAGCAACGCTTGCAGTTAGCCACTGATTCCTTCCAAACCACTCATTGTTGAATTTGCCACTTACAACTTGTGTGAAGTTTATGTCCAATGAGCACCCATATGTTTTATCTATAATTTCTCTTCACATGACAGGGATTGAAAAGATTTGCCAGTACATTGTCGACTTCATTCATGATGACTGCTTGTCTAGCTTGCTAGCTAAGATTTTGAATGTATGATGTTGTCGTGATCAGTCCAATCAAAGCTACAGTAGATATAACGTGATTTGACGTTATTTTATCTGTGGCCAATGACCTTGAGCCTTCTTGGATGGGCAATTGTAATGTAAATGTATGGCAGCAGCCAAGGGGCTGGAATGTTCGACCTCTCCCTGCACATTTTGCGGTGACCTAGTGTTCCCATGAGTGACAGAACACTGAGCCAATCACAGCGCAACTACAGAACATTACCAAGCCTACGCTCTATATTTTCCGCTGGCTGCCCCACCACCACAGAAAGCACTGAGCTAGGCTGAAACACCTGTATTTAGGAGCTGCCTTACTCAAGAAAGAAAAAAAGAAAAAAATGTATAAGTGGCATTATTAACTCAATGATTATTTATTTTTTTACATTGTTTGCAAACTGATATGTAACACATATTCATGCCAAAATAACATGCAAAACAGGCATAAAATAGTACAGGTGTGGCTCAAAACAGGTTCCCTGAATGACGGGTCGCCACTGTTTCAAACATAGTCTGGGACAGTTGTGGGATGGGATAGATCCCAAATTAATACAACCACTAACATCAAAAAAACAGACACAAAAGATCAGAACGTTTAGCTTAAAATGTTGATAATCTATTAGCCTATTTCTTCACATGAATAAGAGCAGCAATGCCCACATGGCAGTAGGCTAGAAGTCCAGCAATGCCCACATGGCAGTAGGCTAGAAGTCCAGCAATGCCCACATGGCAGTAGGCTAGAAGTGCAGCAATGCCCACATGGCAGTAGGCTAGAAGTGCAGCAATGCCCACATGGCAGTAGGCTAGAAGTGCAGCAATGCCCACATGGCAGTAGGCTAGAAGTGCAGCAATGCCCACATGGCAGTAGGCTAGAAGTGCAGCAATGCCCACATGGCAGTAGGCTAGAAGTGCAGCAATGCCCACATGGCAGTAGGCTAGAAGTGCAGCAATGCCCACATGGCAGTAGGCTAGAAGTGCAGCAATGCCCACATGGCAGTAGGCTAGAAGTGCAGCAATGCCCACATGGCAGTAGGCTAGAAGTGCAGCAATGCCCACATGGCAGTAGGCTATACGTGCAGCAATGCCCACATGGCAGTAGGCTAGAAGTCCAGCAATGCCCACATGGCAGTAGGCTAGAAGTGCAGCAATGCCCACATGGCAGTAGGCTAGAAGTGCAGCAATGCCCACATGGCAGTAGGCTAGAAGTGCAGCAATGCCCACATGGCAGTAGGCTAGAAGTGCAGCAATGCCCACATGGCAGTAGGCTAGAAGTGCAGCAATGCCCACATGGCAGTAGGCTAGAAGTCCAGCAATGCCCACATGGCAGTAGGCTAGAAGTGCAGCAATGCCCACATGGCAGTAGGCTAGAAGTGCAGCAATGCCCACATGGCAGTAGGCTAGAAGTGCAGCAATGCCCACATGGCAGTAGGCTAGAAGTGCAGCAATGCCCACATGGCAGTAGGCTATACGTGCAGCAATGCCCACATGGCAGTAGGCTAGAAGTCCAGCAATGCCCACATGGCAGTAGGCTAGAAGTGCAGCAATGCCCACATGGCAGTAGGCTATACGTGCAGCAATGCCCACATGGCAGTAGGCTAGAAGTGCAGCAATGCCCACATGGCAGTAGGCTAGAAGTGCAGCAATGCCCACATGGCAGTAGGCTAGAAGTGCAGCAATGCCCACATGGCAGTAGGCTAGAAGTGCAGCAATGCCCACATGGCAGTAGGCTATACGTGCAGCAATGCCCACATGGCAGTAGGCTAGAAGTCCAGCAATGCCCACATGGCAGTAGGCTAGAAGTGCAGCAATGCCCACATGGCAGTAGGCTATACGTGCAGCAATGCCCACATGGCAGTAGGCTAGAAGTGCAGCAATGCCCACATGGCAGTAGGCTAGAAGTGCAGCAATGCCCACATGGCAGTAGGCTAGAAGTGCAGCAATGCCCACATGGCAGTAGGCTAGAAGTGCAGCAATGCCCACATGGCAGTAGGCTAGAAGTGCAGCAATGCCCACATGGCAGTAGGCTAGAAGTGCAGCAATGCCCACATGGCAGTAGGCTATACGTGCAGCAATGCCCACATGGCAGTAGGCTAGAAGTCCAGCAATGCCCACATGGCAGTAGGCTAGAAGTGCAGCAATGCCCACATGGCAGTAGGCTAGAAGTGCAGCAATGCCCACATGGCAGTAGGCTAGAAGTGCAGCAATGCCCACATGGCAGTAGGCTAGAAGTGCAGCAATGCCCACATGGCAGTAGGCTAGAAGTGCAGCAATGCCCACATGGCAGTAGGCTATAAGCACGAATGTTCCATTAGCAGGAAAACAGCATTCTCAAAAGGTAATGTTTTTTATAAAGGTGCATTTTTACGGTGAAAATGATCTTCCCCAAAGTTGAAACTCACGTGCTGCGTATGTATGCCAGTTAGGCTCTACACCCATTGTAAAGTGGACGAATGTGCTTAATTTTAAGAAGTTAATTGGCCACTTCAGTTGTGATACAAACCTTATTAAAACATGTAGGCCTATGGGCTAGGCTACATGAGGTGTGCGACTATGATTTGAAAAATAACACCAAAAAAAAAGGCATGCGTTTCTTGCATAGTCTTTACATATACTAAATAATATATGTGTGAAATGTGTTTTGATTTAGAATGGACCATTATCATGCACCTGTCTCGAAACAGGGGCAGCGGAAAAAAATACATGTAATCTATGCACTTAAATAGCGAATGGAGGACGCTTTTCCCGTGGTTCATTTTCATGCCAGGCAGGTAGGCTATACTCCTGTTGTAAAGAGAAGCAATGTGCTTAATATTAGGAAATGGAGAAATACATTTAGTAGGCCTAGCCTATAAAACGCTGATGGGATCCTCCTCTTTTAAAATAGAGGCCATCCCTCTTTTTTCTCACGCAATTGCATAGCCTATAGAAATGTTGCGTAACATGAGCTAATGGGCTCTCAATAAGTGTTCAATTCGATTTTTTGATTACATTTGCATTGATGTCAGAGTGATTAGAGGGACAATAGAGTGCTGAGTACCAGGCAGTTAACATGTTTGGTAGGCTACTAATGACCATCAGCAGCATCAGAGCTCGGAGAAGCCTAATTACTGTGACTAAACGGTCACGTGGAATTTGACTGCCTTCATGACTCGTGACCGCCGGTGTGGCGGTAATACAGTCACCGAATATGTATCTTCTTCCATTCTCTCTCTAGCTTGGGTCCAGGGGGGAGACCATGGGCTGAGATCAGTATAGGACAAGAAAATCTGCAGTTTAGGACAACTGAATATTATTATTATTATTTTTATTGTTTTACCTGCATATAATGGAATTTAAGTAATCTCAAACTCTGAAGATCGAGGAAAATTTTAGCAGTATAGTGTCGTTTGTACACATCTAAGATTCACATCTTGCCTCACACTGGCAGCATACTTTCATATGAAGACTTCCCCAAAGCTTCAGGGAGCATCTTAAATCCCAGCACCTGTTTCTCCAGAGTGTCTGAAGAAATACAGAGTTCCTCTATGATGTGCTGCTGCCTTGGGTATTGGCTAACCCCATGTGGAGCTACCCTGCTACCCTTTGCCTGAGATCTGACAGTTCCTCTTCCAAGACACCACCTGTGAGCCAGTGAGAGCTACCCTCACCCCCGCTACTGTCACACTCTCATCCAAAATGTCAGAGCTGATTTTGAGTATAGTGACATGGGGTAACACTATGAAAGCAACGCTCATCATAAATATAAATTACTGCATTAATAACTGACGAGCTCTGATTTAAATCGTTTGTTATACATGCAAATGGCTTCAGAAAGGGGAAACATTGGACAAAGTGTTATGTGTCGTCTGGATTGTAATTATATAACAAGGTTGCTGACCCGGTATCATTAATATACATTTGGTACATTGTTTAAGACCCGTCTCAATTCTGTTGGTGATCCCGGATTTGAAAATTTTTGATTTGACTTTTATTAATTCTTATAATCCGTAGAGCTCATCATTTGCATGATAAGGAGCATACTGTTGAGAATCTCTGTTGCTCTGAAGGCCTTCAATGAAACAGAGATTGTATATTTCTACTCCATACACATGGATCAAAGGCTATTGTCAGTGTTCTGTAGTTTCATCCATCTGTTAGTGGCATTCCCAAAGCAGCACGTATAATGTGATAACATTGTCTCATACTGAGCACCAAGCAGAATGTGTAATGTGCTATCATTGTCTCATACTGAGCACCAAGCAGCATAGGTAATGTGCTGTCATTGTCTCATACTGAGCACCAAGCAGCATGTATAATGTGCTATCATTGTCTCATACTGAGCACCAAGCAGCATAGGTAATGTGCTATCATTGTCTCAAACTGAGCACCAAGCAGCATAGGTAATGTGCTATCATTGTCTCGTACTGAGCACCAAGCAGCACAGGTAATGTGCTATCATTGTCTCAAACTGAGCACCAAGCATCAGAGGTAATGTGCTATCATTGTCTCATACTGAGCACCAAGCAGCATGTATAATGTGCTATCATTGACTCATACTGAGCACCAAGCTGCATGTATAATGTGCTATCATTGTCTCGTACTGAGCACCAAGCACGTTGCTCCTGCCTCCTCAGATATACTGAACAAAAATATGAATGCAACATGCAACAATTTGAAATATGTTTAGCTTTCTGGAGTTATGTAGAGGTCCTTGCCACATGGGGCCGTGCATTATCATGCTGAAACATGAGGTTATGGCGGCATATGAATTATGGCACGACAATGGGCCTCAGGATCTTGTCACCGTATCTCCGTGCATTCAAATTGCCATCGATAAAATGCAATTGTATTTGTTGTCCGTAGCTTATGACTGCCCATAAAATAACCCCACCGCCACCATGGGGCACCCTGTTCACAACGATGACTTCAGGAAACCGCTCGCCCACACGACGCCATACACGTGGTCTACGGTTGTGAGGCTGGTTGGACGTACTGCCAAATTCTCTAAAACGATGTTGGAGGTGGCTTATGGTAGAGAAATTAACATTAAATTATCTGGCAACAGCTCTGGTGGACATTCTTGCAGTCAGCATGCCAATTGCATGCTCCTTCAAAACTTGAGACATCTGTGTCATTGTGTTGTGTGACAAAACTGCACATTTTAGAGTGGCCTTTTATTGTCCCCAGCACTAGGTGCGCCTTTGTAATGATCATGCTATTTAATCAGCTTGTTGACGTTCCACACCTGTCAGGTGGATGGATTATCTTGGCAAAGGAGAAATGCTCACTAACTGGGATGTAAACAAATTTGTGGACAAAATTTGACAGAAATAAGCTTTTTTTGTGCAGACAGAACATTTCTGGGATCTTTTATTTCAGCTCATGAAACATGGAACCAACACTTTACATGTTGCATTTATATTTGTGATCAGTGTAGAAAGCTTTGCCATCACTTCCTTTTGAAACATTAATATGCAGGATGCTGAAGGAAATGACATAGCATATATGCTGAGGTGGTGTTATTAAGGCACATACATTCTACTAGTGGCATTCCGTGTAGGAGGACATATGTTCACCCCATTTTGTTACACAAACTGTTGTCGAAAGCTCTGTGGGTCACTAAATTTTTTTTTTTATTGATAAGAAATGTACATTCAAGACTGTAAAGTACAACAACAAGGTACAAGGTACAAGGCATGCTGCATTATTCCATTTCTATTTCTCTCCCCATTACCCTCTCTCCAGATCCCTTCTCTCTCTCCAGATCCCTTCTCTCTCTCCAGATCCCTTCTCTCTCTCCAGATCCCTTCTCTCTCTCTCCAGATCCCTTCTCTCTCTCCAGATCCCTTCTCTCTCTCCAGCCCCCTTCTCTCTCTCCAGCTCCCTTCTCTCTCTCTCCAGATCCCTTCTCTCTCTCCAGATCCCTTCTCTCTCTCCAGATCCCTTCTCTCTCTCCAGCTCCCTTCTCTCTCTCTCTCCAGATCCCTTCCCTCTCTCCAGATCCCTTCTCTCTCTCCAGATCCCTTCTCTCTCTCCAGCTCCCTTCTCTCTCTCTCTCCAGATCCCTTCCCTCTCTCCAGATCCCTTCCCTCTCTCCAGATCCCTTCTCTCTCTCCAGATCCCTTCTCTCTCTCTCCAGATCCCTTCTCTCTCTCCAGATCCCTTCTCTCTCTCCAGATCCCTTCTCTCTCTCCAGATCCATTCTCTCTCTCTCCAGATCCCTTCTCTCTCTCTCCAGATCCCTTCTCTCTCTCTCCAGATCCCTTCTCTCTCTCTCCAGATCCCTTCTCTCTTTCCAGATCCCTTCTCTCTCTCCAGATCCCTTCTCTCTCTCCAGCTCCCTTCTCTCTCTCCAGATCCCTTCTCTCTCTCCAGATCCCTTCTCTCTCTCCAGCTCCCTTCTCTCTCTCCAGATCCCTTCTCTCTCTCCAGATCCCTTCTCTCTCTCCAGATCCCTCCTCTCTCTCCAGATCCCTTCTCTCTCTCCAGATCCCTTTTCTCTCTCCAGATCCCTTCCCTGTATACCGTCATTGTGATGGCCTCCTACATCTCCCATTCGCTCAATTAAAACAGGTCCCAGTGTTGCCTGTAAATTGGCGTGTGAATCTAACCGTGTCCTAATTGGCCTTGGGAATCATGGTTTAGAGTGGAGCCAGTGAGTCTGATTTGGACCTTCCCCTCTCATTGCTTCTTTAGAACCATATTTCATGTATAATCTCTCCCCTAATAAGGCAAGTGATGTGGAAGTTGATTAATGGCAGCCCCCCGCTACTCTCTGAGTCAGAGGGGTTGGGTTAAATGTGGAAGACACATTTCGGTTGAATGCGTTCAGTTGTGCAACTGACTAGGTATCCCCCTTTCCCCTTTCCGTGTTCGAAGGGATGATAACAAACAGTCTCTCCTGGGACCAGCCAAGTGGTGGGGACCATCTATCAGGCCCACGGAGGACGATGGGCCTCTTGCAAATGTCTTCTCAGCATGGAGTGGTTGCTAGGATGCTAGCTATTAATGCTTAAAACACACACTGAGTGATCAGCGAGCGAGCCGCTTCACTAATGTGATCAATGGAAATCCAGGTTGATTTTGATCTAGGATTAAACAACAACAACAACAACAACAACAACAACAACAACAGGAAGAACAGAAGTGTTGTTGGTTGATCTGGTGAAAGTCTTCTGCTGTAGGCTCCATGCCTACAGTTGTCTTACTCTGTTTTTCATTTCACATTAAACCTTTAAACTGCTTTGTCACGACTTGACCCTGGTACTCCCTCCTTACCAAATGTAGAATATACTCAAGATATTCAACCTAGTCAAAATAGCATTTTAAAAGTCTTACATGTATTTTGTCTTATTTTCCAATAGATCATCAGCATGTACAGGAGATCAAGTGGGTAGATGTTGTAATATTATTGACACTGTGTGTCTACCGAATATTCGTTTTGTAACTAACTCTGGTACTCCAAATCCATTCTGTTTTTCACTGCGCATCTTCCCTGTTAGATGAATTATAGATGGACATAAATGATAGCTGCTTACACAACCTTTGCTGAATATGTTCAAAATATAAATAATATCCATTATCCGTCCATCCAATGATGTGGCTCCTCTCTGCTGTACAGCATGCCTCAGAGCAGAGCAGAGCTGTACGGAGCAGAGCAGAGCTGTACAGAGCAGAGCAAAGCTGAGCAGAGCTGTATGGAGCAGAGCAGAGCAGAGCAAAGCTGAGCAGAGCTGTACGGAGCAGAGCAGAGCAGAGCTTTACGGAGCAGAGCAGACCTGTACAGAGCAGAGCTGAGCTGAGCTGTACGGAGCAGAGCAGAGCAGAGCTTTACGGAGCAGAGCAGAGCTGAGCTTTACGGAGCAGAGCAGAGCTGAGCTTTACGGAGCAGAGCAGAGCAGAGCTGAGCTTTACGGAGCAGAGCTGAGCTGAGCTGTACGGAGCAGAGCAGAGCTGTACAGAGCAGAGCAAAGCTGAGCAGAGCTGTACGGAGCAGAGCAGAGCTGTACGGAGCAGAGCAGAGCTGTACAGAGCAGAGCAGAGCAAAGCTGAGCAGAGCTGTACGGAGCAGAGCAGAGCAGAGCAAAGCTGAGCAGAGCTGTACGGAGCAGAGCAGAGCAGAGCTTTACGGAGCAGAGCAGACCTGTACAGAGCAGAGCTGAGCTGAGCTGTACGGAGCAGAGCAGAGCAGAGCTTTACGGAGCAGAGCAGAGCTGAGCTTTACGGAGTAGAGCAGAGCAGAGCTGAGCTTTACGGAGCAGAGCAGAGCAGAGCTGAGCTTTACGGAGCAGAGCTGAGCTGAGCTGTACGGAGCAGAGCAGAGCTTTACAGAGCAGAGCAAAGCTGAGCAGAGCTGTACGGAGCAGAGCAGAGCTGTACGGAGCAGAGCAGAGCTGTACGGAGCAGAGCAGAGCTGTACAGAGCAGAGCAGAGCTGAGCAGAGCTGTACGGAGCAGAGCAGAGCTGAGCTTTACGGAACAGAGCAGACCTGTACAGAGCAGAGCAGAGCTGAGCTGAGCTGTACGGAGCAGAGCAGAGCTGAGCTTTACGGAACAGAGCAGACCTGTACAGAGCAGAGCAGAGCTGAGCTGAGCTGTATGGAGCAGAGCAGAGCTGAGCTTTACGGAACAGAGCAGACCTGTACAGAGCAGAGCAGAACTGAGCTGAGCTTTACGGAGCAGAGCAGAGCTGAGCTCAGCTGTATGGAGCAGAGCAGAGCTGTACGGAGCAGAGCAGAGCTGTATGGAGCAGAGCTGAATGTACGGAGCAGAGCAGAGCTGAGCTGTATGGAGCAGAGCAGACCTGAGCTGAGCTGTACGGAGCAGAGCAGAGCAAAGCTGAGCTGTACGGAGCAGAGCAGAGCTGAGCAGAGCTATATGGAGCAGAGCTGAGCTGAGCTGTATGGAGCAGAGCTGAGCTGAGCTGTACGGAGCAGAGCTGAGCTGAGCTGTACGGAGCAGAGCTGAGCTGAGCAGAGCTATATCGAGCAGAGCTGAGCTGAGCTGTATGGAGCAGAGCAGAGCAGAGCTGTACGGAGCAGAGCAGAGCTGAGCTGAGCTGTACGGAGCAGAGCAGAGCAAAGCTGAGCTGTACGGAGCAGAGCAGAGCTGAGCAGAGCTATATCGAGCAGAGCTGAGCTGAGCTGTATGGAGCAGAGCTGAGCTGTATGGAGCAGAGCAGAGCAGAGCTGTACGGAGCAGAGCAGAGCTGAGCTGAGCTGTACGGAGCAGAGCTGAGCTGAGCTGTACGGAGCAGAACTGAGCTGAGCTGTACAGAGCAGAGCAGAGCTGAGCTGAGCTGAGCTGTACTGAGCAGAGCAGAGCTGAGTGAGCAGAGCTGAGCTGTATGGAGAAGAGCAGAGCTGAGCTGTTCAGAGCAGAGAAGAGCTGAGCTGAGCTGAGTTGTATGGAGCAGAGCAGAGCTGAGCTGTATGGAGAAGAGCAGAGCTGAGCTGAGCAGAGCTGAGCTGTATGGAGAAGAGCAGAGCTGAGCTGAGCAGAGCTGAGCTGTATGGAGCAGAGCAGAGCAGAGCTGAGCTGTACGGAGCAGAGCAGAGCTGAGCTGGACGGAGCAGAGCTGAGCAGAGCTTTACATCTGAGCTGAATGGTGCAGATCTGGACTGGAGCCCATGAAGTCAGTGCCTCATCTCCGTCCCTCTTCCCCTCCTCCCCTCCTCCCCTCCTCCAGACCCCCCACCCCAACCCACACCTCCCTGCAGCCCCATACAGGGCATTCTGAATGGGGCCCAGGTTACTGCCAGTCACCGTGGCCGCACGGCCTGCAGCTCTTCTGTCCCTGCTGTCATTGTGCCACCCAAACCCCATCCCTCCCCTCCTGTCCTCACTCATCAGTTGCTCCTTCCTGCCTCTGTCTCTCTTCTTTGCCGAACCTGTCCGTCTTGCACGATGGCTCAAATGCTACACTTACCCGAGAGATGTGCCATCTACTCCCACCTCTATGACCTTTCACCCCTCCTCTGTTACACTTCTTGACTATGTCATGTGACCACACTCTGTGGGGAGGGTGGGTTTAAGTCTGAGCCTAGATATACAGGGATGAGAAGAGATGAGTGAGGAGGGACAGAAGGAATATGCAAAAAGCCCTCTGTGAAAAGGTTCTGTTATCAGCAGAGAGGAAGAGGAGGGCAGAAAGGGATCGAGAGACAGAGACAGAGAGAGAGAGAGAGAGAGAGAGAGAGAGAGAGAGAGAGAGAGAGAGAGAGAGAGAGAGAGAGAGAGAGAGGAGAGAAGAGAGAGAGAGAGAGAGAGAGAGAGAGAGAGATTATCTCCAGGGCTAAAAGAGGGGAAGGAGAAGGGCCTTTTAGATCAGCCTCCAGGTCGAGTGTTTGATTTTGATTCTGGTCGATGCTAACAGTATGTTGTTGTCATGGGAGACGCTAACAGTATCTAGTTGTCATGGGAACGGAGCTAGCTGGTAATTCCGTCTCACACTCAAATCTCCCTGAGTAAGACAAAACTGTCAGATGACCGCCAGAGAGAGAGAGAGAGAGAGAGAGAGAGAGGAGAGAGAGGAGAGAGAGAGAGAGAGAGAGAGAGAGAGAGAGAGAGAGAGAGAGAGAGAGAGAGAGAGAGAGAGAGAGAAAGAGAGGAGAGAAGAGAGGAGAGATGGATACCGTGGGATATGCATCAACAGCAACCTTGGGAAAATCCTCTGCATTATCATTAACAGCAGACTAGTACATTCCCTCAGTGAAAACAATGTATTTAGCAAATGTCAAATTGGCTTTTTACCAAATTACCATACGACAGACCACGTATTCACCCTGCACACCCTAATTGACAAACAACCAAACCAAAACAAAGGCAAAGTCTTCTCATTCTTTGTTGATTTCAAAATAGCTTTTTGACTCAATTTGGCATGAGGGTCTGCAATACAAATTGATGGAAAGTGGTGTTTGGGGAAAAACATACGACATTATAAAATCCATATGAAAAAAACAACAAGTGTGTAGTTAAAATTGCCAAATAACACACACATTTCTTTCCTTAGGCCGTGGGGTGAGACAGGGATGCAGTTTAAGCCCACCCTCTTCAACATATATATCAACAAATTGACGAGGGCACTAGAACAGTCTGCAGCACCCGGCCTCACCCTACTAGAATCTGAAGTCAAATGTCTACTGTTTGCTGATAATCTGGTGCTTCTGTCACCAACCAAGAGGGCCTACAGCAGCAGCTAGATCTTCTGCACATATTCTGTCAGACCTGGCCCTTACAGTAAATCTCAGTAAGACAAAATTAATGGTGTTCCAAAAAAAGGTCCAGATGCCAGGACTACGAATACAAATTCCATCTAGACAATGTTTCCCTAGAACACACAAAAAACTATACATACCTCGGCCTAAACATCAGCGCCACAGGTAACTTCCACACAGGCTGTGAACGATCTGAGAGACAAGGCAAGAAGGGCCTTCTATGCCATCAAAAGGAACATAAAATAGACATACCAAATAGGATCTGGCAAAAAATACTTGAATCAGTTATAGAACCCATTGCCCTTTATGGTTGTGCTGTCTGGGGTCCGCTCATCAACCAAGAATTCACAAAATGGGACAAACACCAAATTGAGACTCTGCATGCAGAATTCTGCAAAAATATCCTCTGTGTACAACGAAAACACAAAATAATGCATGCAGAACAGAATTACCCGCTAATGATCAAAATCCAGAAAGAGCCGTTAAATTCCACAACCACCTAAAAGGGAAGTGATTCCCCAACCTTTCATAACAAAGCCATTACCTACAGAGAGATGAACTTGGAGAAGAGTCCCCTAAGCAAGCTGGTCCTGGGGCTCTGTTCACAAACACAAACAGACCCCACAGAGCCCCAGGACAACAACACCAACACAATTAGACCCAACCAAATCATAAGAAAACAAAAAGAGAATTTTTTGACACATTGGAAAGAATTAACAAAAAAAATAATGCTATTTGACCCTAACAAGAGAGTACACAGTGGCAGAATACCGGACCACTGTGACTGACCCAAACTTAAGGAAATCTTAGACATGTACAGACTCAGTGAGCATGGCTTTGCTATTGAGAAAGGCTGCTGTAGGAAGACCTGGCTCTCAGGAGAAGACAGGCTAAGTGCACACTGCCCACAAAATGAAGTCGAAACTGAGCTGCACTTCCTAACCCCTGCCAAATATATGACCATATTAGAGACACATATTTCCCTCAGATTACACATTTCCACAAAGAATTCGAAAACAAACCCAATTTTGATAAACTCCCTTATCTACTGGTTCAAATACCACAGTGTGCCATCACAGCAGCAAGATTTGTGACCTGTTGCCGCAAGAAAAGGGCAACCAGTGAAGAACAAACACCATTGTAAATACAACCCATATTTATGTTAATTGTTTTCTCCCATTTGTACTTTAACTATTTGCACATTGTTACAACACTGTATATAGACATAATATGACATTTGAAATGTCTTTATTCTTTTGGAACTTCTGAGTGTAATGTTTACTGTTAATATTTATTGTTTATTTCACTTTTGTTTACTATCTACTTCACTTGCTTTGGCAATGTTAACATACGTTACCCATGCCAATAAAGCCCTTAAATTGAAATTGAAATTAAATTGAGAGGGGGGGGGGGGGGGGGGGGTGATAAACAACAGCACACAACACTGCAGCGCATCACACAGACAGAGGAGAGAGAGGTCATCAAGGGTTGTAATTCTAATTTTATTTGTTATTTTGATTTAAGCGGCAGTGTTGTTGTTTTTGTTGGACACTCGATGTGAGTCATGTCTCCAAAGGGGAATTACCAGGCCCCTGGGGCCCTTTGGTAAATATGCAAATTGTTGTTTTTCACATGCGTGCCTGTAAAATGAATAAATGTACGTTGGTAATGGTGACACTTACTCCAAATGGATTGCAGTTTTCCCCACCTCAAGTGATATATGAAGAAGTGTATCAAGTGATATATGAAGAAGTGTATCAAGTGATATATTTAGAAGTGTATTAGGTGATATATGAAGGAGTGTATGAAGTGAAATATGAAGAAGTGTATGAAGTGATATATGAAGAAGTGTATCAAGTGATATATGAAGAAGTGTATGAAGTGATATATGAAGAAGTGTATCAAGTGATATATGAAGAAGTGTATCAAGTGATATATGAAGAAGTGTATCAAGTGATATATGAAGAAGTGTATCAAGTGAAATATGAAGAAGTGTATCAAGTGATATATGAAGAAGTGTATCAAGTGAAATATGAAGAAGTGTATCAAGTGATATATGAAGAAGTGTATCAAGTGAAATATGAAGAAGTGTATCAAGTGATATATGAAGAAGTGTATCAAGTGAAATATGAAGTAGTGTATCAAGTGATATATGAAGAAGTGTATCAAGTGATATATGAAGAAGTGTATCAAGTAATATATGAAGAAGTGTATCAAGTGATATATGAAGAAGGTTATCAAGTGATATATGAAGAAGTGTATCAAGTGATATATGAAGAAGTGTATCAAGTGATATATGAAATAGTGTATCAAGTGATATATGAAGAAGTGCATCAAGTGATATATGAAGAAGTGTATCAAGTGATATATGTAGAAGTGTATCAAGTGATATATGAAGAAGTGTATCAAGTAATATATGAAGAAGTGTATCAAGTGATATATGAAGAAGGTTATCAAGTGATATATGAAGAAGTGTTTCAAGTGATAAATGAAGAAGTGTATCAAGTGATATATGAAGAAGTGTATCAAGTGATATATGAAGAAGTGTATCAAGTGATATCTGAAGAAGTGTATCAAGTGATATATGAAGAAGTGTATCAAGTGATATATGAAGTAGTGTATCAAGTGATATAT
The DNA here is from genome assembly GCF_964263955.1 of Coregonus lavaretus. NCBI lineage: Eukaryota > Metazoa > Chordata > Actinopteri > Salmoniformes > Salmonidae > Coregonus > Coregonus lavaretus. The sequence continues at coordinate 45,066,180 of NC_140003.1, forward strand.
GTAGAAGTGTATCAAGTGATATATGAAGAAGTGTATTAAGTGATATATGAAGAAGTGTATCAAGTGATATCTGTGTATTGTTGTTGTTGTTGTTTAGTTTTCTTTGCTTTTGTCTTGCTTCAATAACAAATCTCACCAGATTGGGTCTGTTGGATGGTCAGGATTTCTCCCTAAGGATTGGCCCTCTGACTCCTTCTCCCCGTAACTCTGCAGTGAGATCACCAAGACGATAGGGGAGTATAAGCCATTTTGGGAGAAGAAAAAGAATTGTTTCAACTGTGTGTTGTTATTCTCTTTGACATTTGTTTTAGAAATCTGTATTAAGAATATTGGTAGTAGTAATAATTAGTCATACAGTAAATCATTTGTCTCGATCTCTATATATTCACTGTAATAGTGAAGGTGTAAACTTGGCAGTGGAAAGCCTAAACAGTATATTTGACCTTTCAGCTTCCCTTTCAAATCTAAAAATGTCAAGCAGACAACCTAAGAAAAGCAACAACAACGACAAATGGTTTGATCAACACTAGATCTGGGTAGTTCTTCCAAAAAGATACCACTTTATTGCTGAAGCTATATCACGATCAGATAAGTGTTTCGGCGTAAGGGAACAGGGAGTCTTGTGTCTACATTTTTTTTTACATTTGAGTCATTTAGCAGACGCTCTTATTCAGAGTGACTTACAGTTAGTGAGTGCATACATTATTCATACTGGCCCCCCCGTGGGAATCGAACCCACAACCCTGCCGTTGCAAGCGCCATGCTCTACCAACTGAGCTACAGGAGGCTAGTAATCCTCATAAGTTATGCGCTCCAAACCTCCTGCCAGCTAGCCTGTCATCCAGCCAGCCAGCCAGCCAGCCAGCCAGCCAGCCAGCCATCCATCTAGCCAGACAACCAACCAGCCAGCTATCCAGCCAGCCAGCTAGCCATCTTGCCAGCCAGCCATCCATCTAGCCAGCCAGCCAGCCAGCCAGCTATCCATCTAGCCAGACAGCCAACCAGCCAGCTATCCAGCCAGCCAGCCATCCATCTAGCCAGCCAGCCAGCCAGCCAGCTATCCATCTAGCCAGACAGCCAACCAGCCAGCTATCCAGCCAGCCAGCTATCCATCTTGCCAGCCAGCCATCCATCTAGCCAGCCAGCTGTCCATCTAGCTAGCCAGCCAGCCAGTCATCCAGCCAGCCAGCTATCCATCTAGCCAGCCAGCCATACCAGAGAGTCCCTGGTGCCACTTAAGAATCATGGGAAAATAATGTTCTCAGCTCTTTTCTCTCCTGATCATATCACTTTGGAGGAAATGGAAGGATGCTGGGTAGATGCCAGCCAGCCAGGCCAGCGCTGCAGAGCCCCGGAGAGTTGATGTGGGGATAGGGGGGGTGGGGGGTGGAATGTGATGGGTGGGGGGAAGAGAGTACAGGAGGGGTGGGGGAGAGGGTGATTAGGGGAAGAGCGGGGAGAAGGGAACAGGGGACAGAGGAGAGAGGAGAAGAGACAATGGGGAGGGGGATGAGGTGACGTGGGGGGTTTTGATGAGGATCGTAGGAACTGAGGGTCTAGACTGGTCCTTGAGTCTAGAGATGGCAGGATGGAGAGAGAGAGGGAGGGATGGAGAGAGGGATGGAGAGAGAGAGGGGGGGATGGAGAGAGAGAGTGAGGGATGGAGAGACAGAGGGAGGGATGGAGAGAGAGAGGGAGGGGATGGAGGGTGGGATGGAGAGAGGGATGGATGGAGGGATGGATGGAGAGAGAGGGGGAGGGATGGAGAGAGAGGGATGGATGGAGAGAGAGGGGATGGAGAGAGAGTAGGAGGGAGGGATGGAGAGAGAGAGGGAGGGAGGGATGGAGAGATAGAGAGAGAGAGAGAGAGAGAGAGAGAGAGAGAGAGAGAGAGAGAGAGAGAGAGAGAGAGAGAGAGAGAGAGAGAGAGAGAGAGAGAGAGAGAGAGAGAGATAGAGAGGGATGGATGGATGGATGGATGGAGAGAGAGAGGGAGGGATGGAGGGAGGGATGGAGAGAGAGAGGGAGGGATGGAGGGATGGATGGAGAGAGAGGGAGGGATGGAGGGAGGGATGGAGAGAGAGAGGGAGGGATGGAGAGAGAGGGTGGGATGGAGAGGGTTAGAGAGAGGGATGGATGAGAGAGAGCGGGAGGGATGGAGGGAGGGAAGGAAAGAGAGAGGGAGGGATGGAAAGAGAGAGGGAGGGATGGAGAGAGAGTGGGATGGATGGAGAGAGAGAGGGAGGGGATGGAGGGAGGGATGGAGAGAGAGAGGGGTGGATGGAGAGAGAGAGGGAGGGATGGAGAGAGAGAGGGAGGGGACGGAGGGAGAGAGAGAGGGAGGTCCAGAGAGGGACACATGGTAAATGACATGGCATTACTTTTCTGGCTCGGGGACACATTGTCCTTATCAGACGAGTCCTTCCCTACAACATCCTGTACAGAAAAGCAGAGCGAGAGAGGGAGATGGGATGTAGCCTAGGGCAGATATTACGTGAGGACTGGGATTTATTTTTGTCATAATTATCCGGAGTCATGCCAACACCACTGAGCCTGAAACCTGTTAGTCAGAGTGACACAGTCTGATACAACAGTCTGATCAGAGTCCATGCCAGCAGGCGGCTCTCAGTGTACATCCTTAGAAAAAAGGTTTCCAAAAGGGTTCTTCGGCTGTCCCCATAGGAGAATCCTTTTTGGTTCCGGGTAAAACCCTTTTTGGTTCCAGGTCGAACCCAGAACGGTTCTATTTAGAACCAAAAGGGTTATTCTACCTGGAACCAACACGGGTTCTTCAAAGGGTCAGCCAAATAACCCTTTCAGGTTGTACATATCACCTTTGATGCTGAGTGTACTGTTCTCTGGACAAACCCCAATAGTTCTACTCCAACTGTGTGGTGCATGCTGATTCATACTGACCCGGCCTGTATGTGTGTAAAGTGTGTCCTGTTCCAAGGTGCGTGTGTGTGCTTGCGTGTGTGTGTAAGAGAGAGAGAGAGAGAGAGAGAGAGAGAGAGAGAGAGAGAGAGAGACAGACAGAGACAGAGAGAGATACATTTTTTATTGTTACATACACCGGATAGGTGCAGTGAAATGTGTTGTTTTACAGGGTCAGCCATAATAGTACGGCACCCCTGGCGCAAATTAGGGTTAAGTGCCTTGCTCAAGGGCACATCGACAGATTTGTCACCTTGTCGGCTCAGGTTTTCGAACCAGCGACCTTTCAGTTACTGGGTAAACAGATACAAAGAGCTATACACGTGTATACAGGTGTTACATTTTGAAAAGTTCCAGTCAAAGTTGAATTGAAGTTGGTAAATTCGTTTTTTGTTTAAAGAACTTATGAAAGAGATTGTTGTGTTTTTTCACCATCTAATCACGGGGTTGTTAAATGACAGATGGTTTCGTTTCAGAGAAACAAATAATAATGTTATTTTTATATCCACCTCACATTCAGATAAATAATTAGTACTGCTAGATTTTACACAGTCACATGTGACAAATATTTATATTTTTAACAAAGAACTGAACAAATTATAGATTTATGACATCAATATTTAAAACAATGTTTAAAACAGTTAATCAACACGGTAATATAAGATCTGAATGTAAAATATTTACATTTGACATTTCAAGAGTTTAGAAATATAAGGTTCTATCTGCAGTTATTGACATGGCCTTGTTCTGTTCAGTGCTCTCTACCTACATAGTAAACACCCCCAATTAATGTTAAGTTCAAAAGAATACAATATACAATTGCTGACACCATTCAAACCAATAAGGGTTCAGAACTTTAAAGCCAATTATCTCAGAATCATCTTTTGGTAGATAGAGCAGATGCTCTTATCCAGAGTGACTTACAGTAAGTGCATTCATCTTAAGATCGCTAGATGAGACAACCACATACAGTAGCACAGTCAAATATACAGGATACAAACATTCCATTCCAGCTAAACTATGAATATATAGTGTTTTGCAACAAAACCCATTTTTATAGACATCTAACATCTATGAATATAACATCTGAGAACAGTAATATTTTACACGCACATGAAGGTCTTTTTGGGAATAAAACTCTTCAATTTAACTGCAGCGAACAGAAGAGTGTTAATATTCTCACCTAAAAATCAATCACTTATTTTTCACATTTATCCAACTAGTACTCAAATATAAACTATTTTCAATAGCCATTCATAAGTTGTGTTCTTTCTACACAGGGACATTCCCTGTTCCATTCTTCCTATAGACACTTTACAACACATATCCACCAAACATGGTGGGATGTGGGTATCCTCTGTCTTTATAAATGTGGTCCTCTGTAGCTCAGCGGGTAGAGCACGGTGCTTGTAACGCCAAGGTAGTGGGTTCGATCCCCGGGACCACCCATACACAAAAAAAAAGAAATATGTATGTACGCATGACTGTAAGTCGCTTTGGATAAAAGCGTCTGCTAAATGGCTTATTATTAAACAGAGAACCATTATCGGTCATAACCTCTCCTGGTTCACAATGTCAAAATGCTGTTCATTGACTATAGCTCAGCCTTCAACACCATAGTACCCTCTAAGCTCATCATTAAGCTCGGGCCCTTGGTCTGAACCCCACCCTGTACATCTGGATCCTGGACTTCCTGACGGGCCGCCCCCACGTGGTAAGGATAGGCAACAACACATCTGCCATGCTGATCCTCAACACGGGGGCCCCTCAGAGGTGTGTGCTTAGTCCCCTCTTGTACTCCCTGTTCACCCCACAACTGCGTGGCCAAGCACGACTCCAACACCATCATTAAGTTTGCTGATGACACAGCAGTGGTAGGCCTGATCACCGACAACGATGAGACAACCTATACGGAGGAGGTCAGAGACCTGGCAGTGTGGTGCCAGGACAACAACCTTTCCCTCAACGTGAGCAAGACAAAGGAGCTGATCGTGGACTACAGGAAAAGGATGGCCGAACACGCCCCTATCCACAATGACGGGACCACAGTGGACAACATGGAAGCTTCAAGTTCCTCGGCGTACACATCACTGACAAACGATCATGGTCCAAACACACCAGAACAGTCGTGAAGAGGGCACAACAACACCTTTTCCCCCTCAGGAGACTGAAAAGATTTGGCATGGGTCCCCATATCCTCAAAAGGTTCTACAACTGCACAACCGAGAGCATCCTGACCGGTTGCATCACCGCCTGGAATGGTAACTACTCGGCATCCGACCGTAAGGTGGTACAGAGGGTAGTGCGTACGGCCCAATACATCACTGGGGCCAAGCTTCCTGCCATCCAGGACCTCTATACTAGGCGGTGTCAGAGGAATAATTAAACAAATGTCCACTGCTGCTACTCTACTCTACTGTTTATTATCTATGAGAGAGACACACACCTGCAGCTTTGGACCTTATTTTGTTCTCTCTCTGTATCTCTCTCTCTCTCTCTCTGTATCTCTCTCTCTGTATCTCTCTCTCTCTCTCTCTGTATCTCTCTCTCTCTCTCTCTGTATCTCTCTCTCTGTATCTCTCTCTCACTCTCTCTGTATCTCTCTCTCTCTCTCTCTCTCTCTCTCTCTCTCTCTCTCTCTCTGTCACTCTGTCACTCTGTCACTCTGTATCTCTCTCTCTCTCTCTCTCTCTCTCTCTCTCTCTCTCTCTCTCTCTCTCTCTCTCTCTCTCTCTCTCTCTCTCTCTCTCTCTCTCTCTCTCTCTCTCTCTCTCTCTCTCTCTCTCTCTCTCACTCAGTGCATGCTGGGAGTGTTCTGTAGTTGAGAGGTCGTGTGGAGGGCTCTGTCCTCACTAATTTTCTTGATTATTTTCTTGGTCTTTTCTTTCAAAAAAATGTGTCTATGTTGGAAGGTTAATGCACTGTCCGTTTCAGTGGTAACCACTGGTTATTTTTTTTTCAATGTTCAGGAGGAAGAGGACAGAGGTTTCGTTTCCTGGGGTTTTGAACGGTGTGGTATGAGCGATGGCTTCGCAGCCTAGAACGGAGGAGACGCTGTCATTACGGCATGGATTCAGTTGTGTTCATGAGAATGGAATTAAGGTGGAGGAGGTTCTGCTCACGGTCGGCGAACAGGTAGGAGCTGAATTTATACATTCCGCTTCCAGAATGAACAAAGCTCTGGTTGTGTTCATGAAGAGCGCAAATTTGGTGGGTAGGCTCATTTCTAGTGGAATATTTGTAAGGGGTGTGTTGGTGCCAATTTCTCCTCTTTTTACCCCTTTGACTAGGGTGGTAGTTGCAAATGTGCCTCTGTTTATTACGGGTGATCTAATCAGGAAGGAGCTGAGTTGTTTTGGTAAGTTTGCTAGTGGTTTTCGTGTACTGTCGGCAGGTTTTCAGGCAGATGCCGTCAAGCATGTTGTTTCGTTCCGGAGGAAAGTGTTCATGTTTCTGAACAACAATGAGCAACAGTTAAATGTGCATTTTAAAGTGAGGCATGGGGAGGGGCTCTATGCAGGGTTTGCCAGCACAGATAGTCTACGGTACTTTGAGTGGGGGGATTTGGGGCATAAGAGCTTTGAGTGGGGGGATTTGGGGCATAAGAGCTTTGAGTGAGGGGATTTGGGGCATAAGAGCTTTGTGTGCCCACATAAAGGCCGTAGACAAGGTGAGGGTACAAGCGCCAGTGGGGAAAATCAAGGTCAACGTGAAGGGGGCCATGAGACACAGGCAGCAGAGGCTGGGCCTAGTCATGCTATAGATGGTGGGGTAGATGAGGCTGGGTCTAGTCATGTCATAGATGGTGGGGTAGATGAGGCTGGGCTTAGTCAGGTTATGCTAGTGGATGAGGAGAGTATAGTGGGGAAGGGGAAGCGACAAGGGGTGGGGGGGTGGAGGTGGAAGAGGAAAAAGGGGGAGAAGAAAGGAGGTGGGAGTGGAGATGCTGGTGTGGTGAAAGGCACCAAGGAACCTTTGCCTGGTGCTGGGGGGGAGGCCCCTACTAGAGAGGAAGGGCAGGTGGTCAGGATGGGAGATGAGGATGAGGGGGAGGAAGGTGAGTCTGAAGAAGAAGTCGATGAGGAGGATTTATTTTCAGACTCCTCTTCAATGGGTCCAGAGCTGACAGCCAGTCTGTCGGAAGGGTCAAAGTACACGGTGAGGGAACTGTCAAGGTTCCTGAATGAGACTAAGGGGGAAAAGTTAATCTTGAGGCATTTTTTTGTGATCCAGGAAAGTTTATAAGAGCAGTACAAAATACTATGAAAAAGGAGGGGCATGGTGTCCTCTCACCCAGGAAATGGTTTAGGTTGAGGAAGTGGGTCACAACCGTGCGTAAAGGTCTACCTTCAGACACTGTTTATATGAACATTTTCTTTATTGCACTGGGGCTTTTTGAGCTTTGCTATTGGTCTCTTTCTTTGCTGGCTTTTCTCCCACTTCTTATGGAGACTTTTTAGGTAGGCTTGCTTAATATTAATGGCACCAGAGATGTGTGAAAGAGGAGTGTGTTGGGTGAATATATAAAACAAAAAAAGTAAAGGTGTTGTTTCTGCAGGAGACGCATAGTGATGTGGTGAATGAAGTTGATTGGGGGCTCTGGTGGAAAGTGGCAAGTGTGCTGAGCCATGGGACAAATGTTAGTGCAGAGGTGGCAGTCCTTTTTATACCGGATCTGTCTGTAAAAATCTGCTCCTCAAAAGAGGTGTGTAGGGGTAGACTGCTTGTAGTAAAAGCAGAAATTAACCACAGGGGTTTTGTATTTATAAATGTGTATGCGCCTAACACAGGAAGAGTGAGGGGGCTTCTATTTGGGTGTCTTAAACAAGAACTCTCACAGGTAGCACCTGAGGAGACGCTGGTGGTCGGAGGGGACTGGAACTGTACAATGGATTTTACGAAAGACAGAAATGGGGAGGAGCCTCATTCAGGCTCAGTGGGGGTGTTAAGGGACGTCATTAATCAGTTCGACCTAGTGGATGTTTGGAGAACTAGACATCCCAACACAAGACAGTATACATGGGTGAAGGTCTTTGGGGCTAGGGTGAGTGCAGCCCGGCTTGATCGATTGTACATGACCAGTAGTCAGAGCAATAGGCTGTTGGGCGCTACCATTCTCCCGGTGGGTTTTTCGGATCATCACATAACCATGGCTCGGCTGTCTATTTCACCAGGGCCTCGGCAGGCATCCTATTGGAAGTTTAATGTAAAGCTCTTACAAGATGCCACTTTTTGCTCAGGTTTCCAGACTTTTTGGGAAAGGTGGGGGCAGCGAAGAGAGGAGTATGAGTCTCTGAGTCAATGGTGGGATGTGGGAAAAGTCCAAATTCAGCTTTTCTACCAACAGTATACAGCTCCTTCTTCTTTGGTTTGGAAAGAAAGAGCGGTGAAGCCAAGGGTTTGCATTGTCTACGGCTTTCGGATGGGCGGGTGACCTCTGTGGTGGGGGAGATGCGGAAGCGGACTGTGGAGTTTTATACTGAGTTGTATAGGGCAGAACTGTGTGATCATATGTGTGCTCAGGTTTTGTTTGCAGAACTCCCTAAGCCCTCTCTGGCACAAAGGGATGAAATGGACATTCCCCTGTTGTCCCATGAACTGGCAGAGTATGGTGGCTGCATTCCAACTAAAGGCGGCGCAGAGACTGCTGTACCATACTGATGTCGGCTGGAGGGAACCAGCATGCGCATTGCTGAGGAGAGCAGGCGGATTAGGGTTGGACCGGCAGCTATTCCTCATGAGGCTGGAGGGCAGCAGGTCTCTCAGATTTTTACTCTGCGGTGCTGAGGGCCTGGCAGCTACTAAGGCCCACACGAGAAGGGGGTGTGGAGCCTGGGCAGTGGGTGTGGGAGGAGCCTATCTTCCACAACCCAGCCATCCTTTTGAGATCGGTTCAGTCGGCCACCCTGCAGAGGCGACTGATGGCAGCGGGATTACTAAGGCTGGGTGACCTGCGACTGATGGGAGAGGAGGGGTGGGAAACCCCAGAAGTCCTAGCACAACAAACAGGACTAACATCTCTTAGGCTGCTGGAGAGATTCCTGGGGGAAGTCCAGGAGGCACTGTCTGAGCCGGTAAAGGGGGTGTTTGAGCGGCAAAACGGGGAGGGGCCACCAATGTTTCCGCCACTGCACGTGATGGCAGAGACTGGGGACTGGCAAGGGGTTCTGGAGGACTTGTTAGAGTTTAACACTCAGAGCCTGGGGGAGTTTGAAGGGGTGGGAGGTAAAGCCCTATACGACCTCTGTATTAAGGTAAGGAACATTAGAAGCCTAACAGGAGTGAAGGCACATCAGTGGCAGGGAGTATGTGGGGCGGAGAGTATGATGGGTTTTAGATGGATGGGGCTCTACAAACTCTAGTACCAAAGAGGTCAGGGGACCTCCAGTGGAGGGTTCTACATGGAGCCCTGGCTACTAACAGCTGGTTGGCACGGGTCGACCCGGGAGTCGGACAGGGGTGTCCTTTCTTTGTCATGTGTTTTCTGTGTGCACAAGGTTAATGCCATTAATGTCTCTGTTGGAAAGGCTGTGTGAGAGGTTGGGGGTGGAGTTTACTGTCGGGATGTTTATAATGGGGTACTGGTATTCAAATAAGGAAAAGGCCAAATGTGTGTTGTTGAATTTTCTGTTTGCTCAAAGGCAGTGGCGGCTCCTGAAAAAATTCTCAGGAGGGGCAATTTTTCTGATGATTTAGGTGACCTACACACATTTTAAAAAAGATATGTCCAGCAACAACATGAAGACAGGGGCAGCATATAAGTCAATACCAGAAGCATTTATTGACTGATCTGGGGAGATGGATTCCAGTTTCTGTGACAGATTATAAATAATCTCTGATGCCTTTGTTATATTAGCTTTTGGTTGAATGTACTGTCGTAGTAAATATATAATGTTATAGCTTGGTCTGACTAAAATCTTGTGCATGACCCATTTTGTGTTGGGCGTTTGTTTTCAATCAATGCTGTTCCTATCCTATAACAATGGACAAAAGAGTCCTATCTTGTCAGCCTTGTCAGCAGGTGGCCAAGGACAACACCCACGCCATAGGTCTCTCAGTTCTTCCAACTCACGAGTTCTTGCTCTGAGGACACACACACACACACACACACACACACACACACACACACACACACACACACACACACATCATCACTGATAACACACACACACACACACACATCATCACTGTTAAACACACACACACACACACACACAAAAATCCCCTCTCTTTAGGCTGAACATTTGAAGACAGAGAACCCGACTCAGAGCCAATGCAACAGTGGAGGGGACCTCGCCCAACTCATCAGGACCAATCAGAAGATCAGAACTACTAGATTCAACCTACATCATTTATTGTATAAAATGTCTGCACACAATGTTTTCGGGGCTCTCTTCAGATAGCTCCCTAAGAGTTTGACGAACGAGTCCGTGCACGCGATTCCAGATATCTTTACCTCTGAATAAACTGCCTTTATTATACCATATCCACCCTGTCCAAAGTCTCTACTTGGTCTCAGTTCTCCAGTAAACTTGTGATTATCAACAGTACACAACGGTAACAAACAATTGGGGGAACTCACGGGGCAGATAGTAAGGTCGCAGTGACACAGAAAGCAGTTCAATGTCGGGGGTACAGAGTCGCTCTCTTACCAGGATCGATTTTCCCTGTGACTGTGTCAGATCGCGGTCCGCTCTGACCAGGGTGAAGCCGGCCGGCTCCACTTCTCTGTCCGGGACTCTGTCATCCAGCCAAGTCTCCCAGCTGTATTGGATTCCGCTGCCAGCAGCGTTTTCATTATTTAGTCCGTTCGTAGCGGGTATGTACACGATCAACAAGATCAGTCCAAAACCCACCACTGGAAATCCATGGTTGGCAGAATGTTTGTAAACTAAGTGTACAAATTAAAAACATAAAATAACGCCACTAAGTGTACAAATTCAAAACATAAGATAACGCCACACTGCAGGTCGCAACAGAGACGCTGCTAGCCGCTATTTTCTTAGTTACGTTCATGGTTACGTCACGTATGACGAAAGCGCGTAAGTGCAAGCCCACAGACACCCATAGAGATTGTATTGAAAGCTTTGAAATTTGAAAAAAATAGATTTTACATGGGAGTCTATGACAGACTTCTGGGCGATTTTCAACATGACTGAAATCGCCCCAAAAACGGGCGGGGCCATTTGAAGCACGACTTTAGCCTGATTTGACATTTAGTGGCAGTCAGATCAGATTAGAACACTGATAACTACTGTTGCCGTGATATAATTGATTAGAAAAAAAATCCCTTCCTTTTCCCGTTTGGCAGTGCGTCGCCCATATCGCCCTATTGAACACACCGCCCCTGCTCAAAGGTCAAAGGTGGGGGGATAACAGAGCCTTTACTATTATTTAATGGGATGGTCTCTGCGTGCCTTAGGGTGGAATTTGAGTTATGTAAAATGATAAAAAGAGTGGAGATGTTTCAAGAGATATGGTGTGTTGGGGGGGCTGTCTGTATAGCTGGGGAAGATGGTCTGGATATACGGTTGTAGAAGTGGTGAGGTTTGGGTTATTGTGATGTGTGGTGTTGTTTTTGTATCGTGGGGTAGAAGGCAAGGTGAGTATGTACACATCTTGATGTTGTGATTGCAAATTGTTTGATTTGTTTTCTAATTCTTTGTGGGTCCGTATGATCTGTGGGAAATATGTATCTCTAAGGTCATATATTCTGCAGGTAAGAAAGTGTAGCTTATCTTCCACGTCATTTTGTCTTCTCTCGAGAGCCAAGTCTGCTGGCTTTCTCAATAGCAAGGCTACGCTCACTGAGTCTGTAAATAGTCAACGCTTTCCTTCATTCACTGTGGTCAGACACTGTGTACTCTCTGTTTAGGGCCAGATAGCATTCCAGTTTGCTCAGTTTTTTGGTTAATTCTTTCCAGTGTGTCAAGTACTTATATTTTTGTTTTCTCATCATTTGGTTCTCTCTCTCTCTCTCTAATTATCTTCCTCTCGCTCTGTCTCTCTCTCCATCTCCCTCTCTCTCTGCCTCTCTCTCTCTCCATCTCCCTCTCTCTCTGCCTCTCTCTCTCCCTCCCTCTCCATCTCCCTCTCTCTCTGCCTCTCTCTCTCTCCCTCCCTCTCCCTCTCCCTCTCTCTCTCTCTCTCTCTCTCTCTCTCTCTTTCCCTCCCTCTACCTCTCTCTCAGCCTGTCTCTTTCATTCTCTCCCTCCCTCTCCCTCTCTCTCTGCCTCTCTCTCTCCCTCCCTCTCCCTCTCCCTCTCTCTCTCTCTCTCTCTCTCTTTCCCTCCCTCTCCCTCTCTCTC
>NC_140003.1:45078621-45109839 GCF_964263955.1 Coregonus lavaretus
CTATCTCCGTACTATCTATCTCCATACTATCTATCTCCGTACTATCTATCTCCATACTATCTATCTCCATACTATCTATCTCCGTACTATCTCCATACTATCTATCTCCGTTCTATCTATCTCCGTACTATCTATCTCCGTACTATCCATCTCCATACTATCTATCTCCGTACTATCTATCTCCGTACTATCTCCATACTATCTATCTCCGTACTATCTATCTCCGTACTATCTATCCCCGTACTATATATCTCCATACTATCTATCTCCATACTATCTATCTCTGTACTATCTATCTCCATACTATCTATCTCCGTACTATCTATCTCCGTACTATCTCCATACTATCTATCTCCGTACTATCTATCTCCATACTATCTATCTCCGTACTATCTATCTCCGTACTATCTATCTCCGTACTATCTATCTCCATAATATCCATCTCCATACTATCGATCTCCGTACTATCTATCTCCATACTATCTATCTCCGTACTATCTCCATACTATCTATCTCCGTACTATCTATCTCCATACTATCTATCTCCGTACTATCTATCTCCATACTATCTATCTCCGTACTATCTATCTCCTATCTTTCTCCATACTATCTATCTCTTTACTATCTATCTCCGTACTATCTATCTCCGTACTATCTATCTCCATAATATCCATCTCCATACTATCTATCTAAGCTTGATGGTTTTCCCAATGGGAGGGGAAGGGGGGGGGGAGAGAGAAAGAGATTGAGAACCTGTCTGAGTGTAATGTTTAGTTCCTTTTTATTGTTTATTTCACTTTTGTTTCCATTTCACTTGCTTTGACAATCCAAACATATGTTTCCCATGGCAATAAAGCCCTTCAATTGAATTGAATTGAGAGAGAGAGAGAGAGAGAGAGAGAGAGAATGTCCTCCTGTGTGCTACCTATATCCCCCCACTAGAATCCCCATACTTTAATGAAGCCAGCTTCTCCATCCTGAAGGGGGAAATCAATCATTTCCAGGCCCAGGGAAATGTACTAGTCTGTGGCGACCTAAATGCCAGAACTGGACAAGAACCTGACACCCTCAGCACACAGGGTGTGAAGGAAGGAGTCAGGCGCAGGAGGTAAAATACTGAAGTCCAGAGTTTAATCCGTTTGCATAAATCAAACGCCCCAAGCGTCAAACAAAACTATACAAGGGAAAACATCCACCTTGCCAATAACAGAGTGAAATGTAGCTCAACCGAGCTACACGCTCTCACAACAAACATTCACTCACAAAGACAAGGGGAACAGAGGGAACACTTATATACATACTAATTAGGGGAATGAGCACCATGTGTGTGTGATTGACAAGACATGACAAGTGGAGTGATGAGAATGGGATCGGCAGTAGCTAGTACTCCGGTGACGACGAACGCCGAAACCAGCCCGAACCAGGAGGGGGGCAGCCTCGGCGGAAGTCGTGACACACGGGGACAAACACCTACCTGGAGGTGACAGCATTCCCTCCCCCATTTGCCCCCCTAGGCACAACTACGACAACATAACCAACAAAAATGGGTATCACAATTCCAGTAAGTCAGAAGTTTACATACACTAAGTTGACTGTGCCTTTAAACAGCTTGGAAAATTCCAGAAAATGATGTCATGGCTTTAGAAGCTTCTGATAGGCTAATTGACATTGTTTGACTCAATTGGAGGTGTAACTGTGGATGTATTTCAATTCCTACCGTCAAACCCAATGCCACTTTGCTTGACATCATTGGAAAATTAAAAGAAATCAGCCAAGACCTCATAAAAAATTTGTAGACCTCCACAAGTCTGGTTCATCCTTGGGAGCAATTTCCAAACGCCTGAAGGTATCACGTTCATCTGTACAAGCAATACATCTCTAGGAGACGCGTTCTGTCTCCTAGAGATGAATGTACTTTGGTGCGAAAAGTGCAAATCAATCCCAGAACAACAGCAAAGGACCTTCTGAAGATGCTGGAGGAAACAGGTACAAAAGTATCTATATCCACAGTAAAACGAGTCCTATATTTACATTTTTAGTCATTTAGCAGACGCTCTTATGCAGAGCAACTTACAGTTAGGGAGTGCATACATTATTTAAAAAAAAAATCATAACCCCGTGGGAATCGAACCCACAACCCTGGCGTTGCAAACACCATGCTCTACCAACTGAGCTACATCCCCTCCTCTACCCTGGACGACGCTGGGCCAATTGTGCGCTGCCCCATGCGTCTCCCAGTCGCGGCCGGTTACAACAGAGCCTGGATTCGAACCAGGATCTCTAGTGGCACAGCTAGCACTGCAATACAGTGCCTTAGACCACTGCGCCACATAACCTGAAAGGCCGCTCAGCAAGGAAGAAGCCACTGCTCCAAAACCGCCATAATGAAACAAAAATAGAACTGTTTGGCCATAATGACCATTGTTATGTTTGGAGGAAATAGGGGGACGCTTGCAAGCCGAAGAACACCATCCCAACCATGAAGCACGGGGGTGGCAGCATCATGCTGTGGGGGTGCTTTGCTGCAGGAGGGACTGGTGCACTTCACAAAATAGATGGCATCATGAGGAAGGGAAATACTGTGGATATATTGAAGAAACATCTCAATACATCAGTCAGGAAGTTAAAGCTTGGTCGCAAATGGGTCTTCCAAATGGACAATGACCCCAAGCATACTTCCAAAGTTGTGGCAAAATGGCTTAAGGACAACAAAGTCAAGGTATTGGAGTGGCCATCACAAAGCCCTGACCTCAATCCTATAGAAAATGTGTGGGCAGAACTGAAAAAGCGTGTGCGAGCAAGAAGGCCTACAAACCTGACTCAGTTACACCAGCTCTGTCAGGAGGAATGGGCCAAAATTCACCCAACTTATTGTGGGAAGCTTGTGGAAGGCTACCCGAAATGTTTGACCCAAGTTAAACAATTTAAAGGCAATGCTACCAAATACTAATTGAGTGTATGTACACTTCTGACCCACTAGGAATGTGATGAAAGAAATAAAAGCTGAAATAACTCATTCTCTCTACTATTATTCTGACATTTCACATTCTTAAAATAAAGTGGTGATCCTAACTGACCTAAAACAGGGAATTGTTACTGGGATTAAATGTCAGGAATTGTGAAAAACTGAGTTTAAATGTATTTGGCTAAGGTGTATGTAAACTTCCGACTTCAACTGTACATAGTCAATGGTAGGCTTCGAGGGGACTCCTACGGTAGGTACACCTATAGCTCATCTCTTGGCAGTAGTACTGTAGACTACTTTATCACTGACCTCAACCCAGAGTCTCTCAGAGTGTTCACAGTCACCTCTATCAATAGTATGCTCTTTCGAATCCCACCGTACCTTCTCCGCTATGCAATCCGGTTTCCGAGCAGGTCATGGGTGCACTTCAGCCACGCTCAAGGTCCTAAATGATATTATAACCGCGATCGATAATAGACAATACTGTGCAGCCGTCTTCATCGACCTGGCCAAGGCTTTCAACTCTGTCAACCACCGCATTCTTATTGGCAGACTAAATAGCCTTGGTTTCTCAAATGACTGCCTCGCCTGGTTCACCAACTACTTCTCAGATAGAGTTCAATGTGTCAAATCGGAGGGCATGTTGTCTGGACCTATGGCAGTCTCTATAGGGGTGCCACAGGGTTCAATTCTTGGGCTAACTCTTTTCTCTGTGTATATCAATGATGTCGCTCTTGCTGCTGGTGACTCTCAGATCCACCTCTACGTAGACGACACCATTTTGTATACATCTGGCCCTTCATTGGACACTGTGTTAACAAACCTCCAAACGAGCTTCAATGCCATACAACACTCCTTCAGTAGCCTCCAACTGCTCTTAAGCACTAGTAAAACTAAATGCATGCTCTTCAATCGAACGCTGCTGGCACCCGCCCACCCGACTAGAATCACCACTCTCGACGGGTCTGACCTAGAGTATGTGGACAACTACAAATACCTAGGTGTCTGGTTGGACTGTAAACTGTCCTTCCAGACTCACATTAAGAATCTCCAATCCAAAGTTAAATCTAGAATCGGCTTCCTATTTCGCAACAAAGCCTCCTTCTCTCATGCTGCCAAACATGCCCTCGTAAAACTGACTATCCTACCGATCCTTGACTTCGGCGATGTCATTTACAAAATAGCCTCCAACACTCTACTCAGCAAATTGGATGTAGTCTATCACAGTGCCATCCGTTTTGTCTCCAAAGCCCCATACACTACCCACCACTGTGACCTGTACGCTCTTGTTGGCTGGTCCTCACTACATGTTCGTCGTCAAACCCACTGGCTCCAGGCCATCTATAAATCACTGCTAGGCAAATCCCCGCCTTATCTTAGCTAATTTGTCAACATAGCAGCACCCACCCTCAGTCTGCGCTCCAGCAGGTATATCTCACTGGTCATTCCCAAAGCCAACACCTCCTTTGGCCGCCATTCCTTCCAGTTCTCTGCTGCCAATGACTGGAACGAATTGCAAAAATCTCTGAAGCTGGAGACTCTTATCTCCCTCACTAACTTTAAGCATCAGTTGTCAGAGCACCTTACCGATCACTGCACCTGTACACAGCCCATCTGAAATTAGCCCACCCAACTACCTCATCCCTATATTGTCATTTATTTTGCTCTTTTGCACCCCAGTATCTCTATTTGCACATCATCTCTTGCACAGCTAGCATTCCAGTGTTAATACTAATTGTAATTATTTTGCACTATAGCCTATTTATTGCCTTACCTCCATAACTTGCTACATTTGCACACACTGTATATATATTTTCTGTTGTATTTTTTTGACTTTATGTTTTTTACCCCATATGTAACTCTGTGTTGTTGTTTTTATCGCACTGCTTTGCTTTATCTTGGCCAGGTCGCAGTTGTAAATGAGAACTTGTTCTCAACTGGCTTACCTGGTTAAATAAAGGTGAAATAAAAATAAAATAAAATCAGATCACAGCAAAATCACAGTCTACCTGAACAGAGCAAAACTCAATCTTGAGGCATCAAAGCCAGAGGAACTGAATAATATTAAGAAATGCTATAGATGGTAGGAAGGTAATGTTGAAACCTACCAAAAAAACAATTAGGCAACAACAAATTCAATCCCTTTTAGACAACTTCCTGGACAAAACGTTTCACTGTAATAGTGAAGGTGCAAATTGGGCAGTAGAAAACCTAAACAGTATATTTGACCTCTCATCTTCCCTATCAAATCAAAAAATGTTGAACAGAAAACCGAAGAAAATTAACAACAATGACAAATGGTTTGATGAAGAATGCAAAAACATAAGAAAGAAATTGAGAAACCTATCCAACCAAAAACATAGAGACCCAGAAAACCTGAGCCTATGCCTTCACTACAGTGAATCACTTAAACAATACAGAAACATACTACGGAAAAAGAAGGAACAGCATGTCAGAAATCAGCTCAATGTAATTGAAGAATCCATAGACTCTAACCACTTCTGGGAAAATTGGAAAACACTAAACAAATAACAACACGAAGTTATCTATCCAAAACGGAGATGTATGGATATCCTTTTGGCCCTATAACAAAGAACAAACAGCAAAAACATATACATGATCAAATACAAATCTTAGAATAAACTATTAAAGACTACCAGAACCCACTGGATTCTCTAATTACACTGAATGAACTACAGGACAAAATACAAACCCTCCAACCCAAAAAGGCCTGTGGTGTTGATGGTATCCTCAATGAAATGATAAAATACACAGACCACAAATTCCAATTGGCTATACTTAAACTCTTTAACATCATCCTTAGCTCTGGCGTCTTCCCCAATATTTGGAACCAAGGACTGATCACCCCAATCCACAATTACCTTGGGATATGCGTCAACAGCAACCTTTGGAAAATCTTCTGCATTATCATTAACTGTAGACTTCTACATTTCCTATGTGAAAACAATGTACTGAGCAAATGTCAAATTGGCTTTTTACCAAATTACTGTATGACACGTATTCACCCTGCACACCCTAATTGACAAACAAACAAAACAAAACAAAGGCAAAGTCTTCTCATGATTTGTTGATTTCAAAAAAGCATTTGACTCAATTTGGCATGAGGGTCTGCTCTACAAATTGATGGAAAGTGGGGTTGGTGGAAGAACATACGACATTATAAAATCCATGTACACAAACAACAAGTGTTCGGTAAAAATTGGCAAAAAAACACACACATTTCTGCCTCAACTATTTTTCTCGCCCCCATCTCACCTCCCTCCGCCCTGCCTCAACTGTTTGTCTAACCCCCGGAGTCCCATTGTTCTATTACTCTGGGTAAGTCTCATCTCCTTACAGAGCAAAAACAGAACAGCACAATCCACTCTGTTTCTCTACAGAGCTGAGAGGAGGGAACAGAACATCACAATCCACTCTGTTTCTCTACAGAGCTGAGAGGAGGGAACAGAACATCACAATCCACTCTGTTTCTCTACAGAGCTGAGAGGAGGGAACAGAACATCACCATCAACTCTGTTTCTCTACAGAGATGAGAGGAGGGAACAGAACATCACCATCCACTATGTTTCTCTACAGAGATGAGAGGAGAGAACAGAACATCACTATCCACTCTGTTTCTCTACAGAGATGAGAGGAGAGAACAGAACATCACCATCCAGTCTGTTTCTCTACAGAGATGAGAGGAGAGAACAGAACATCACCATCCACTATGTTTCTCTACAGAGATGAGAGGAGAGAACAGAACATCACCATCCACTCTGTTTCTCTACAGAGATGAGAGGAGAGAACAGAACATCACCATCCACTATGTTTCTCTACAGAGATGAGAGGAGAGAACAGAACATCACCATCCACTCTGTTTCTCTACAGAGATGAGAGGAGAGAACAGAACATCACCATCCACTATGTTTCTCTACAGAGATGAGAGGAGAGAACAGAACATCACCATCCACTCTGTTTCTCTACAGAGATGAGAGGAGGGAACAGAACATCACCATCCACTCTGTTTCTCTACAGAGATGAGAGGAGAGAACAGAACATCACCATCCACTCTGTTTCTCTACAGAGATGAGAGGAGGGAACAGAACATCACCATCCACTCTGTTTCTCTACAGAGATGAGAGGAGGGAACAGAACATCACCATCCACTCTGTTTCTCTACAGAGATGAGAGGAGAGAACAGAACATCACCATCCACTCTGTTTCTCTACAGAGATGAGAGGAGAGAACAGAACATCACCATCCACTCTGTTTCTCTACAGAGATGAGAGGAGAGAACAGAACATCAGGGGACAGAGTAGCCTAAGAAAATGATCTACATTACACAGAGGCATTGGCCAAGCACTTCCACCGGCTGGCTGGTCTGCGACAGGCTCCATGTCCTCACAGTACTCACAGACCGTTGCTTACAGGGTCGGCGGCCGGGGGGGGTCAGGTTGTCAGGCGGTTGGGCTAGCAGAGAGAGCCAGCACTGCAGCCCTCGTCAGTCAATTCCTTCCCCTCTTCAAACTGAACCTGAACTGTCCCAGAGAATGCCTGGATGTCTGGAAAGTGGTGTTTAGCAGTTATCACAGCTCTAGACTGTCTGTTTGTTGCAGAGTCAGATTGAGAACATTAGTACTGAACGCTTCATGCTAAAAGTTCAACGGGCCGAGGTTGAGGAAAAGGTGAGATCAGCCCACTACACTTCCAGTCCGCTGTTCAACCTGTTAAGGAGTTGAACACCCTCTTCCATGTTGTCCTGTATTTTCTTCTACACCTCTCCTCCACCTCTCCCTTCTCCTTCTCCTCCTCTCCTCCACCTCTCCCTTCTCCTTCTCCTCCTCTCCTCCACCTCTCCCTTCTCCTTCTCCTCCTCTCCTCCACCTCTCCCTTCTCCTCTCCTCCACCTCTCCCTTCTCCTCTCCTCCACCTCTCCCTTCTCCTTCTCCTCCTCTCCTCCACCTCTCCCTTCTCCTCCTTTCCTCCACCTCTCCCTTCTCCTTTTTCTCCTCTCCTCCACCTCTCCCTTCTCCTTCTCCTCCACCTCTCCTGTCTCCTCCTCTCCTCCACCTCTCCCTTCTCCTTCTCCTCCTCTCCTCCACCTCTCCCTTCTCCTTCTCCTTCTCCTCCTCTCCTCCACCTCTCCCTTCTCCTTCTCCTCCTTCTCTCCTGTCTCCTCCTCTCCTCCATCTCTCCCTTCTCCTTCTCCTTCTCCTCCTGTCCTCCACCTCTCCCTTCTCCTTCTCCTCCTCTCCTCCACCTCTCCCTTCTCCTTCTCCTCCTCTCCTCCATCTCTCCCTTCTCCTTCTCCTCCTCTCCTCCACCTCTCCCTTCTCCTTCTCCTCCTCTCCTCCACCTCTCCTGTCTCCTCCTCTCCTCCACCTCTCCCTTCTCCTCTCCTCCACCTCTCCCTTCTCCTTCTCCTCCTCTCCTCCACCTCTGCCTTCTCCTTCTCCTAGTTTGCGTGGTGGCCACGAACACCCACATTTATCTTGTGTGGGTTTTGACAGATGGTGAGAAAGGGGGGTTGACTCTGCATTGAGCAACAGAAACAGGTCTGGACTGTGTGTGAATCTGTGATGCATGGCCAGGGTGGATGTGTTATTACAGCAAGCAGCTGTCAGAGTTACCTACTGCCTGGTCTTCTGCTACAGCTGCTGAATATAAATAATATAATAATAAATAATAATAATATGCCATTTATTTGATACAATAAATATGTTGAAATGGTGATATCACTAGAGTCATTGAATCAATTTGTGCATCTTGTGTAGCCTACCTGGAGATGGTAAACAGATGTAATAAATAGCCTATAACAGGGTTCTTCAATTCCGGTCCTGGAGGGCCGAAACACCTCTGTTTTTCATCCTCTCCTTCTAATCAGGGGCTAATTCAGACCTGGGACACCAGGTGAGTGCAATTAACTACCAGGTAGAAATAAAAAACAGAAGTGTTTCGGCCCTCCAGGACCGGAATTGAAGAACCCTGGCCTATAACTTCAGTTTGTTGTCGTAGCCTTGTGTCTAATGCAATTATTAATATAATATATAATATAATATTGTATGCCATTTAGCAGACGCTTTTATCCAAAGCGACTTACAGTCATGTGTGCACAAAGCATGTACGTATGGGTTGTCCCGGGGAATGAACCCACTACCCTGGCGTTACAAGCGCCATGCTCTACCAATTGAGCTACAGAGGACCACATATAATAAATAAATGAATACACCCAGGAAAACACCCAGGAAAACACCCGGGAAAACACCCGGGAAAACACCCGGGAAAACACCCAGGAAAACACCCAGGAAAACACCCGGGAAAACACCCGGGAAAACACCCAGGAAAACACCCAGGAAAACACTGCTTGGCTTTATTACTATATCTATCATGCAATATAATTAATATTGCTATGGGCGGGGGTGCAGAAAGAAAAGAGATGGGCAGAATTCTGTATCCTTTTTGCATCCAGATTTGTAATGATTATTATTGGCTACGTCTCTACTTTTAATGCAAGTTCGATCCTTATTGATTCATATTTCTTTACATTTGACCTATGCTTTCAATGATGAAGTATTGTGTGTCGTGCATACCAACTCTCAGTCCTTTCTGTTTTCTGTATAAGGGCTTTCTATGGGGAATGGCTTAGCCTCCCTCCACCCAGGTACAGACATATTCAAATGAGACTCTGCAATGTTCCCTCTAAGCTGACATCCAGTAGGCCGAGACTGTCACGCTGCTCCCCGGGACTGCCGTGCAGGGTGAAGAAGAGATATCAGCCCATGGAGAGAAGCACCCGATTGAACTTCACTCAACTTTCTAGAGACTTCCCTGTTAGTTAACAGTCCGGGTAGCCATTTGATTAGCTGTTCAGGAGTCTTATGGTTTAGGGGTAAAAGCTGTTAAGAAGCCTTTTGGACCTAGAATTGGCGCTCCGGTACCGCTTGCCATGCGGTAACAGAGAGAAGAATCTATGACTAGGGTGGCTGGTGTCTTTGACAGTTTGTAGGGCTTTCCTCTGACACCGCCTGGTATAGAGGTCCTGGATGGCAGGAAGCTCGGCCCCAGTGATGTACTGCGCCGTACGCAGTACCCTCTGTAGCACCTTGCGGTTGGAGGCCGAGCAGTTGCCATACCAGGCAGTGATGCAACCAGTCAGGATGATCTCGATGGTGCAGCTGTAGAACTTTTTGAGGATCTGAGGACCCATGCCAAATCTTTTTAGTCTCCTGAGGGGGAATAGGCTCTGTCGTGCCCTCTTCACGATTGTCTTGGTGTGTTTGGAGGAGCCCGGAAGACGGCAGCCATCTCCTCCGGCACCATTCTTTAATCTGTGCCCCCTCACATTGACTCTGTACCGGTACTCCCTGTATATAGCCTGACTACTGTTATTTTGCTTCTCTTCTTTAATTATAAAAAAAAAAAAATGTGTTATCTATTTTTAACTGTACACATTGTTGGTTAAGCGCTTGTAAGTAAGCATTTCACTGTAAGGTCTACACCTGTTGTATTCGGCGCATGTGACAAATAATATTTGATTTGATTTGATCAACGTTTCCCTTTATTGTGGCAATTGTGATCGAATCAACACAATATTAGCCACTTTCGATGCAACATTCGGAAACAAAACAAAACTATGCAAGACATTTTGTTGGAGACAGAAAGCATCAGAGTAGGATGATATTGCATTGACACGCACGACTCAGCCCGTACTCTGCACAGACCGGCGCAGCACAACCAATCAGAGATTCAGTAGGC
Organism: Coregonus lavaretus; assembly: GCF_964263955.1. NCBI lineage: Eukaryota > Metazoa > Chordata > Actinopteri > Salmoniformes > Salmonidae > Coregonus > Coregonus lavaretus. The sequence continues at coordinate 45,089,345 of NC_140003.1, forward strand.
ATATATGCAAATAGACCATTGCCATATGTGACTCATTTCAGGAAACTAGGTGTATGTCGCGCATCACTACTTCACAGGAGAGCCATTTGAATGTAAACTTTTTTTTTAAATAAAAATGTATTTTTTGGCAGAAATGCCTTCTGGAACATGTGAACTTTAATATGCCTTAATAACAAACGTGTATGCCATCTGTAAATACGAATAAAATAGTTAAATTACGAGCATAGTTGGTTTAGCCACAGAAAATGACAGGAACCTTCCCGCTAGCCATGATTGGCTGAGATAATGGATGGGCTGGACATGCCGAGAGATGAGTTCGGATTGGTCTGCCTTGTAGCATGCTTCTGTCTATAACATGAGCTGGTCAGTATGTGTAGGTAATCCTTTCTAACGCAGCTTTTTTGAAAGATATCACTCAGTAGAACTGCATAAGTGTTGCTCTTCACTTTCTGGAGCACCGAGTTTTGAAATCAGTGAAATGTACGTTGGAATTAGAGTATGATAGCTAAGGAGATGGAGAAAATTCTGCCATTTGATTGCAAATATGCAGACGGAGTCGAAAAGAGAACACACAGAAGGCTGTTGTATAAAACACCTGTCTCCAGATTACATCTTCAAACTAAGGGCAACCATGGCATCCGTGACAGAGAGGGAGAAGTGTCCATCCATGTATACGGGTAAGATGGTCTAGCTAGCTTCATTTTCAGATATAACATGTTTCTAATTTTGTCGGAAAGTCTTTTTCATTTAAATTTAAAGCATTATGTTAGCTAGCTAGTTAACGTTAGCTGGCTCGCTAGCTAACGTTATGTGTATGATCTCTGTAGTAATATTATTCGTATATCAGATCCATTTTCATTGCTAGTTATAGCCTAATGTTAGCTAGCTAACATTGAACCTGGTTGGTTAGCTACCTCCAGATTCATGCAGGGTGGTAACATTATCAGTTGAGATGATGATTTATGGTTTAGCTAGCTAGCTGGCTAGCTACATGTCTAAACAAAATACTCCACTATGCAAGTCACTGCGATAACTGTTGATAGAAGTTGCTGGTAAATTCGCTCTGGCTATCTACTCCGATTTCAGAGCACTCTGAGTGTGCCAGAGCGCAGAATAACAGACAAATTGATGAATGCTCAATACCCGTTGAATATGGCCGATGTTGTCACACCCTGGCTATGGGACTCTAGTTGTTGAGCCAGGGTGTGTTTGTTCTATGTGGTGTATTTCTATGTTGGGGGTTCTAGTTCGTCTATTTCTATGTTTTGCCTGAGTGACTCCCAATCAGAGGCAACGAGTGTCAGCTGTTGGCTGGTTGTCTCTGATTGGGAGCCATATTTAAACTGTCTGTTTTTCACTTTGTGTTTGTGGGTTTTTGTTCCGTGTTCGGTCATTGTCACCGTGGACTTCACGAGTCGTTTCTTGTTTTGTTTATTGTGTAGATTATCACTAAAGATAATAAAGTTCACCATGTTCGTTCAACACGCTGCGCATTGGTCTCACCCTGACGTTCGTGACAGATGTCAGTAAACGTTGGCAAAAAAGCGTAATTAAATTGTTGCCAGCACAGTTACTTTTTATTTATTTATTTATTCACCTTTATTTAACCAGGTAAACCAGTTGAGAACAAGTTCTCATTTACAACTGCGACCTGGCCAAGATAAAGCAAAGCAGTGCGATAAAAACAACAACACAGAGTTACATATGGGGTAAAACAAAACAATGTCAAAAATACAACAGAAATACATATATATACAGTGTGTGCAAATTTAGCAAGTTATGGAGGTAAGGCAATAAGTCACCACCGCTCTGGATAACATAAAAAACAGCCCAACCAGCTCTGCTAGGGTGAGTAAAATGGTCAAAGTGAGCTGTTCCCTCATTTGTGTCTGGAAGTAGCTAGCAAGCTAGCTAACATTAGCCAGTTAGCTTGGGTGCTTGACTGCTGTTTTTAGGACAGAATACTCAGATCAACCCTACTCCTCGGCCAGAGTGTCCAGTGTGCGCTCTGAACGCTCCGAGAGACAATCTGACAATGCTATGAGTTTACGAACGCCCTGAGCGCACACTGGCACTCCAGATTGAATTTACAAACACACCCGTAGTATAAACCAGCCTTTAGTCTTGAAATCTTTGGTTGTTTAGTACATGGCCTCACATGTGAATCCTTAAAGAGATGGGTGGGGCTAAAGCTTAAGAGGGTGTGAACGATGCTGAATGGGTGAAAGACAAAGAAGAGCGCTCCAGTAAATGTACCAAAACATCCAAGGGCCATTTTCTCAAAAGTGAAGTTTATCAACATTCAAAGCAGAATTACTTTCCCATTGTTCCTCAACTGTAGTGTATGATATACCATTATCTAGCTCTGAGTCTCTACTTTTTGTCCAATGTAAAAACACAATTTCAAATTTTGCTACATAAGACCAAATCAAGCAGGTCGGTTATATATATGGATCTGTGCCATTTACTTTGATCTGGACTGTGTTTACAGCTGTGGTCATCAGTAGATGCGCTTGTTTTGAGATCAAAGAAAGAAATGCATGTAGCCACGTGTGCACATTTTGTTCATATCCTTTGCTAGTTAGTGAGTTATTATCCCAGTTATAGATCATTTGGAGTCAGCAATAGGGGAGTGATTGCTTCCTACAAGAGCACAAAGCATGTACATTCCTAGACATCAAGAGCACAAAGCATGTACATTCCAAGACATCTTTGAAAAGCCAGTCAGGTACAGAGCTTTTTTTTCATGTCTTAAAGGGGCAGTGTTGTATTTTGAGACAGGCTTGAATAAGCTAAGTAGCCAATTGGCAGAGGGTAGCATAATTTGTCTGATCTGCTGTAATAATTGTAAGGGAATAATAAAGCATGTTATTTTGTAAAGTGGTTTCTTGCATCAAACAACACAACAACATGTTCAGTCACCTCCTTGTCTGAAGGACAAGTGGATAAACAGGTTAATGTCAAGCCCTGCATGATTTTTTCAAATATCTCATGGAATGTAGGCCTACATTGAGCACCACACATTGGCTGCTACTGTAGCCTGAATGATAGAACAGCTATTTCCATGTTACCCTCTGTGTAACCTTGTACGGGACAGTTGAGCTAATGTGATTAGCATGACACTTGTGAGTAACAGCAAACTTTCCAGGACATACAGTGGGGGAAAAAAGTATTTATTCAGCCACCAATTGTGCAAGTTCTCCCACTTAAAAAGATGAGAGAGGCCTGTAATTTTCATCATAGGTACACGTCAACTATGACAGACAAAATGAGAAAAAAAAAATCCAGAAAATCACATTGTAGGATTTTTTATGAATTTATTTGCAAATTATGGTGGAAAATAAGTATGTGCCAGCATTGGTTTGTGGTGGTAAATAGACAGCTATGAAAAATATAGATGAAAACTCTCTTGGTAAGTAGTGTGGTCTACAGCTTATCATAAGATACTCTACCTCAGGCGAGCAAAACCAAAAATGTTATGGGATGTATTTCATCCATAGCGGATATAAAGCGGATATAGCCTCAGTGTTCACAGTAAACGTGCACTGAATGTTGCACAGAATTTGATTAGGGGTGCGAGAGTTAAGGGGGTCTGATAGTAAAGGTTTGCCCAGGGAACGTGGCCTGTATCAGAGGTAGATCTCCTCTCATGATAGAGCCTTCTGGGGCCGGTTGGGTCTGGAACTCTGGGCCATCAAAGGACAAATAAATAACACAAGGGCAGAAAGAAAAAAAGAAAGAAAGAAAGAAAAAAAGAAAGAGAGAGAGAGAGAGAGAGAGAGAGAGAGAGAGAGAGAGAGAGAGAGAGAGAGAGAGAGAGAGAGAGAGAGAGAGAGAGAGAGAGAGAGAGAGAGAGAGAGAGAGAGAGAGAGAGAGAGAGAGAGAGAGAGAGAGAGAGAGAGAGAGAGAGAGACAGAGACAGAGACAGAGAGACAGAGACAGAGACAGAGACAGAGACAGAGACAGAGACAGAGACAGAGACAGAGACAGAGACAGAGACAGAGACAGAGACCAGGAAAGAGAGACTAATAAAATACTAAGTGAATTAGAAGTGGTCCACTAAGGAGAAAGAGACAGAGAGTTAGAAAGAGAGGGATAAAAGGAGGAGAGAAGAGCCCCAGATATAACATAACAGATACAACATAACAGATACAGGGGGATATCCCAAAGGAAAACCTATTCCTTTGTATCTGCACTCTCATCACTCTCTGTGAGTCAAGGCTACCCAATAGAACACTCTAGAATCGTGACTGTAAAGCAATTGTAGCAATATTACAGTTTCATGTTTACGGTCATAGCATACAAATTCAGTAGTCATACTGAGACATGGCATCTGAGGGTCCTAGGTTGTAAAGTATTTTATGCTTTGTGAAAGCTGACGGTGTCTGTTCCACAGTGTCTGTCGTTATGTTTTAGCTGGTGAAGATGACTGTGTATTACCTGTCCTTACCCGTTATCTGGGCCTGCCCAAATGGAATTTCCACCTTTATCAGCAGGTAAAAAATACTTTTGGAGGGAATTTTCAGTGTAAAATCAATGAAACGACCTGTCCAGTTCCTTTATCACCGGACGCTTTAGATCAGGGCTCTCCAACCCTGTTTGTGGCGAGCTACCGCCCTGTGGGGTTTCACGCCAACCCTAATCTAGCCGCACCTGATTCTAATAATTGGCTGGATGATAAACTGGACCAGGTTAGTTAGAGTTTTGGAGGGAAAACCTACAGGACAGTAGCTCCCTAGGTATTACCGGATAATAATAATATGCCATTTAGCAGACGCTTTTATCCAAAGCAAATTACAGTCATGTGTGCATACATTTTTACGTATGGGTGGTCCCAGGGATCGAACCCACTACCCTGGCGTTACAAGCACCATGCTCTACCAAATGAGCTACAGAAGACCACCGATGAAATTACTTGTCCAGTTCCTTTAGATACTGTCAAAGCTAAAATACCACCTCTGCTAAATTAAATATTTAGTTATTCTTCCTCATTAATCCCTACAGATCTGATAGATGCTGCTCTGTCTTACCAATGAGCTAGTCTACAGCTAGGGACTGTTCCTCAGACTAAACCGTAAGGGCCTTACAGTAATGTGGGCTATCATATGCTTCCTCACTCTTTCTCTTACAGTGCCTTGCAAAAGCATTCATCCCCCTTGGCATTTTATCTATTTTGTTGCATTACAACCTGTAATGTAAATTGATTTTTATTTGGATTTCATGTAATGGACATACACAAAATAGTCCAAATTGGTGAAGTGAAATTAAAAAAAATATATTGTTTCAAATAATTCAAAAAATTTTATAACGGAAAAGTGGTGCGTGCATATGTATTCACCCCCTTTGCTATGAAGCCCCTAAATAAGATCGGGGGAAACCAATTACCTTCAGAAGTCACATAATTAGTTAAATAAAGTCCACCTGTGTGCAATCTAAGTGTCACATGATTTGGCACATGATCTCAGTATATACAGTGAGGGATAAAAGTATTTGATCCCCTGCTGATTTTGTATGTTTGCCCATAGACAAAGAAATGATCGGTCTATAATTTTAATGGTAGGTTTATTTGAACAGTGAGAGACAGAATAAGAACAAAAAAATCCAGAAAAATGCATGTTATGAATTGATTTGCATTTTAATGAGGTAAATAAGTATTTGACCCCTCTGCAAAACATGACTTAGTACTTGGTGGCAAAACCCTTGTTGGCAATCACAGAGGTCAGACGTTTCTTGTAGTTGGCCACCAGGTTTGCACACATCTCAGTAGGGATTTTGTCCCACTCCTCTTTGCAGATCTTCTCCAAGTCATTAAGGTTTCGAGGCTGACGTTTGGCAACTCGAACCTTCAGCTCCCTCCACATATTTTCTATGGGATTAAGGTCTGGAGACTGGCTAGGCCACTCCAGGACCTTAATGTGCTTCTTCTTGAGCCACTCCTTTGTTGCCTTGGCCGTGTTTTTGGGGTCATTGTCATGCTGGAATACCCATACACGACCCATTTTCAATGCCCTGGCTGAGCGAAGGAGGTTCTCACTCAAGATTTGACGGTACATGGCCCCGTCCATCGTCCCTTTGATTGTCCTGTCCCCTTAGCAGAAAAACACCCCCAAAGCATAATGTTTCCACCTCCATGTTTGACGGTGGGGATGGTGTTCTTGGGGTCATAGGCAGCATTCCTCCTCCTCCAAACACGGCGATTTCAGTTGATGCCAAAGAGCTCGATTTTGGTCTCATCTGACCACAACACTTTCACCCAGTTCTCCTCTGAATCATTCAGATGTTCATTGGCAAACTTCAGACGGGCCTGTATATGTGCTTTCTTGAGCAGGGGGACCTTGCGGGCGCAGCAGGATTTCAGTCCTTCACGGCGTAGTGTGTTACCAATTGTTTTCTTGGTGACTATGGTCCCAGCTGCCTTGAGATCATTGACAAGATCCTCCCGTGTAGTTCTGGGCTGATTCCTCACCGTTCTCATGATCATTGCAACTCCACGAGGGGAGAACTTGCATGGAGCCCCAGGCCGAGGGAGATTGACAGTTATTTTGTGTTTCTTCCATTTGCAAATAATCGCACCAACTGTTGTCACCTTCTCACGAAGCTGCTTGGCGATGGTCTTGTAGCCCATTCCAGCCTTGTGTAGGTCTACAATCTTGTCCCTGACATCCTTTGAGAGCTCTTTGGTCTTGGCTATGGTGGAGAGTTTGGAATCTGATTGATTGATTGCTTCTGTGGACAGGTGTCTTTTATACAGGTAACAAACTGAGATTAGGAGCACTCGCTGTAAGAGTGTGCTCCTAATCTCAGCTTGTTACCTGTTTAAAAGACACCTGGGAGCCAGAAATCTTTCTGATTGAGAGGGGGTCAAATACTTATTTCCCTCATTAAAATGCAAATCAATTTATAACATTTTTGACATGCGTTTTTCTGGATTTTTTTGTTCTTATTCTGTCTCTCACTGTTCAAATAAACCTACCATTAAAATTATAGACTGATCATTTCTTTGTCATTGGGCAAACGTACAAAATCAGCAGGGGATCAAATACCTTTTTCCCTCACTGTATACACCTGTTCTGAAAGGCCCCAGAGTCTAAAACACCACTAAGAAGGGGGCACCACCAAACAAGCGGCACCAAGAAGACCAAGGATCTCTCCAAACAGGTCAGGGACATAGTTGTTGAGAAATACAGATCAGATGTGTGTTATAAAAAAATATCCCACGGAGCACCATTAAATCCATTATAAAAAAAGTTGAAAGAATATGGCACCACAACAAACCTGCCAAGAGAGGGCCACCCACCAAAACTCACGGACCAGGATGTCACGCCCTGGCTCGGGGGACTCTCGTATGTTGAGCCAGGGTGTTAGTTTCTATGTTTTGTTGTGGGTTCTAGGTTATTGTATTTCTTTGTTTGAGTGACTCCCAATCAGAGGTAACGAGTGTCAGCTGTTGGCTCGTTGTCTCTGATTGGGAGCCATATTTAACTATCTGTCTTTCACGTTGTGTTTGTGGTTTCTTGTTCATTTCGGTTTGTGTGAAACCGTAGACGTCACGTTTTCGTTTTTGATCGTGTGATCATTTATAGTAATAAAATATGTTCACCTTCAACGCTGCGCATTGGTCCTCTATGTGTGACGATCGTGACAGAAGAAACCACCAAGATGGGACCAAGCAGTGTGTTCAGGAGCCGTCGCCAGGGAGATCCCTCACAGATCTCCTTCGCCTCCTGGACTGGGTCAAGCCGAGGGAGGAAGACAAGGGCTTGACATTATGGCAGAAGGGCGAGAAGCTGGCGAGGGATATGGAGACGTGGTCCACGGGTAGGAGAGACGCCCCGAAAATTTTTAGGGGGGGGGCTCACGACGGCGGACCAGCAGGAGGCCGCGATAGAGCGGTCCAGTGGGTTGCCGGAGAAGGCCGCCGGGTTACGGGGGCCACTGGTAGAAGAGGGGATGGAAGGTGTGGAGGCACGGCGAGAGGTACTGGCGTGTGTTGCCAGTCCGGTCCGGCCCGTTCCAGATCCCGGTGTAGAGCCAGTGGTGTGTGTCCCCAGTACGGTCCGGTCTATTCCTGCTCCCCGCACCGAACCTGCGGTGCGCGTCGCCAGCCCAGTCCGGCCCATTCCTGCTCCCCGCATCAAGTCTGTGGTGCGTCTCGTCAGCCCGGCTCTGCCCGTTCCTGCTCTCCGCACCAGGTCTGTGGTGCGCGTCGCCAGCCCGGTCCGGTCCATTCCTGCTCCCAGCACCAAGTCTGTGGGGCGGTTCGTCAGCCCTGTCCGGCCCGCTCCTGCTCCCCACACCAAGCCAGTGGTGTGCGTCGTCAGTGCAGCACGGCCCGTGCCTGTTCCCCACACCAAGCCAGTGGTGTGCGTCGTCGGTCCGGCACGGCACGTGCCTGTTCCACTGGAGCCGGATCCGCCGCCTAGGCGGAGTGCCCACCCGGTCCCTCCCCTGTTGTGTTTCGTTGGCGCGGTCGGAGTCCGCGCCTTTAGGGGGGGGTACTGTCACGCCCTGGCTCGGGGGACTCTCGTATGTTGAGCCAGGGTGTTAGTTTCTATGTTTTGTTGTGGGTTCTAGGTTATTGTATTTCTTTGTTTGAGTGACTCCCAATCAGAGGTAACGAGTGTCGGCTCGTTGTCTCTGATTGGGAGCCATATTTAACTATCTGTCTTTCACGTTGTGTTTGTGGTTTCTTGTTCATTTCGGTTTGTGTGAAACCGTAGACGTCACGTTTTCGTTTTTGATCGTGTGATCATTTATAGTAATAAAATATGTTCACCTTCAACGCTGCGCATTGGTCCTCTATGTGTGACGATCGTGACACAGGAAAGGAGGGCATTAATCAGAGATGCAACAAAGAGACCAAAGATAACCCTGAAGGAGCTGCAAAGCTCCACAGTGGAGATTGGAGTATCTGTCCATAGGACCACTTTAAGCTGTACACTCCACAGAGCTGGCCAGAAAAAAAGCCATTGCTTAAAGAAAAAAATAAGCAAACACGTTTGGTGTTTTCCAAAGTGGGAGACTCCCCAAACATATGGAAGAAGGTACTCTGGTCAGATGAGACTAAAATTGAGCTTTTTGGCCATCAAGGAAGATGCTATGTCTGGCGCAAACCCATCACCTCTCATCACCCCGAGAACACCATCTCCACAGTGAAGCATGGTGGTGGCAGCATCATGCTGTGGGTATGTTTTTCATCAGCAGTGACTGGGAAACTGGTCAGTATTGAAGGAATGATGGATGGCGCTAAATACAGGGAAATTATTGAGGGAAACATGTTTCAGTCTTCCAGAGATTTGAGATTGGGACGGAGGTTCACCTTCCAGCAGGACAATGACCTTAAACATTCTGCTAAAGCAACACTCAAGTGGTTTAAGGGGAAATATTTAAATGTCTTGGAATGGCCTAGTCAAATCCCAGTCCACAATCCAATTGAGCATCTGTGGTATGACTTAAAGATTGCTGTACACCAGCGAAACCCAACCATCTTCAAGAAGCTGGAGCAGTTTTGCCTTGAAGAATGTGCAAAAATCCCAGTGGCTAGATGTGCCAAGCTTATAGAGACATACCCCAAGAGACTTGCAGATGTAATTGCTGCAAAAGGTGGCCCTACAAAGTATTGACTTTGGGGGGGGTGAATAGTTATGCACGCTCAAGTTTTAAGTTTTTTTTGTCTTATTTCTTGTTTGTTTCAGAATAAAAAATATTTTAATTCCAGGTTGTAAGGCAACAAAACAGGAAAAATGCCAAGGGGGGTGAATTCTTTCGCAAGCCACTGTATAAACCTGGCGCCTTCTCAGGATCGTCCAGGTCAGAGCTTCCCCCGTAGAGCACTATGAGACTCCCCTGGGTTGGCTTAGCCCAGAAACACCCCTCCTACGACTGCTACCAATGCACTCAGTACCTATAGTTTGGTCTGGGTTCCTTTACACTAGCAGCTCGGGTTCCCTATGGACTAATTAACCAGATGCTAAAAATCCTCAATTTTGATCGTAATTTAATAATTTTATTCAATCATGTCAATTTCAGAAACCTGAAGTAAAACGACACAAACGTGTATGACTCTTTGATGACACAAGGTTTCAGAACAGTAAAGCAGGTTTATTAAATATTCCAGAAAAGGCATACAAATCCCAGTTCAATCAATCACTCAATCAATATCACAAATCAATGATAAACAAAAATGAACAGCGCCCTTAACTAAACCCTTATTGGGGTGCCAATAAAATATTTTTTTGTCTATTAAAATGTTATGAGAAGCATAGTATTTAATAACAAGAAAAATGGTGTGTTCCCTTTTACATCTTATCAACAGTTTTTGTTCGTCCTCCTCAGTATGTGCAGTCCCTCAGTCAGTATCTAAAAACTCTAACAACTACTTTAAAACATCTATCAATAAGGTAACCTTAAGGGTTCCTTTCTAAAACTTTATATTAACACTTTAAAAACAACAAACAAGTATAAAAATCAATGCATCTTAAGCTAAAAAGCTTCAGCATAATCTTACTTCAGCAGACGACAGGTTCCTTCCGTCAGCTCGAAGAGAGTTGTGCCCCGCCCCTAAATCCTGCCTCTTTTATACCTTTAACCCTTCTTCTGCTAACTCACTGTGGTTAACACCTGCTCCAATAACTCACTGTGGTTAACACCTGCTCCAATAACTCACTGAGGTTAACACCTGCTCCAATAATTCACTGTGGTTAACACCTGCTCCAATAACTCACTGTGGTTAACACATGCTCCAATAACTCACTGTGGTTAACACCTGCTCCAATAACTCACTGTGGTTAACACCTGCTCCAATAACGCACTGTGGTTAACACCTGCTCCAATAACTCACTGTGGTTAACACCTGCTCCAATAACTCACTGTGGTTAACACCTGCTCCAATAACTCACTGTGGTTAACACATGCTCCAATAACTCACTGTGGTTAACACCTGCTCCAATAACTCACTGTGGTTAACACCTGCTCCAACAACTCACTGTGGTTAACACCTGCTCCAATAACGCACTGTGGTTAACACCTGCTCCAATAACTCACTGTGGTTAACACCTGCTCCAATAACTCACTGTGGTTAACACCTGCTCCAATAACGCACTGTGGTTAACACCTGCTCCAATAACTCACTGTGGTTAACACCTGCTCCAATAACTCACTGTGGTTAACACCTGCTCCAATAACGCACTGTGGTTAACACCTGCTCCAATAACTCACTGTGGTTAACATCTGCTCCAATAATTCACTGTGGTTAACACCTGCTCCAATAACGCACTGTGGTTAACACCTGCTCCAATGACGCATTCAGTGGTTAATACCTGCTCCAATGACGCATGCAGTGGTTAACACCTGCTCCAATGACGCATTCAGTGGTTAACAACTGCTCCAATGACGCATTCAGTGGTTAACACCTGCTCCAATGACGCATTCAGTGTTTAACACCTGCTCCAATGACGCATTCAGTGGTTAACACCTGCTCCAATGACGCATTCAGTGGTTAACACCTGCTCCAATGACGGATTCAGTGGTTAACACCTGCTCCAATGACGCATTCAGTGGTTAACACCTGCTCCAATGACGCATTCAGTGGTTAACACCTGCTCCAATAACGCATTCAATTGTTAACACCTGCTCCATTGACACATTCAGTGGTTAACAACTGCTCCAATGACGCATTCAGTGGTTAACACCTGCTCCAATGACGCATTCAGTGGTTAACACCTGCTCCAATGACGCATTCAGTGGTTAACACCTGCTCTAATGACACATTCAGTGGTTAACACCTGCTCCAATTATGCATTCAGTGGTTAACACCTGCTCCAATGACGCATTCAGTGGTTAACACCTGCTCCAATGACGCATTCAGTGGTTAACACCTGTTCCAATGACGCATTCAGTGGTTAACACCTGCTCCAATGACGCATTCAGTGGTTAACACCTGCTCCAATGACGCATTCAGTGGTTAACACCTGCTCCAATGACGCATTCAGTGGTTAACACCTGCTCCAAAGACGCATTCAGTGGTTAACACCTGATGCGACCATTTCTCAAAAGGGGCTTTTTCAGAACCCACTAGCCCCCACTTTTTCCTTCTCCTCAACAGGATGTTCGTCCTGCTGGTTAATCTAACCTGGGGTCATTCTAGGTTAAGATAACACCTTTAATATACTTCTAACTGCCTATCATCATTTTTAGTCATTTCCAAACATTAACACTGCTTATTCCCTTCACTACTCTCATTTCACTCATTTACATTTAAGTCATTTAGCAGACGCTCTTATCCAGAGCGACTTACAGTTAGTGCATACATTTTTATACTGGAATTGAACCCACAACCCTGGCGTTGCAAACACCATGCTCTACCAACTGAGCTACATCCCTGCCGGCCATTCCCTCCCCTACCCTGGACAACGCTGGGCCAATTGTGCGCCGCCCCATGGGTCTCCCGGTCACGGCCGGCTACGACAGAGCCTGGATTCGAACCAGGATCTCTAGTGGCACAGCTAGCACTGCGATGCAGTGCCTTAGACCACTGCGCCACTCGGGATACCCTAACGTATTGCTCCAGTTACATCTTAAACCTCCAACATTATAACATGACATAACATTCCATTATCGACCATTATTGACCTCCTGCAGGCCATAAGGCCTTATCCTCTAAGCCCAATAAACAGAGTCTAAATGCATTATACCTTAAAACAAACAAATATCTAATCTTTACCCATTTTGCTATATTACTTTAAATACCCTTTAGCATTTCCCAATGTTTTCAACCTTTAACATTTAACATATTTAACCTTTGATAAATATTTTGATGAATTCCAGTTCCATTTATTCTTCTTGTTCTTCTTTTCTAGGGTCAATGTCAATTTTCTCTCATTCTTCTTTGTGCTCCATTTGTGAGTATAAGTGAAAGTGTGTGGGTGTGTGGGTGGGGCCTTCCTATTCATGCTTTATGCTATTAAAATGTCACAGAAAACTAGGCCTTAGCCTGCCATTCTTGACAATACTACCAGAGGAAACGACCTGTCCACTTCCTTCAGATACTACCAGAGGAAACGACCTGTCCAGTTCCTTCAGATACTACCAGAGGAAACGACCTGTCCAGTTCCTTCAGATACTACCAGAGGAAACGACCTGTCCACTTCCTTCAGATACTACCAGAGGAAAGACCTGTCCACTTCCTTTAGAGCCCTCAAACTCAACTCTGGACCTCGAAGCCAGTTCCATTGCATTTTTTAATTGTTCCCCTCTAATCAGAGACTGATTTAGACCAGGGACACCAGGTATGTGCATTTAATTATCAGGTAAAACAGAAAACCAGCATTCTCCGTACCTCGTAGGGTAAGAGTTGAGTACCCCTGCTTTAGAGCAACCAACTAGCTATCTGTGTGTGTGTGTGTGTGTGCGCTTGTGTGTGTGTGTTCGTGCAAGCGTGCGTGCGTGTGTGTTCGTGCAAGCGTGCGTGTGTGCGTGTGTTTGGCATCGATGATGGGGTGATCGAGGGAATAGGTGACTTGAAGACGAAGAGCGTTCCTGACTGGATTGAGGGGGATTTTAAGACAAAGAGCGTTCCTGACTGGATTGAGGGGGATTCTAAGACAAATAGCTTTCCTTACTGGATTGGGGGGGATTTTAAGACAAAAAATATCAAGACTTTGTGTGTCTACTTTGTGTCTACTTTGTGTCTACTTTGTGTGTGTGTGTGTGTGTGTGTGTGTGTGTGTGTGCGCATGTGTGTGTGTGTGTGTGTGTGTGCGCGTGTGTGTGTGTGTGTGTGTGTGTGTGTGTGTGTGTGTGCGTGTGTGTGCATGTGTTTTTCGTGTTTCCCAGCCTGCGGGAAGTGTGGATGTTTGATATGATATCTAGTTAGGGCCCCTTGTTTTTCCCCTCTACACTGAGTCACTGGTCCAGAGAAAACACAGAGGGAAGGGTCTGTTTTCAAACACACACCCCCACATCCCTCCACTCTGCTGGGCTGGGCTGTTTGTCTGGGCAGGGTCGAGGGATGGAGCCTTATTGATCCTTATCACATTATGTCTGGTGGCTGACTGCGGCCCTGGCTGCCTGGCTGAGATCTGACAATACCCAGGGTATCCGTCACAATGTCACAGGCCCCATTTATGACCAGTTTAGCTGCCTATAAACCACATGAATGGAATTATTGATTCAAACCAAAGGCTATTTGTTAGTTTTTTTTTTTTTAAATAAATGTTTCTTGTTTCATGTTCTGTTCCATCCAGCTTTGAGAAAGGCTGCATGAGTCAGTCCTCTAACGGGTAGCAGAGTTCCGTGTATTTTTTAAAAATTCCATTGTAGAACATGATGCTGTGTGCCATGTTCCATCTAAACACTGCATGGGCTCAAATTTAATGTTGCCTCAAAATATATTGAATACACCCTCCATTTACTCTGTTTAGAAAAAAATAACATTATCTGGTGAATATCTTTAGAAAACTGTCTTCCAAACTGTCACCCGCCTGCTTGGGTCTGAAGTGGAGCTTCCGATCAGTCAAGAACACAGGGACACTAGGGCTGCTCTTCAAATCGTGTTTATTTTCAGAAAAGTTTGGTCCTTTTTGTTTGAGAAGGAGCAAGGGGTGGGGTAGATCATTTCATTTCCTAGAAACATCCCGGTCCAGCCATCAGATGTGGAATATTTGTATCCGTCAGCCTTCTCAGCCAGCACACACTTTAGTGAAATAAGTTTATTTGCCGTTTGACAAGTGTGAGTAATATATTTTTACACGGGAGTAAGAGAGCTTTTAAAGTAATCCCGCTAAAGTTTTACAGTGTCTGAGTTTGCAGTCATGTCTAATGGACTTGGCACGAGGAAAGCTCTGTGGGTTTTTACACCCCCCCTAGTCAAACGTCTCTCAGCAAAATGAGCTTACATTACTAATATTTTTATTTGCATGCGTGGCGTTTTCTTCAAAACATGCTTCTGTCTGCATTGTTGCCGAACAAAACAAGATAGCAAAACTGGTTTTAAAAAAGTATGAAGAAAAAAGCAGAATCACCGCGCTATCTTAAATGTGATTGACAAGCAATTTGGAGGAGAAAGATATGGGCCATTGAAGTTCTTTGAAAGCGCTGCCTAAAATATATAATTTTTTTTTGCTGTGCACAGCTCTTTTTCCATTTCCGCCTTGTTTGTGTCTGTTCTTCTCCAGGTTTTCCCTGGATGCTGGCAGAGATGTGATAAAGATTGATCGATGACTGGAGCACTGAGGCTGGCCTGTCTCAGATGGCCATTGTGGGGTGTGCTGGATAGAGGCCTGCGTGAGATCACTGGGGGAAATGGATTGGCTGGAGCAAGCAATGCTGAATGTAAAGCCATGTTGGATAATTCGTCTATTTCCTGGAGCTTTTAGGCTGTCTTTAAAATGCCTTAGAACTACCCTCTCTCTTTCTGGAGCTTTTAGGCTGTCTTTAAACTGTCCTCTTTGAGAAGATTTCAGGTTAAATGGAGAGCACCACTCATAAAGACATTTTATAAACTTTCCATCTGAGCAGTTTGATCGCAATCACAAAAGGGCACAGATTGATCGACGTCATACATTTGACAATAACAACGATGTATTGGATTTGTTTAAGCACATTTCCATGTATCTCTGAATATCCCACTTACATTTTGATGGTTTCTACAGAAACATGAAGTACTTTCTATAGAAAACCAAAACCTTGGAAGCACTCTTCAGGCATGGTTCTACTGAGCCAGCTATTCTCCCCAATGATAATATACCTTCTAGTCTCCGCTAATTACATGTCCCATGATGGAAAACAACACCTTGTCCTCTCTCACGCAGAGGAGACGCCGACTTTGTGTGGTGGAGCGGGACAAAAATGTTGTTCCTGTCAACCACAGGCCTCTCCTTTCCTCATTACCACCCTGACTCAGCTCCTTCCAAGGACAAAATAACCTCCTCCTAAAACACAGCCTATCATCACTCTCAATGATCACCGTCCCTTTGTGGGAGGCCAACACATCCCTCATTCTCTCCTCCCTCATCCTCTCCTCTCCTCTCCTCTCCTCTCCTCTCCTCTCCTCTCCTCTCCTCTCCTCTCCTCTCCTCTCCTCTCCTCTCCTCTCCTCTCCTCTCCTCTCCTCTCCTCTCCTCTCCTCTCCTCTCCTCTCCTCTCCTCTCCTCTCCTCTCTCATTCTCTACCTATGAGCCACAACCTCCAGACAGAGTTTTGCCCTCTAAGAAAAAAAGGAGAGCAAGAGAGAGAGCGAGAGAGAGAGAGAGAGAGAGAGAGAGAGAGAGAGAGAGAGAGAGAGAGAGAGAGAGAGAGAGAGAGAGAGAGAGAGAGAGAGAGAGAGAGAGAGAGAGAGATAGAGAGAGAGAGAGAGAGAGAGAGAGAGAGAGAGAGAGAGAGAGAGAGAGAGACTTCTTCTCTATGAAGAGTGGCATGTTCAATTCTCGGTCGGCAGTTTGTTAATGTGGGCTGTATGAGTATCTGTGAGTGGCCAGTATATTGAATCAGTGTTATTGTGTGAGAAACCCTTCCTTTGTGGTGTATCTCAAACAATCACTGACAAATTAACCTGGGGCTGCGCTGACACACACTCTCATTCCCGCAGGTTCCCTGTGATGTAAACAAATATTGAGCACCGTCACAATTACTGCACCAGCCTTGTTTCCTCTCGTTTTTCAATTCTCCCTTTTCCTTTTGCACCAATTCAAGTGTTTATGAGAGGTGAATGCAATTTTCTCTCCGCAGAACACTGATTCTGTTTACAAGGCGGGGGAAGAGAATCGATCTCAGTACCATTCTCAGATTGTGAAGGAGCGGTGAATAGAAAAGAGCAAAGCTTAGCGGAGGAGAAGAGAGCAGCTGCATAGAGCCAGCACTGAGAGTCAAAGAGCAGTAATAGATAATGCAAAATATTTACAAGTGTGAGGAACCGTCAAGCAAACAGATGAGAGACAGAGACATAGGAAACAGTCATATGTGTACCAGTGAACAGAATTCCACAAAATACAATACAGTAATTAAACTAGTACTTGTCTGCATATGTGTACGACTGTGAGTGTGTGTGTGTGTGTGTGTGTGTGTGTGTGTGTGTGTGTTTGTGTGTGATTACAAAGCTATGTCTATGTAGCTTGGCCAACAAAGTGATTTATAAAACCTGACAATTGGCGGCTTTGAAATGCTTCTGGTATTGATTTTCATTATCTGGTTTCATCGCTGTCACATGGAATCAACACTAATGCCATCAAGGCTCATCAGCATTGTTGTGTGTGTGTGTGTGTGTGTGTGTGTGTGTGTGTGTGTGTGTGTATTTGAGAGAAGGAGGTCTGAGTAGAGGACTGAGTAGAGGACTGAGGAGAGGACTGAGGAGAGGACTGAGGAGAGGACTGAGGAGAGGACTGAGGAGAGGACTGAGGAGAGGACTGAGGAGAGGAATGGATGGAAGAATAGAGGAGGAGAGAGATGGAGAGAGGAAGAATCCCAGGCGTGCTTGACCTGTGTCTATAACCTGGCACCTGGGTCAGGAGAGGGCCTGTAAACACGTTCATTGGGCTAGAATGTGAACCCTAGCTCTTTTCTACAAGACTGTCTCTACCAGCTGGATGTGGGTTATTACAATTTTATGAACATATGAAGTCCAGGGTCTCACATGACACAGATAGCCTTGTGGATGTGGGAGTGTGTAAAATACATGAATAGAGCAGCAGCAATACTGCTTGGGGAACCGAGTGGCAAAGTGGCACTGCATCGCAGTGCTAGGGGTGTCACTACAGAACCGGGTTCGATCCCGGGCCGTATCACAACCGGCCGTGATCGGGAGTCCCATAGGACGGCGCACAACTGGACCAACGTCGTCCGGGATAGGGGAGGGTTTGGCCGGGGTAGACCGTCATTGTAAATAACAATTTGTTCTTAACTGACTTGCTTAGTTAAATAAAGGTTAAATAAAAATAAAAAAAGTACTGCAGAATAAGGAAATATGATGGAATGTATGGTTTGTGTGTGTTACAGAGATAACCCTACAGTGACCTTGTGGAGTAATTCAACATTTATTGTATTTATTTCCCAGACAGATCACTGGGATCCACAGCAACGGCCCTCAGTATGCTCCCTCCACTGCCTCCACTGCCTCCACTACCTCCACTACCTCCACTTCCTCCACTGCCTCCACTGCCTCCACTACCTCTACTGCCTCCACTACCCCCACTGCCTCCACTGCCTCCACTACCTCTACTGCCTCCACTTCCTCCACTGCCTCCACTGCCTCCACTACCTCTACTGCCTCCACTACCCCCACTGCCTCCACTGCCTCAACTACCTCCACTTCCTCCACTACCTCCACTACCTCCACTTCCTCCACTACCTCCACTACCTCCATTGCCTCCACTGCCTCCACTACCTCTACTGCCTCCACTAACCCCACTGCCTCCACTGCCTCAACTACCTCCACTACCTCCACTACCTCCACTACCTCCACTACCTCCACTTCCTCCACTGCCTCCACTGCCTCAACTACCTCCACTTCCTCCACTGCCTCCACTGCCTCCACTACCTCTACTGCCTCCACTACCCCCACTGCCTCCACTACCTCCACTACCTCCACTACCTCCACTACCTCCACTTCCTCCACTACCTCCACTGCCTCCACTACCTCCACTACCTCCACTACCTCCACTTCCTCCACTACCTCCACTGCCTCCACTACCTCCACTGCCTCCACTGCATATTAAACATGTGGGCCCCTGTATACCTCACAACCTTTCCTCTGATAGGATAGCTCACTTTCACAGTTACATCTAATTTTGCCTTAAAGGGTAACCCGCTAATTTGGCCTAATTTTTTTAGTCTTGCTCCTCATGAAATACTAGCAGCCATAACAAAAGCTAAACGTGAGTTGTCTTGTGGGTGTGGTTTGATGTGGGTGTTTCTTGGGTGTGTCCTTGCCACCACCAAGACACACACATCTGTCAGAACCTTTGCCCGGAGCTGTTATTAGCACGGTGGAACCAACCTCCCTTTTCTGTTTCGCTTCTCATAATATCTGAAGGGATATAGAATGGTAAACACAGCGATCAGGCTGGTTACACCAGGCTAGGTTATGAAGGTGAATTGCCACAAAACTCTAAACTGTTTTGACCTTTGAACAAGTCAGTTGTCACCAACCTGATTCAAGTGTCCTCCCTGTTCCATTTCTAGGAATACTTACAGCGAGGTCACGTCTGGTGTTGCTAAGGGCCCCCTTCGCTGGTCTTCTCTATGTTGCATGTTCTGCTGCAAACTGGACATCTCTGGAACAACTGCAGCAGGCAATCCTCATAAACAATGTACTTCCTCATCTTATGATTTGGTGTTGACTGGGAGGGCCTGTGACAGCCAAGTGGGTAAATTGCATTTTGTTGTAAAGAACGGACAAAGCTTTTAATAATGCACTTCACAACCAAAATTACTCTACTAATTGTATCTGCTTGGCTGGGGAATTAACCTACTAGTTCATCAAACCGCATATTTTTAATACATTGTTAATGAAGCCGTCTGTGTCGTCAGGGCAGTTACCACAGCCACAAGGTCCATAAACCTCGCCTATGTCTACAATTCATCTTCTTAACATGTGATTTAAAACCTTAACCCTAACCACACTGCTAACCTTAATCCTAACCTTAACTTTTAATTAAGACCAAAAATGTAATGTTTATTTTCATGAATTTTTACAATATAGCCAATTATGACTTTGTGGCTGTGGTAACTAGTGGAAACCCTAATTATATTTCTGACTGCAGCGCCATATTGATTTTGATTCAGGCCTGTGATGGTTTGTTGCTCCTAGTTCAATGTATTAGTCAGACTCAGACATGAGTTAGCTACCACCATAGCTGCATCCATTATTTATTTCTGCCCTAGACAATACAGAATACACTTTTATGAGCTACGAACTAACATGCAAATCCGACTTGTAGCCTGATGTTAGCTAACTAGCTAGCTAACATAGCTAGCCTGTAGCTAGCTAGCCTGACTCGCTAGCATTATCAAATGATAACGTTACATAACCAGCAATGTCTAGACAATACACAATAAACTTGTATGAGCTACGACCCAACTAAGTTGTAATGAAGTAGCTAGCACGCTAGCTAACGTTAGCTAACCTGCCTTGCTTTATCAAAAATAGGTAGCTAACTTACCTACATAACCAGCAATAATGTTATCTAACGTCGTTATCTAAGTTATACCAGAGAGTTCATTACATTCTAGTATCTCTGGTTACACTCACCACCACCGGTCGTGGCACACCCAAGTTACTGGTGCAGACTTGGGGACTGACAAAGTCCAAGCACTTAGCTATTCACCATACTAGGGTCTTTCGGCAGGGCATGCCAACCATAGAACTTTGGCTGTGAAGGCTTTTCAGTCTGCCGTCCTTTGAATGCATTTGGGGGCAAGGAAACAATGGAGCAGCATTCAATGAAGGGAAGCGGGGAGGCAAAATGGGGGCGTGATTTGATTACACCATTGCAATCCAAATC
>NC_140003.1:45110039-45125039 GCF_964263955.1 Coregonus lavaretus
ACAGCTGCAAGATCATAACGTAAGCTAACTGCACAGCTAGCTTTAAATGTCACGAATGGAGCTATCGAAGACTCTTATAGACTGGATCCCCATCTATTAACGACCACCCATCCTTCTGAAAGACTCTTATAGACTGGATCCCCATCTATTAACGACCACCCATCCTTCTGATAGACTCTTATAGACTGGATCCCCGTCTATTAACGACCACCCATCCTTCTGAAAGACTCTTATAGACTGGATCCCCATCTATTAACGACTGCCCATCCTTCTGATAGACTCTTATAGACTGGATCCCCATCTATTAACGACCACCCATCCTTCTGATAGACTCTTATAGACTGGATCCCCGTCTATTAACAACTGCCCATCCTTCTGATAGACTCTTATAGACTGGATCCCCGTCTATTAAAGACCACCCATCCTTCTGATAGACTCTTATAGACTGGATCCCTGTCTATTAACGACCACCCATCCTTCTGATAGACTCTTATAGACTGGATCCCCATCTATTAACGACTGCCCATCCTTCTGATAGACTCTTATAGACTGGATCCCCGTCTATTAAAGACCACCCATCCTTCTGATAGACTCTTATAGACTGGATCCTCTTCTATTAACGACCACCCATCCTTCTGATACTCTTATAGACTGGATCCCCGTCTATTAACGACCACCCATCCTTCTGATAGACTCTTATAGACTGGATCCCCGTCTATTAATGACCACCCATCCTTCTGATAGACTCTTATAGACTGGATCCCCGTCTATTAATGACCACCCATCCTTCTGATAGACTCTTATAGACTGGATCCTCTTCTATTAACGACCACCCATCCTTCTGATAGACTCTTATAGACTGAATCCCCGTCTATTAATGACCACCCATCCTTCTGATAGACTCTTATAGACTGGATCCTCGTCTATTAATGACCACCCATCCTTCTGATAGACTCTTATAGACTGGATCCTCTTCTATTAATGACCACCCATCCTTCTGATACTCTTATAGACTGGATCCCCGTCTATTAACGACCACCCATCCTTCTGAAAGACTCTTATAGACTGGATCCCCATCTATTAACGACCACCCATCCTTCTGATAGACTCTTATAGACTGGATCCCCGTCTATTAACGACTGCCCATCCTTCTGATAGACTCTTATAGACTGGATCCCCGTCTATTAAAGACCACCCATCCTTCTGATAGACTCTTATAGACTGGATCCCTGTCTATTAACGACCACCCATCCTTCTGATAGACTCTTATAGACTGGATCCCCATCTATTAACGACTGCCCATCCTTCTGATAGACACTTATAGACTGGATCCCCGTTTATTAACGACCACCCATCCTTCTGATAGACTCTTATAGACTGGATCCTCTTCTATTAACGACCACCTGTCCTTCTGATATACTCTTATAGACTGGATCCCCGTCTATTAATGACCACCCATCCTTCTGATAGACTCTTATAGACTGGATCCCCATCTATTAACGACCACCCATCCTTCTGATATATTCTTATAGACTGGATATGTCTATTAACGACCACCCATTCTTCTGATAGACTCTTATAGACTGGATCCCCATCTATTAACGACTGCCCATCCTTCTGATAGACTCTTATAGACTGGATCCCCGTCTATTAAAGACCACCCATCCTTCTGATAGACTCTTATAGACTGGATCCTCTTCTATTAACGACCACCCATCCTTCTGATACTCCTATAGACTGGATCCCCGTCTATTAACGACCACCCATCCTTCTGATAGACTCTTATAGACTGGATCCCCGTCTATTAATGACCACCCATCCTTCTGATAGACTCTTATAGACTGGATCCCCGTCTATTAATGACCACCCATCCTTCTGATAGACTCTTATAGACTGGATCCTCTTCTATTAACGACCACCCATCCTTCTGATAGACTCTTATAGACTGGATCCCCGTCTATTAATGACCACCCATCCTTCTGATAGACTCTTATAGACTGGATCCCCGTCTATTAATGACCACCCATCCTTCTGATAGACTCTTATAGACTGGATCTCCGTCTATTAACGACTGCCCATCCTTCTGATAGACTCTTATAGACTGGATCCCCGTCTATTAACAACTGCCCATCCTTCTGATAGACTCTTATAGACTGGATATGTCTATTAACGACCACCCATTCTTCTGATAGACTCTTATAGACTGGATCCTCTTCTATTAACGACCACCCATCCTTCTGATAGACTCTTATAGACTGGATCCCCGTCTATTAAAGACCACCCATCCTTCTGATAGACTCTTATAGACTGGATCCCCTTCTATTAACGACCACCCATCCTTCTGATATACTCTTATAGACTGGATCCCCATCTATTAATGACCACCCATCCTTCTGATAGACTCTTATAGACTGGATCCCCGTCTATTAATGACCACCCATCCTTCTGATAGACTCTTATAGACTGGATCCCCATCTATTAACGACTGCCCATCCTTCTGATAGACTCTTATAGACTGGATCCCCGTCTTTTAACGACCACCCATCCTTCTAATAGACTCTTATAGACTGGATCCCTGTCTATTAATGACCACCCATCCTTCTGATAGACTCTTATAGACTGGATCCCCGTCTTTTAACGACCACCCATCCTTCTAATAGACTCTTATAGACTGGATCCCTGTCTATTAATGACCACCCATCCTTCTGATAGACTCTTATAGACTGGATCCTCTTCTATTAACAACCACCCATCCTTCTGATAGACTCTTATAGACTGGATCCTCTTCTATTAGCGACCACCCATCCTTCTGATAGACTCTTATAGACTGGATCCCCGTCTATTACCGACCACCCATCCTTCTGTAGTGAACATTATTAGTTCTCACCCTAATACCAGATGATCCCAGGTCTGTGTCATTGTTTCTGGTATTACTGCCCATAAACCACCCACCCATTGTTTATTCCAATGGACTTTATAAATACTAAACAAACGACTGTAATTTCTTATTCAAACATTGTTTCACACTACAAAACTCCTCTCCATCCCCATCCATTCTCCCTCTAATTAGGCAGAAAAACAGATAAGTGTGAAAACCGTTAGCTACATTGCAGCTGCCTGCTGACTGCAACATGGAGGTACGGGAAGGGGAGTACTCCACACTGCATATTCCTTTCAAATCTGTGGATAATGGGGGATTCTAGGCAGCATTTAAAACAGAATAACAATACAATAACAGAGTTTTGAAAGACCGGGAAGAATATAATTATCCTAATCCTGGGTATTTGACAGTGATCACTTGAGAGTTGATGGCTAGTTGCAAAAAAAACCACACAACTCAAGCCCCTGTCTAATTCTCCAAGTGTGCTTGGTCATGTCTCCATGGACATGTTCAACCTTATTTTATTCATTACAATAGAGGACCTGGTTTTAAAAGCCCCCAAGTATACTACACATTAGCATGAAAACATTAGCATGTGAGGATGCAAATTATTTCTGTAGGTAAAGGGGTGGAATAATTCATTTTCTCTAACTGAATTGACTGGATGTCACGTTAGTCATGCACTTTTTACATACTGCACTAAGAAATGTGTATCATCCACTATTCAGGTCAAACTGGTTTTATCATAGGACAGGAGACCAGGATAATGTTGGTAATGCAGTCCCCTGTAGCTCCGTTGGTAGAGCATGGCGCTTGCAACACGAGGGTTGTGGGTTCGTTTCCCACGGGGGGGCCAGTATGAAAATGTATGCACTCACTAACTGTAAGTCGCTCTGGATAAGAGCGTCTGCTAAATTACTAAAAATGTAAAACACACACACAGGCACGGACAACGTAGACTAACGAACAACGCAGACTAATGTGTAATTAAATGATGTCATATTATATTATGTCAAGTTAAAGATTGCCTAAATTGGTAATCACCATGACTCTCATACAAATCAATAGCCATAAAAATAAGACATTCTATCAGTGAATATCAGAAGAAAAAAAACACTGATGTGAATCCAATGACTGGCATAGACTTGTTGCTTCCTAGTGAATAAATCAAGGTAACTTCACCCCTGCACGTGGCACTGATACAGGGACAGAGGAGTGATGAGAATCCCTGGCTTGACCCTGAATGCCTGTGTAGGTCACTGTGAGATAAGATAATAACTGTGTAGGTTACTGTGAGATAAGATAAGAACTGTGTAGGTTACTGTGAGATAAGATAATAACTGTGTAGGTTACTGTGAGATAAGATGAAACCTGTGTAGGTTACTGTGAGATAAGATAAGACCAGTGTAGGTTACTGTGAGATAAGATAAGACCAGTGTAGGTTACTGTGAGATAAGATAAGAACTGTGTAGGTTACTGTGAGATAAGATAAGACCAGTGTAGGTTACTGTGAGATAAGATAAGACCTGTGTAGGTTACTGTGAGATAAGATAAGACCAGTGTAGGTTACTGTGAGATAAGATGAAACCTGTGTAGGTTACTGTGAGATAAGATGAGAACTGTGTAGGTTACTGTGAGATAAGATAAGAACTGTGTAGGTTACTGTGAGATAAGATACGACCTGTGAAGGTTACTGTGAGATAAGATAAAACCAGTGTAGGTTACTGTGAGATAAGATAAGACATGTGTAGGTTACTGTGAGATAAGATAAGACCCGTGTAGGTTACTGTGAGATAAGATAAGACCTGTGTAGGTTACTGTGAGATAAGATAAGAACTGTGTAGGTTACTGTGAGATAAGATAAGAACTGTGTAGGTTACTGTGGGATAAGACCACTGTAGATTACTGTGAGATAAGATAAGAACTGTGTAGGTTACTGTGAGATAAGATAATAACTGTGTAGGTTACTGTGAGATAAGATAAGAACTGTGTAGGTTACTGTGAGATATGATAAGAACTGTGTAGGTTACTGTGGGATAAGATAAGAACTGTGTAGGTTACTGTGAGATAAGATAAGAACTGTGTAAGTTACTGTGAGATAAGATAAGAACTGTGTAGGTTACTGTGAGATAAGATGAGAACTGTGTAGGTTACTTTGAGATAAGATGAGAACTGTGTAGGTTACTGTGAGATAAGATGAGAACTGTGTAGGTTACTGTGAGATAAGATAAGAACTGTGTAGGTTACTGTGAGATAAGATAAGAACTGTGTAGGTTATTGTGAGATAAGATAAGACCAGTGTAGGTTATTGTGAGATAAGATAAGACCAGTGTAGGTGATTGTGAGATAAGATAAGACCAGTGTAGGTTACTGTGAAATAAGATAAAGGCTGCAACATTCCTCAACCTCCTCCCATGACATCCTACGTCTACCACTGTTTCTCAGTCAAGGCAGGATCCCTGTGTAACAGCATGGAGATAGAGTGACCTGTTAGCTGGGAATGTGCTCCGCCAGGGGAAAATAGCCAGTTACGTCATGACGGGGGAATTACAGCAGTGATAAACTGGGCTTTAAAAGCAAGTTACACTATTACTGTGTTTTTGCATATGCAAAGCGGATATCTGCACAATTCTCTCTCTCTCTCTCTCTCTCTCTCTCTCTCTCTCTCTCTCTCTCTCTCTCTCTCTCTCTCTCTCTCTCTCTCTCTCTCTCTCTCTCTCTCTCTCTCTCTCTCTCTCTCTCTGTCTCTCTCTCTCTCTCTCTCTCTCTCTCTCTCTCTGTCTCTCTCTCTCTCTCTCTCTCTCTCTCGCTCTCTCTCATAATCCAATACAGTGTGATAAAGAAGGTCAATGCTGCCCCCACTGCCTCGTCTGACATGTTCCACTGTCCTATCAGACCTATACCCAGGACTCCCCACTGAGCAGAGGCAGACAGAGGTCCTGTCAGGGGCAGGATAGAGCCACAGACCACCCCATGGACCTTCAGAGTGAAGCCACGAAGAGACAGGTGATCAATGACATCACCTGTACCTAGAGACTAATTTCCCTGACTCTCCACACATCCATCCCTTTCACAATGACATGACCTGCACCTAGAGACTATTTTCCCTGACTCTCCACACATCCATCCCTTACACAGAAACACATACACTTACACACACACACACACACACACACACACACACACACACACACACACACACAGTCAATGATGATGTTGTTTTTAAAAACATACACATACAAACAATGACTTCATCTTCCCTGACCACACCCTCATCCCTGACCAGTCCCCCATCACTGACCAGACACACTGTTGAGGGAGCTTGCAAGTAAGCATTTCCCAGCAACCTTCACACCTGCTGTAAACTGTCTACGTGAGGAAATACCATTTGATTAGATTGTGATGATTTAGGCAGGAGAGGGAAATGCTATCATTATTCTCGTCTAGTTGTTGGCTTTAATATCATATCATATGTGTCGTTTAGCAGTCACTTTTATCCAACAGTCGCTATTACATCATTACTGTAGTCTAGTGTGATAGCATGTAGCACGACTGCTCATATTACTCTGCACTCTTCGAACAAAGGGTTCCAAAAAAGGGTTCTTCGGCTGTCCCCCATAGAATAACCGTTTTTGGTTCCAGAATACAACTCTTTTGGGTTCCATATAGAACCCTCTGTGGAAAGGGTTTTACATGGAACCCAAAAGGGTCCTAAATGGAATCATTAGGGTTCTACCTGGAACCAAAAATTGTTCTTCAAAGAAGTGTACAAAATGTGGTATTGCTAGGCTGATTTAGTTAGGCTTAGACTTTTTAGTTGTCTTGCGCAACAGCTAAAGAAATGTGTTACCGTATGTTGACAGTTGATTCCAGACAGCCGTTAATTAGATCCCCCATTTGTTGACGTCTTTGCTGAGATTAAGAAATACCCAATACCACAAACAGCCCTTTTAAACTGTGTATTAGCTTATCACACATGGAAGTCAACAACATTAAATATTGTGATCAGCTTAGTAACCACGATACACTCAGTGGGGTGACCGAGCACTGTCTGTCTTTCTGGTGGGATAAAGCTACATTAATATATGTAAATGAATCCTCTGTGATATCAGTACTTCATTTGCATAACTTCCTATGCACAATTACAAAGAACCAAAATAAAATGATATTTATATCACAGCTATAACACTGTAGTAGATTGGCAAATGCATCGTTACCAAACACGGACACCATATTGTTAACAAACACGGACACCAAATTGTTAACAAACACGGACACCATATTGTTAACAAACAAGGACTCCATTTGTAAACAAAGAAGGACACCATATTATTAACAGATAAGGGCTCCATATTGTTAAGAAACACGGACACCATATTTTTAACTAACAAGGACACCACATTGTTAACAAACAAGGACACCCCCTACAATAATAATAATAATAATAATAATAATAATAATAATAATGGTACTGTATTATTTTCAGTTCTGGATCGACTTTTTATGGGCTAAAAGGAGCAAAACAATCGCAAGCCTTCATTGAACTCCATGTTTGGTATTTCCCAGTTCAAAATGTGAATGCATCCAACTCGTATTTACGACTTTTACAACTCGTAATTACCACCTTCCCACATTTTACGTTTTAGTCATTTAGCAGACGCTCTTATCCAGAGCGACTTACAGTTAGTGAGTTTGTTATGAACACAGCACTAGAGTCTAGTTCTGAACAGTCTTGTAGGTAGGCTAGTGTCTCTGCTCAATGCCCATGTTCATGTCCAACCGGGGAAAGATTCAATGGAACTTAGTGTGAACGCTTCAGATTTTTTACGAGGCTTTCCGGCGGAACAGAATACATTAAGAGTGAATAAGTATCCTTGCTTAAAATCGTCAGTAGCAGCTTCTCTCACTGCTAATGGAGCCAATAAGGTTAAAGTAGTCCTCCAAATCCTCAACAGAGCATCTCCCTGCCATTCACACAGATGAAACACTGACTCCAGAGATCATGTTACACAAACACAAAACAGAACTAGATTCAGGCTTCTTCTTCCATTGATGTTTCAAATACACTCACGTTGTGGTTGTCATGGAAGTGAATGATCAACATGAATGATCAATGATGAGGTGCAGGGTCAACATAGAGGATTGGCAACCCGTGATGAACTACCGTGTGCCCTTCCAGTGACTCTTAAGCCTGGACAAGATCAAATCCAGATTAACACGTTTTAATAAGAAGATAAATACGGCTAAGTCATTTAGGAAGATGGATGTGAGGAAAACATTATCTGTTGCACGACAGAAGAAGTCGGTAAATCTCTCTCTCTCTCTCATTTTTACATTTTTAGTCATTTAGCAGACGCTCTTATCCAGAGCGACTTACAGTTAGTGAATACATTTTTTTTTTTTATACTGCCCCCCCCCCCGTGGGAATCAAACCCACAACCCTGGCGTTGCAAACGCCATACTCTATCAACTGAGCTACATCCCTGCCGGCCATTCCCTCCCCTACCCTGGACGACGCTGGGCCAATTGTGCGCCGCCAATGAGTCTCCCGGTCGCGGCCGGCTGCGACAGAGCCTGGATTCGAACCAGGATCTCTAGTGGCACAGTTTAGCACTGCTATGCAGTGCCTTAGACCACTGCGCCACTCAGGAGTACCATATCTCTCCATATGTTGTCAAAGGACCAAAGCACATCTCTGGTTTCTGTCTTGTCCCCCCAGAACCTAGGAGTCATCTCCAGATGCCACGAGATCTTTCACTGTACTCAGCATAATCAGAATCACCTTTATTCGCCAAATACATTTTCACGTACAGGAATTTGACTCGGTGGAATGGTGCTGCCACGATAAACAGAAGACACAAACAGACAAAAATAATATACAGAAAGACAATAAACAGGATATAGAGACAGACAATAAATATGATATACAGACAATAAACAGGGTATACAGACAATAAACAGGGTATACAGACAATAAACAGGGTATACAGACAATAAACAGGGTATACAGACAATAAACAGGGTATACAGACAATAAACAGGATATACAGACAATAAACAGGGTATACAGACAATAAACAGGGTATACAGACAATAAACAGGGTATACAGACAATAAACAGGATATAAAGAATATAAACAGGATATACAGACAATAAACAGGATATAGAGACAGACAATAAATATGATATACAGACAATAAACAGGGTATACAGACAATAAACAGGATATACAGAATATAAACAGGATATACAGACAATAAACAGGATATAGAGACAGACAATAAATATGATATACAGACAATAAACAGGGTATACAGACAATAAACAGGGTATACAGACAATAAACAGGGTATACAGACAATAAACAGGGTATACAGACAATAAACAGGGTATACAGACAATAAACAGGATATACAGACAATAAACAGGGTATACAGACAATAAACAGGGTATACAGACAATAAACAGGGTATACAGACAATAAACAGGATATACAGAATATAAACAGGATATACAGACAATAAACAGGATATACAGACAATAAACAGGGTATACAGACAATAAACAGGATATACAGACAATAAACAGGGTATACAGACAATAAACAGGGTATACAGACAATAAACAGGGTATACAGACAATAAACAGGGTATACAGACAATAAACAGGATATACAGACAATAAACAGGGTATACAGACAATAAACAGGATATACAGACAATAAACAGGGAATACAGACAGACAATAAACAGGGTATACAGACAATAAACAGGGTATACAGACAGACAATAAACAGGATATACAGACAATAAACAGGGTATACAGACATACAATAAACAGGGTATACAGACAATAAACAGGATATACATACGATAAACAGGGTATACAGACAATAAACAGGATATACAGACAACAAACAGGATATACAGACAGACAACAAACAGGATATACAGACAGACGATAAACAGGGTATACATACAGACAATAAACAGGATATACAGACAATATACAGGGTATACAGACAATAAACAGGATATACAGACATACAATAAACAGGATATACAGACAATAAACATGATATACAGACAATAAACAGGATATACAGACAGATGATAAACAGGGTATACAGACAGACGATAAACAGGGTATACAGACAATAAACAGGGTATACAGACGATAAACAGGGTATACAAATAGAATATATAGACGCAGAATTTATACAAATCCACATACATTATGAACAGTGTACGCTACAAACTACAGGCTACACTATAAACGCTATAAACTACATTATAAGCTACCACTTCAGATGGAAGTACAGCATCTGTGGGGTGAACATTAATGGGAGGGGTTAGTCATCCCGATGTGAAGGGATAAGCTTTGGAAATTCATGGATTTCGGTCTCTGTCAATGAATGAAATGTCCAACACTCCTATGGGGTAAAGTCGTTTTTAATTCTGACACATTTCCCATATGGTTCTGTTGGGTTGTTTATGGTTCTGTGTGACTTTTGTCCTCCAGTAGTTGTCTACAGAAATTACTCATGCAATGATTTCCATATGCAGAGTTGTTTATCTGTGTAAGACAAGACAACAGCTGGTGAAAACTGAATGAAGCCAAATAACCAGACAAACATGTTCCACCTTAACCTTTGTGGAACAACATGTTCCACCTTAACCTTAGAGGAACAACATGTTCCACCTTAACCTTAGAGGAACAACATGTTCCACCTTAGAGGAACAACATGTTCCACTTTAACCTTAGAGGAACAACATGTTCTACTTTAACCTTAGAGGAACAACATGTTCCACCTTAACCTTAGAGGAACAACATGTTCCACCTTAACCTTAGAGGAACAACATGTTCTACCTTAGAGGAACAACATGTTCCACCTTAACCTTAGAGGAACAACATGTTCCACCTTAACCTTAGAGGAACAACATGTTCTACCTTAACCTTAGAGGAACAACATGTTCCACCTTAACCTTAGAGGAAATACATGTTCTACCTTCACCTTAGAGGAACAACATGTTCTACCTTAACCTTAGAGGAACAACATGTTCCACCTTAACCTTAGAGGAACAACATGTTCCACCTTAACCTTAGAGGAACAACATGTTCTACCTTAACCTTAGAGGAACAACATGTTCCACCTTAACCTTAGAGGAACAACATGTTCCACCTTAACCTTAGTGGAACAACATGTTCTACCTTAACCTTAGAGGAACAACATGTTCTACCTCAACCTTAGAGGAACAACATGTTCCACCTCAACCTTAGAGGAACAACATGTTCCACCTTAACCTTAGAGGAACGTGTTAGGAATGATGAGACAGTAGGAAATCAAGATATACACTTCATGACCAAAAGTATGTGGACACCTGCTCGTCCAACATCTCATTCCAAAATCATAGGCATGAATATGGAGTTGGTCCCCCCTTTGCTGCTATAACAGCCTCCACTCTTCTGGGAAGATTTTTTCCACTAGATGTTGGAACATTGCTGCGGGGACTTTGCTTCCATTCAGCCACAAGAGCATTAGTGACGTTGGGCACTATCGATTAGGCCTGGCTCGCAGTCAGCATTCCAACTCATCATAAAGGTGTTCGATGGGCTTGAGGTCAGGGCTCTGTGCAGGTCAGTCAAGTTCTTCCACACCGATCACGACAAACAATTTCTGTATGGACCTCGCTTTCGGCACGGGGGAATCGTCATGCTGAAACAGGAAAGGGCTTCCACAAAGTTGGAAGCACAGAATCGTCAAGAATGTCATTGTATGCTGTAGCGTTAAGATTTCCCTTCACTGGAACTAAGGGGCCTAGCCCGAACCATGAAAAACAGCTCCAGACCATTATTCCTCCTCCACCAAACTTTACAGTTGGCACTATTCATTCGGGCAGGTAGCGTTCTCTTGGCATCCACGAAACCCAGATTCATCCGTCGGACTGCCAGATGGTGAAGCGTGATTAATCACTTCAGAGAACATGTTTCCACTGCTTCATAGTCCAATGTCGGCGAGCTTTACACCACTCCAGCCGATGCTTGGCATTGCGCATGGTGATCTTAGGCTTGTGTGGCTTGTGTGCAGCTGCTTGGCCATGGAAACACATTTAATGACGCTCCTGCTGAACTGTTCTTGTGCTGACGTTGCTTACAGCGGCAATTTGGAACTTGGTGGTCCATTTTTATGGGCTACACGCTTGTGTGGCCTTCCACTTCGCGGCTGAGCCATTGTTGCTCCTAGACGTTTCCACTTCACAATAACAGCACTTACAGTTGACAGGGGCAGCTCTAGCAGGGCAGAAATTTGACGAACTGACTTGTTGGAAAGGTGGCATCCTATGACGGTGCCATGTTGAAAGTCACTGAGCTCTTCAGTAAGGCCATTCTACTGCCAATGTTTGTCTATGGAGATTGCATGGCTGTGTGCTCAATGTTGTACATGTGTCAGCAATAGGTGTGGCTGAAATAGCTAAATGCACTAATTTAAAGAGAAAGAGAATGCCAACAGTGTTTAAAGCTGTCATCAAGGCTAAGGGTGGCTACTTTGAAACATCTCAAATATAAAATATGTTTTGATTTGTTTAACACTTTTTTGGTGACTATATGATTCCATATGTGTTATTTCATAGTTGTGATGTCTTCACTATTTTTCTAGAATGTAGACAATAGTAAAAATAATGAAAAACCCTTGAATGAGTAGGTGTGTCCAAACTTTTGACTGGTAGTGTATATTGTAGATATGTCATGTATATATAGTGTAGATATAGTGTATTATATAGTGTAGATTTAGTGTATTATATAGTGTAGATATAGTGTATTATATAGTGTAGATAAACTGTATTATATAGTGTATATATAGTGTAGATATTGTGTATATATAGTGTATTATATAGTGTAGATATAGTGTAGATATAGTGTAGCTATAGTGTATTTATAGTGTATTTATAGTGTAAATATCAGGTATATATAGTGTATTATATAGTGTAGATATAACGTATATATAATATATTATATGGTGTAGTTATATTGTGTATATCTAGTGTATTATATAGTGTAGATATAGTGTAAATATCATGTATATATATTGTATTATATAGTGTAGATATAGTGTAAATATCATGTACATATATATTGTATTATTTAGTGTAGATAGTGTATCTATTGAATATTATATTATGTAGTTATAGTGTGTATTATATAGTGTAGATATTATGTACAGTGGGGAAAAAAAGTATTTAGTCAGCCAACAATTGTGCAAGTTCTCCCACTTAAAAAGATGAGAGATGCCTGTAATTTTCATCATAGGTACACGTCAACTATGACAGACAAATTGAGAATTTTTTTCTCCAGAAAATCACATTGTAGGATTTTTAATGAATTTATTTGCAAATTATGGTGGAAAATAAGTATTTGGTCACCTACAAACAAGCAAGATTTCTGGCTCTCACAGACCTGTAACTTCTTCTTTAAGAGGCTCCTCTGTCCTGCACTCATTACCTGTATTAATGGCACATGTTTGAACTTGTTATCAGTATAAAAGTATAAAAGACACCTTTCCACAACCTCAAACAGTCACACTCCAAACTCCACTATGGCCAAGACCAAAGAGCTGTCAAAGGACACCAGAAACAAAATTGTAGACCTGCACCAGGCTGGGAAGACTGAATCTGCAATAGGTAAGCAGCTTGGTTTGAAGAAATCAACTGTAAGAGCAATTATTATTAGCAATTATTAGGAAATGGAAGACATACAAGACCACTGATAATCTCCCTCGATCTGGGGCTCCACGCAAGATCTCACTCCGTGGGGTCAAAACGATCACAAGAACGGTGAGCAAAAATCCCAGAACCACACGGGGGGACCTAGTGAATGACCTGCAGAGAGCTGGGACCAAAGTAACAAAGCCTACCATCAGTAACACACAACGCCGCCAGGGACTCAAATCCTGCAGTGCCAGACGTGTCCCCCTGCTTAAGCCAGTACATGTCCAGGCCCGTCTGAAGTTTGCTAGAGTGCATTTGGATGATCCAGAAGATGATTGGGAGAATGTCATATGGTCAGATTAAACCAAAATAGAACTTCTTGGTAAAAACTCAACTCGTTGTGTTTGGAGGACAAAGAATGCTGAGTTGCATCCAAAGAACACCATACCTACTGTGAAGCATGGGGGTGGAAACATCATGCTTTGGGGCTGTTTTTCTGCAAAGGGACAAGGACAACTGATCCGTGTAAAGGAAAGAATGAATGGGGCCATGTATCGTGAGATTTTGAGTGAAAACCTCCTTCCATCAGCAAGGGCATTGAAGATGAAACGTGGCTGGGTCTTTCAGCATGACAATGATCCCAAACACACACCCCGGGCAACTAAGGAGTGGCTTCGTAAGAAGCATTTCAAGGTCCTGGAGTGGCCTAGCCAGTCTCCAGATCTCAACCCCATAGAAAATCTTTGGAGGGAGTTGAAAGTCCGTGTTGCCCAGCGACAGCCCCAAAACATCATTGCTCTAGAGGAGATCTGCATGGAGGAATGGGCCAAAATACCAGCAACAGTGTGTGAAAACCTTGTGAAGACTTACAGAAAACGTTTGACCTGTGTCATTGCCAACAAATGGTACATAACAAAGTATTGAGAAACTTTTTTGTTATTGACCAAATACTTATTTTCCACCATAATTTGCAAATAAATTCATTAAAAATCCTACAATGTGATTTTCTGGATTTTTTTTTCTCATTTTATCTGTCATAGTTGACGTTTACCTATGATGAAAATTACAGGCCTCTCTCATCTTTTTAAGTGGGAGAACTTGCACAATTGGTGGCTGACTAAATACTTTTTTCCCCCACTGTATATAAACTGTATTATAGAGTGTAGATAGTGTATCTATAGTATATGTTATGGTGTAGTTATAGTGTATATATATATATATATATATATATATATATATATATATATATATATATATATATATATATATATATATATATATAGTGTATTATATAGTTTAGATATAGTGTATTTATAGTGTATATAAACATCAGAACTAATGCATTATAGCCAGCGCTTGACAGTTCTTTACAGTTTAGTTTTAATGTATGCATCTCTTATATGCTCTTAAAA
>NC_140003.1:45130039-45172539 GCF_964263955.1 Coregonus lavaretus
TGTTGAACAGTTTTTTGGTTACTACTTGATTCCATATGTGTTATTTCATAGTTTTGATGTCTTCGCTATTATTCTACAATGTAGAGAGTTAAATAGGAAGGCCTTGACTAGAACACATTATATACTGTACATTTGAAGCGGGTAAAACAGTATGGAAACATTATTAGAGTGACCAGTGTTCCATTATTAGAGTGACCAGTGTTCCATTATTAGAGTGACCAGTGTTCCATTATTAGAGTGACCAGTGTTCCATTATTAGAGTGACCAGTGTTCCATTATTAGAGTGACCAGTGTTCCATTATTAGAGTGACCTGTGTTCCATTATTAGAGTGACCAGTGTTCCATTATTAGAGTGACCAGTGTTCCATGTCTTCATCACTCAGGGTCAGAGAATATAAGACTACAAAACCGGTCTAGGCCAAAGAGAAGTGGATGTTCACCTCAGAATAAAAGGAAAAGCTGCATAATCTAGTAGCTCCGATGACAATTTATTTACCAACATGTCGATAGAAAGCTGTCTTCATCTGGGTTTTACCTAAAAACACCTCTGTGTTTCTCTGATCATTCCCCCTGGTTGAAATGTGAACCTCCACTCAACTCTCTCTCTCTCTCGGTAATGAAGGATTTATTTTGCATCGGGGCGCTACAGCACTCTACCCATACTGCACTGCAAATTGCAACAGCACCAGGCAGAGGAAACTGCTCCCGGTGATGCTGCTGCCTCTGAATATTCATTTTACTAATCTCTCTCTCTCTCTCTCTGAAAG
This sequence comes from Coregonus lavaretus, assembly GCF_964263955.1. NCBI lineage: Eukaryota > Metazoa > Chordata > Actinopteri > Salmoniformes > Salmonidae > Coregonus > Coregonus lavaretus. The sequence goes on from NC_140003.1 coordinate 45,130,807, forward strand.
CCACATCAGATTTGTATGATAGCATAGGCTACTGTACTGTTGTTATAATTAGAAATGTCTTCACTATTTAACTCGTAAATCCTCTGTTTTTTTATTTTTATTTTATTTGGCAACTCGACAAGTTCAATATGACTTCCTCAGCTAGGAGTTTTACTTAGGCCGAAGTAACTTGCATAAATATGTAGCTGCAGGCTAATTGTTTTATATACTCTACAGTTTATTGATAATTACAAAATCACCAAGTAGAAAAACAGCAGAGTGAAAAACAGCAATTCATAATAATATTAATATAGTCATAATAATGAGTCCCCACTAACCCGCCTGGTGATTTGAATGTGTTCTCTTATCTGTTCATGAACAGGTGGATGAGAAAGCCAGAGGCAATGAAAGACATACACAAGGACATAATGAGGCATTCATATGGAATAGTGGAAACATGATAGGGCTACAGGATTTGACATATATGGCTGATAATAATGTATTTAACCCATTCAGCTACCTCCTGGTGTCTTTCCAGACAGATCGCGCAAGATTGACTTTCAAATTGTCAACAGTCAGTGCAATTACCATCAGGATGGGCGTAATCCCATGACTCCAGATCTGAAGATTGCATGTTCAATCTCAGTACTAGACCATTTAAAAAAGATATATGTTTTAACCCCATCCCAACTCTTAACTCTTACCTTAACCATTTGGAATGATTGCCTAAACGAAATGTTTTAACCGTATCCAAAACCTTAACACTTAACTTCAAAATGTGATGTTTGGAGCAATTTAGAAATGTGATGTTTGGAGAAACCGAACGATGTTGAGGAGGAGGAGTCAGCCCAGGGTGTCAAGAACACTTCAAAATTTAACTTTTGGAGAAACATGGATAAATGTCAGAATCTGAAGTCAAATTGGTAAAACCGTGAGATCTTGTTGGTCTTTCATCCTCAGAGAGTAAAGGAAGAGAACTGAGAACTATGGAAAGACGGAACAATACCATTGACCATAATTGTTTCCCCCTCATTGTTGCCCTTTTCATTTGAAGTTCGCTCTGGCATTCACGACACACAGCCTTCCAGCTATTTTACTATTTCAGTCACTGGTGAAAATCGTTTCCTCTGCCGTCCCCATCGACACTGTTCAATTACCAGCAATTGTCAAAAACGTAAATCGAGCTTTCCAATTTTCAATGAACGACTATGTTTCAGAAACGCCACGAAGGGATTCTTCTTTTTCTGCATCGTCCCATAATTGCAGTGTCTCTTTTCTGGGCTGTCTAATGGGAATTACTTGAGTCAGATTCGTTCATCATAAAGTGCGATTAGTTGTTAATTACGGTGTGGTAATTACACTGGAGAGGAAAACCCAGCCGTGATTCGCAGCAGGACAACTCCTGAGACAGGAGACCCCCTATTGACAGCATCCTCCTGACAGCCGCTACCTCATTTAGGAAGGCACACAAAAATACACAGGTACACAGGTACACAGGTACACACACCAACAGACACCATGTCTCTCAAACAAAACTTCCGTCACACCGAGGCTCCCATATACAGTAAAATAATTCATACCCAGTTGTGTATCACCAACACAGTCCTATACACTCAGACACATACAGTACAATAATTCATACCCAGTTGTGTATCACCAACACAGTCCTATACACTCAGACACATACAGTACAATAATTCATACCCAGTTGTGTATCACCAACACAGTCCTATACACTCAAACACATACAGTACATCCTCTGACTACACAGCAAGGCCCTAACTCTAACCTAATTCTGCTTCCAAATCTATTTCCAAATGTCCCTAAATAATCATGCCAACATGTTTTGGCTGTACTGGCTTCCCTCAGTTAATAGCTAGGTTTAGATTAAATTCAATGAGGCATAGGAAGCTTGTATTATGATGTAGTTGTTAGACACATTGCATCTGAAAGACCTTTTTCCTGTGTTCTTCTGGCTCCAACTTTATCTTAATCAAGAATACAGGACGTTCTGAAGACATGCACACGCACACGCACACACACACGCACACACGCACACACGCACACACGCACACACGCACACACACACACACACACACACACACACACACACACACACACACACACACACACACACACACACACACACACACACACACACACACACACACACACATATTCCCTTGCTCTGCATTCTCATTTATCTGGCGGTATCCCTTCGTCCATCATCACCTCCCTGTCTTAAATACCCTATAGGCCGGGGCCTTTCACGCACTGTGCTAAACACACATGTTATCCTCATCAGCTTGCATATTATAAACCTCACTAATCTCACGTCTCTGGCTGCTCTTGCACCTTTTACATTTCCTGGTAACCTAATCCTGTCCTGTTGCTCTATACCTCACCAGAGAACAAGAAGGGAAAAAATTAAATAGAAAACAAATTCTGTCTCTGATAAAAGTTGAATTAGAGCAAATGTACATGTGTTGTGTAGATGGCTATAATCCATCATCGTTTCCAGGAGTCAGGGGAGGATCTGTGTTGCCTTGAACATAGGTACAGACGTTGGGGTAAAAATCACCCCCTCTTCGTCTAACTCGGAGCGGAGCTTCTAAAATGTATAATCATTCATTTATAAAGGTTTCAAATACAGAGGTTGCTATCACAAGGTAAGGCATTTTATCACATCTCGACAAATGTAGTATCTAATCAAGATCATTAATGAATCCTCCCATTGATAACAGGTTAGATATCTGTATGGCAGTCCTATAAAGGGATGTGTTGCAGCAGGAACACAGTGTTAACCCTGCTGAGATACCAACAGGAACACAGTGTTTTAACCCTACTGAGATACCAGCAGGAACACAGAGTTAACCCTACTGAGATACCAACAGGAACACAGTGTTTTAACCCTACTGAGATACCAGCAGGAACACAGTGTTTTAACCCTACTGTGATACCAGCAGGAACACAGTGTTAACCCTAATGAGATACCAACAGGAACACCGTGTTAACCCTACTGAGATACCAGCAGGAACACAGTGTTAACCCTACTGAGATACCAGCAGGAACACAGTGTTAACCTACTGAGATACCAACAGGAACACAGTGTTAACCCTACTGAGATACCAGCAGGAACACAGTGTTAACCCTACTGAGATACCAGCAGGAACACAGTGTTAACCCTACTGAGATACCAACAGGAACATAGTGTTTTAACCCTACTGAGATACCAACAGGAACACAGTGTTAACCCTACTGTGATACCAGCAGGAACACAGTGTTAACCCTACTGAGATACCAGCAGGAACACAGTGTTAACCCTACTGTGATACCAATAGGAACACAGTGTTTTGACCCTACTGAGATACCAGCAGGAACACAGTGTTAACCCTACTGAGATACCAGCAGGAACACAGTGTTAACCACACTGAGATACCAACAGGAACACAGTGTTAACCCTACTGAGATACCAACAGGAACACAGTGTTAACCCTACTGAGATACCAGCAGGAACACAGTGTTAACCCTACTGAGATACCAGCAGGAACACAGTGTTAACCCTACTGAGATACCAGCAGGAACACAGTGTTAACCCTACTGAGAAACCAGCAGTAACACAGAGTTAACCCTACTGAGATACCAGCAGGAACACAGTGTTAACCCTACTGAGATACCAGCAGGAACACAGTGTTAACCCTACTGATATACCAGCAGGAACACAGTGTTAACCCTACTGAGAAACCAGCAGTAACACAGAGTTAACCCTACTGAGATACCAACAGGAACACAGTGTTAACCCTACTGAGATACCAGCAGGAACACAGTGTTAACCCTACTGATATACCAGCAGGAACACAGTGTTAACCCTACTGAGATACCAACAGGAACACAGTGTTAACCCTACTGAGATACCAACAGGAACACAGTGTTAACCCTACTGAGATACCAGCAGGAACACAGTGTTTTGACCCTACTGAGATACCAGCAGGAACACAGTGTTAACCCTACTGAGATACCAGCAGGAACACAGAGTTAACCCTACTGAGATACCAGCATGAACACAGTGTTAACCCTACTGAGATACCAACAGGAACACAGTGTTAACCCTACTGAGATACCAGCAGGAACACAGTGTTTTGACCCTACTGAGATACCAGCAGGAACACAGTGTTGACCCTACTGAGATACCAGCATGAACACAGTGTTAACCCTACTGAGAAACCAGCAGTAACACAGAGTTAACCCTACTGAGATACCAGCAGGAACACAGTGTTAACCCTACTGAGATACCAGCAGGAACACAGTGTTAACCCTACTGATATACCAGCAGGAACACAGTGTTAACCCTACTGAGATACCAACAGGAACACAGTGTTAACCCTACTGAGATACCAACAGGAACACAGTGTTAACCCTACTGAGATACCAGCAGGAACACAGAGTTAACCCTACTGAGATACCAGCATGAACACAGTGTTAACCCTACTGAGATACCAACAGGAACACAGTGTTAACCCTACTGAGATACCAACAGGAACACAGTGTTAACCCTACTGAGATACCAGCAGGAACACAGTGTTTTGACCCTACTGAGATACCAACAGGAACACAGTGTTAACCCTACTGAGATACCAGCAGGAACACAGTGTTTTGACCCTACTGAGATACCAGCAGGAACACAGTGTTAACCCTACTGAGATACCAGCATGAACACAGTGTTAACCCTACTGATATACCAGCATGAACACAGTGTTAACCCTACTGAGATAACCTGTATTCCTGCTGGTATCTCACTCAAACCCTATTGATTGGTTTGTTGAATGACTGAGAGCTGAAACAAACAAAAGAAGTGTTTATATGGATTAACCATCTTAGTCCCCCCCTGTTCCAGACAATACACAGTCCTCCAATCATTTTCTTCCTCTTTCCTTTTTGTCTGGATTTAGGCAACTGTTGATCATTGAAGATATCACACCCCCAGTTTGAAATAGGCCCTAGTCATCTTTGCTTCCTGTCACTTCTTACAATGTAGAATGTTCAAAGCTATTAAACCGTCTGAAATTAATATTCTTTGACTGCCAGTTCAACTTAGATTCTATAACGTTGGGGCACAGCATATATTGTAAAGGATTATGAGGGCGCACTAAATGACCCCCCAAAAAAATCCTTTAGAAAGTGAATCCATTGTCTCCATCGCCCAGATACTACATCCCCTAAGATACCACTTCAAAACAGTCATAAAGCTAACTCACATGGATAAACCTGGAATCTATTTAAAACACATAATCATAATCATAATCTACAGCCTCCTCGTAATATAAAATGATCCTGTGGCGGAATTCAAGGTCGAACATCAATAAAATCGAAGACAGCAATTTGTCAGAGTCTGTGATGATTCTCTTCCATAACACACACGGACATCATCTGTAGTCCATCAGACAGCCAGAGTCTAGGGTGTAGGGTGGAGAGGAATCTCATGAACATTTCCATCAGACCAGATGTAAATCACAGTTTTCCCACTACGGATCTGTTAAGCCTCTCAGTTGGAGCAGCTACAGCTGCAGATTTTTCCCGACTGACGCTTCCTGATCCTTCATCCAGGGAAACGTGAACGGGTGAGTTACTTTCACTCAGGGAGGGGCGAGACACTGGGTCAGATTTCTGGATCTGGATGTCCCCCTGTGTTGGGAGATCTGGATGTCCCCCTGTGTTGGGAGATCTGGTGTGGGGGTGTGTCACTGTGCCCAGCCTGGGCTCGGAGCCGTATGAAACATACTATACACATTTTTGAGCACTTCCAAGACATATGATTAACCTAACCATTAGTTCACCTAACCACCAACGTAGAGTCTCCCTGTAATTCTCCTTTGTTGATAAGACGCAACAAGCAACCTAGTCTCTGAAAAATACGTAGAATACTACACTTCCTCGAAGAAGTGTGATATGATTCGTATGCTATTGTAAGACCGGTAAGACTTTTGATACTATACATCCTCTAAATCGTATGCTATTGTACGACCACTATTCCATTCATAATGTAAACCTAACATAACGTAACATATCATATTAAAAGAAGTGTCACATATTTACGTACAGAATAATACAAATTGCCCTGAGACCACATTGCAGTACCAGACACATCAAAGGCACAACTTTTCTCATTGAATTGTCTGAAACCAAAAGTAAAATGTCTCTCAAACAAAAAAGTCCTGCTTGGACGCAAAACTTTTTCAAAGTTACAATATTAAAAGGAATTTGTTTCAAATTCGATTTTCTTCCAGGTGGTTTTATTTGGCTGTCTAGGCCTCATGCTGTAGGACTTTGTGCGAGGCGGGAACTTAACTTTCTCAATCCTGAAGTGCCTGACGATGCATAGCAACCGTCTCCTGACAACAGCATCTGTGAAAAACAGCTTGTTTCAGCAAAGCTGGATTCTTTGGCCATACCCGTCATTCCTGCTCATAACAGATTGCTCCTGCTTGCTTCTCAAACTCATTAGCCGTGCCTCTTTCTGCTTTGTGCCTGTTTGTTCCATTTGAATTGGCACTGTTCTATATAAAACAGCATGGCTGAATTGGCCGCTGTAATCAAGTCCACAACATTCCAAAAGATCACAATGTAATCCGGTGTAATCTTTCTCCACTTGCTATAAGATTCACTTTACTCTTAGGAGTTAGATGTGTAGGAATACTGGCACTTCAGACAGCTGAATAATGAAGGAAGCATATCCATATAGAGAATAGTGTAATTTCTCACCAGTGGAAATACAATTGACTGATTATAGGAAATTTAAAGAAAAAAAAAGAAGAAAAAATTAATTCCTTCAGTTTGAATGTGATTTGTCAAAAGCTGGAGTGATTCCAGTGATTCCAGAGCCAAAACACTAATGCTGATATATGTACTGTACATCAGAACTATATTTCCTTCCCAGTAACCCCTCAGCCTTGGACACCCACACAGACCTGTAATCCCTAAGAAACATGGCCCAGGCCCAAATTGATCTTAACTGTAGCCACCCTCCATCCATCAGTTCACCTGACCATTAGGGGTGTTCACATCCACTTACATTATCCCTTTGTTTTCATTAACCACTGCACAGATAGTCTGTGTATACAGAGGAGACAGGATGGGGAGATCAGCCTTTGGAAAAGGAAAAGGAGGGAAGGAGAGAAGGAGACCTCCACGTGTTCACTTCAAAAGGGGGGGGGGTTCTCCTGAGACTGGAACAGGCTGGGCCATAATGGAGGTGTAACCCCCAGGCCTGTGTCACGTGTGTGTGTGTGTGTGTGTGTGTGTGTGTGTGTGTGTGTGTGTGTGTGTGTGTGTGTGTGTGTGTGTGTGTGTGTGTGTGTGTGCGTGCGTGCGTGCGTGCGTGCGTGTGTGTGTGTGTGTGTGTAACCACTTTGTTTCGCTGTAATGTCTCCGGGAGGAGGGTGAGGAGGGCTTGTAGCTATGCGTGATTTGAGCTGTCCATGTTTTGGATTCCTGGCAGACACCATAATCACTATGATAATAGTTGATCTGGAGCGAAGCTGCTCCTTACCTCCACTCCGTGGTACCCGTGCTCCGCATTACGTTTGCGTGGACTCTGTGAAAGCCCTCTCCTGTCTACCCTTAGGATTCAAGCAGATCTACAGTAGGCTACTGTATATATTGAAGTATTGGACACTAAATCATAGACAGTATCACTCTCAGGAGTTTCGGTTGCAGTTTTCTGTCATGCAAACTAATACTATGTTTTCTCTCTGATGATATACAGACAATTTCCCAACGTCATTAATCTCATATACAGCTCAATAGTGTGGACTCCATCTGTCTGTAGAGTACTCACCTACAGACATGCAAACTCACAAACACACACACACATTCACACACACACACACATTCACACACACACACACAATTGACACTCCTGTCATCTCATTGGTGGCCAACTGCCTCCTGCTGACAGGTCCTTGTTGCTGATTGGCAGATGCCCTTTTTCCTCAACACCTCTCTCCTTGTTCTGTGTCAGGGGGTTCAAATTACTGTCTGTAACACGTGTCTGTCTGTCTGTCTGTCTGTCTGTCTGTCTGTCGGTCTGTCTGTCTGTCTGTCTGTCCTCTGTTCGAACTAATAATTCTATAGCAGAACACGTTTACACAATGAAAATATCCCAGGCTTGTCCTCTGTTGTGTCGGTTTACAATATGTTGAATAAAGATCTCCAGTGCCAGTAAAAAACGATGTCCCATTTAATTAGAGGTATATAAACACACCGTTCCCTCTAATAGTCCACTCTGCTAATATTTGTTTTATGTATAATATGATCACATCTCTACGGAGACCCACTGGCCTTTTGGAAGAACAAGGTATTCGCCTGAGCTCTGCTAGTAATCGTATAGCTAAAGCCTCAGGACCAATGTTTTTTTTTTTTTTTTATGATCTGACAAAAGCTATAATGTATTTCTGTGTTATCTCTGAGCTTCACCAAGGGGTACTGGAGTACGGGACATATTAATATTCTGTGCTGCACTGTGGCTGTAAGTTACATGGAGCAGTGGGGAGGCTAATTTCACATGCTGGAAGTCCTTTCTCAGAGTCCCCCCCCCCCCCCCCCCCCACTTCCCCTCCTCCTCTCTCTATTTTAGGAAGAGCAGTGCTGCTCTCTGTAGGGTGGGTGTACAGTGTATACAGTACCAGTCAAAAGTTTGGACACACCTACTCATTCAAGGGTTTTTCTTAATTTTTACAATTTTTTTTTTTACATTGTAGAATAATAGTGAAGACATCAAAACTATGACATAACACATATGGAATCATGTAGTAACCAAAAAAAAGTGTTAAACAAATCTAAATATATTTTATATTTGAGATTCTTCAAGTAGCCACCTTTTGCCTTGACGACAGCTTTGCACAATCTTGGCATTCTCTCAACCAGCTTCACCTGGAATGCTTTTCCAACAGTCTTGAAGGAGTTCCCACGTATGCTGAGCACTTGTTGGCTGCTTTTCCTTCACTCTACCGTCCGACTCATCCCAAACCATCTCAATTGGGTTGAGGTCGGGGGATTGTGTAGGCCAGGTCATCTGATGCAGCAATTCATCACTCTCCTTCTTGGTAAAATAGCCCTTACACAGTCTGGAGGTGTGTTGGATCATTGTCCTGTAGAAAAACAAGTGATAGTCCCACTAAGCCCAAACCAGATGGGATGGCATATCGCTGCAGAATGCTGTGGTAGCCATGCTGGTTAAGTATGCCTTGAATTCTAAATAAATCACAGACAGTGTCACCAGCAAAGCACCCCCACACCATAACACCTCCTCCTCAACCATTCACCCACATCACTTCTCACAAAGACACGGTGGTTTGAACCAAAAATCTCCAATTGGACTCCAGACCAAAGGATACTATTCCACTGGTCCAATGTCCATTGCTCGTGTTTCTTGGCCCAAGCAGGTGTCTTCTTATTATTGGTGTCCTTTAGTAGTGGTTTCTTTGCAGCAATTCGACCATGAAGGCCTGATTCACGCAGTCCCCTCTGAACAGTTGATGTTGAGATGTGTCTGTTACTTGAACTATGTGAAGCATTTATTTGTGCTGCAATTTCTGAGGCTGCTAACTTCAATGAACTTATCCTCTGCAGCAGACGTAACTCTGGGTCTTCCTTTCCTGTGGCGGTCCTCATGAGAGCCAGTTTCATCATAGCCATTTATGGTTTTTGCGACTGCACTTGAAGAAACTTTCAAAGTTCTTGAAATGTTCCGCATTGACTGACCTTCATGTCTTAAAGTGTTGATAGACTGTTGTTTCTCTTGGCTTATTTGACCTGTTCTTGCCATAATATGGACTTGGTCTTTTACCAAATAGGGCTATCTTCTGTATACCCCTCCTACCTTGTCACAACACAACTGATTGATTCAAACGCATTAAGAAGGAAATAAATTCCACAAATTAACTTTTAACAAGGCACACCTGTTAATTGAAATGCAATCTAGGTGACTACCTCATGCAACTGGTTGAGAGAATGCCAAGAGTGTGCAAAGCTGTCATCAAGGCAAAGGGTGGCTATTTGAAGAATCTGAAATATAAAATATATTTTGATTTGTTTAACACTTTTTTGGTTACCACATGATTCCTTAAGTGTTTTTTCATAGTTTTGATGTGTTCACTATTTTTCTAGAATGTACAAAGTTATAAAAACCCTGGAATGAGTAGGTGTGTCCAAACTTTTCAGTTGTCGTGTACATAAATACTTTAACATTGCGGATATCAATATTTTTCAGCGGAGTGCGATATAAATGTCTCCTGTCCATTGAAACATATTTTAGCCACTTCCTTCTAGGTCATTGGTTACTGCTAGGGCTATTTGTGTGTGTGTTTGTGTGTGTGTGTGTTTATGTGTGTGTATGTGTTTGTGTGTGTGTGTGTTTCTGTGTGTGTATGTGTTTGTGTGTGTGTTTGTGTGTGTGTTTGTGTGCGTGTTTGTTTGTGTGGGTGTGTGTGTTTGTGTATGTGTTTGTGTGTGTGTTTGTGTGTGTGTTTGTGTGTGTGTTTGTGTGGGTGTGTGTGTTTGTGTGCGTGTTTGTGTGTGTGTTTGTGTGGGTGTTTGTGTGCGTGTTTGTGTGTGTGTTTGTGTGTGTGTTTGTGTGTGTGTTTGTGTGGGTGTGTGTGTTTGTGTGCGTGTTTGTGTGTGTGTTTGTGTGGGTGTGTCGTGCGTGCGGGTGTGTGTGTGTGTTTTAACAACTCTCTGAGTCAAGTCACTTGTCAGAAAAGTGAAAGTCAACGTATGATAAGTAAAAGGTCATCTGATGTATCAAATCAATAACTAGAAATCTGAGAACAATGGAATGGCCACATTTGATGAGGAAACCATTTGGAAGATAGATTTTGTATGGCGGTGATGGAAAATCACAATATTTATAAACTCAGTGTGTCCCTAGTTATGCCATGACATTTACCCAGCGCTGGCGGTTGATCCTCAATGTCTTGATTAGGTCAGAGAGATAGATGTCTGAGATGTGTGTTTGTACTGTCGACAGCAGAGAAACCCTTTGAGCCTGTCACTGCCTGTTTGACTGGTTCCACTGAACAAGCCATGCAATGGCACTGTATGATTCATTACCAACACACAACGACAGAAAACCTTTATTCATCCATGACATGTGAAGTTGTTTCATCTCAGCTCATAACTTCATGTTCTCTGTATGCGTTCTCCAATTATCCTGGGACTATGTTGTTATAGGGTGAGAGTTTTTAACAGGATGCGTTTAGAAGATGGGTCCGTATAGACATTATATATAACTTGGCTGTTTTGTCAGCTTTCGCTCTGAAGTACGCTTGGCTACCTTTGCCTACTCTGCTCAGTGTCTGCCGGTGGATACACTCGGGTAGTCTCCTCCAATCCGTCTTGACATTGTGACATTAAACTGTGACTGTAGGATGTCGTTTGATCAAAGAAGAGCAAAATTGTGTTGTTCTATAAAACATTCAGATATATTAGGTTTCCACACAAGTCTAACATCTGACTCTTCAACATCACTGTGTTGTTGTTGTACCTGAAGTGAAAAAGAGGTGATGTCATTTGTTATCGCCATATTTTCAGTGTTTGAAGATGTTTAGGAAGCTATGAAATGATTTTCCATACAGTGGCTTCAGAAGGTATTCACACCCCTTTTGAAACGGATTCAATTTAGATTGTTTTGTCACTGGCCTACACACAATAATATCAAAGTGGATTTATTTTTGCAAATTAATTAAAAAAGTAAAGCAGAAATGTAATGAGTCAATAAGTACTCAATCCCTTTGTTATGGCAAGCCTAAATAAGTTCAGGAGTAAAAATTAGCTTAATCCTTAAGAGTCGATTGACGCACCCGTGCATCAATCTAAGAAACATCATTTAAAAAATCCCCATCAAATTCCGTCAGTTTAAGCTAGAGATATCAGTGTTTCGTCTCAATCCACCGCGTCCGCCTATGGCGGCCTTCCGCATCTGCGGTGGAAGGTGACAGCGCTACAGTGATTTGGCATACAAACTAATATGACCACTCTATGGAAAGGGGAGACTCTCACGAATATGACGGTATGATGGTTCTACGAGTGTAACGGGACTCGTCTGAAGTCGGTAACGCTGATGTGCCAATTTCTGTCTGTAGCGTCCGAACCGTTTGAGCTACAAACTAATATAGCCCCACTATGGAAAGGGGACTCGTCTGAAGGTAACCCTTACAAACTAATGGAAGTATGGAGGTAGTTTTGTGCCAACAAAAATAAGGGGTTAGATATGTGTCCAAAAAAAACTAAAATATTTCCTGAGCTTTGTTATATCTCCTAGATACAGGACAGACACTTCAAAACCTTATTCCTCATGATACATTTTTTGGACTGTATTTTTTTGCCATTTATGAATGTGTTATTCAAGGCATTTCTATGGGCTGTAATAGTAAAGGCCAAAAGCAATATTTTTTTCAAAGAAATATTCATGTTTTTTTTATATACCTAAAGGGGTCTTAAATTGTTTGAATTTACATTCTAGTCATTTAGCAGATGCTCTTATCCAGAGCGACTTACAGTTAGTGAGTGCATACATATTTTTTTTTCATACTGGCCCCCCCGTGGGAAACAAACCCACAACCCTGGCGTTGCAAACGCCATGCTCTACCAACTGAGCTACACGGGACAATCAAATAGCTAAATGATCCAAGATATGACCATCTTCAAACAATTCCATATGTGACTTATTTCAGGAAACGAGGCGTATGTCACGGGTCACTACTTCACAGGAGCGACATTTGAACGTAAACCTTTTTTTTTTTTTATCAAAATGACTTTTTGACAGAAATGTCTTCTGGAAAATGTGAACTTTCATGCCTTAATAACAAACTTGTATGCCATCTGTAAATACGAACACAAAAAAAAAATTACGAGCCTAGTTGGTTAAGCCACAGAAAAAGACAGCTGAGATAATGTGTGGGCTGGACATGCCGAGAGAGGAGGTCAGATTGGTCGGCCATATGGAAGGCTTTTGTCTATTTGAGCTGGTCAGTATGTGTAGGTAATCCTGTCTAACACTCCTTTTTTTATGTATCGTGTAGTGGAGCTGCATAAGTGTTGCTCTCCACTTTCTGGAGGATCGAGTTTTGAAATCAGTGGAATTAGAGTATGATAGCTAAGGAGATGGAGAAAACACCTGTCTCCGGATTACATCTTCAAACGAAGGGCAACCATGGCATCCGTGACAGGGAGACGCGTCCATCCATGCATGATGTATACGGGTAAAATAGTCTAGCTAGCTACATTTTCAGATATTACACGTTCCTAATTTTGACAGAAAGTGGTTTCATTTCAAGTTAAAGTGTACTGTTATCTAGCTAGCTAACGTTAGCTAGCTGGCTGGTTAGCTAACGTTACGTGTATGATGTTATTATTCGTATCTCAGAGCCATTTGATTTGCTAGTTATAGCCTAATGTTAGCTAGCTAACATTGAACCTGGTTGATTAGCTACCTGCAGATTCATGCAGGGTAGTAACGTCATGATTTGGCACTATGGTTCATTGTTTAACTAGCTAACGTTAGCTGGCTGGCTCACTAGCCAACGTTACGTGTATGATGTTATTATTTGTATCTCAGAGCCATTTGATTTGCTAGTTATAGCCTAATGTTAGCTAGCTAACATTGAACCTGGTTGGTTAGCTACCTGCAGATTCATGCAGGGTAGTAACGTCATGATTTGGCACTATGGTTCATTGTTTAACTAGCTAACGTTAGCTGGCTGGCTCGCTAGCCAACGTTACGTGTATGATGTTATTATTTGTATCTCAGAGCCATTTGATTTGCTAGTTAGAGCCTAATGTTAGCTAGCTAACATTGAACCTGGTTGGTCAGCTACCTGCAGATTCATGCAGGGTAGTAACATCATGAGTTGGGATTATGGTTAATTGTTTTTCGCTAGCTAACGTTATGTGACATGTATGATCTTATATGTTGTTTACCTAGCTAGCTAGCTACAGGTCTTAACAAAAGACTCCACTATGCAAGTACCCATTTCAGGTGCATTCGTGAATTCAGTCTGAGTATGCCAGAACGCAGAATAACAGATGAAATTACGAACGCACAGCACCCGTTGAATATGGCCGGTGTCAGTAAATGTCGGCAAAAAAGCATAATTAAATTGTTTCCAGCAGAGCTGATTAGGCTGTTTTCATGTTATCCAGAGGTGAACAATTAACTATAATCCCAATTTTGTGTCTGAAAGTAAATAGCAAGCTAGCCAATGTTAGCCAGTTAGCTTGGGTGCTTGACTGCCGTTGTGAGGTCAGAATGCTCGGATTAACATTACTCATCAGCCAGAGCATCAAGTGTGCGCTTTGAACGTACCGAGAGTGAAAACGAGATGGGAGGGGCTAAAGCTTAAGAGTGTGAACGATGCTGAATGGCTGTAGACAAAGAAGAGCTCTCCAGAAGGTACCAAAACATTCAAAGGCCATTTTCTCAAAAGTGAGGTTACAAGTTTATCAACTTTCAAAGCAGAATTACTTTCCCATTGTTCCCTTAAATGCAGTGTATGATATACCATTTTGTAGCTCTGTGTCTCTGCTTTTATCCAATGTAAAAAAAAAACTATTTCAAATTTTGCTACATAAGACCGAATCAAGGCGGTCGGTCAAATATGTTAGCTTATAGTACCTCATCTCTGTACCCCACACATACAATTAACTGTAAGGTCCCTCAGTCGAGCAGTGAATTTCAAACACAGATTCAACCACAAAGACCAGGGAGGTTTTCCGATGCCCAGCAAAGAAGGCACCTATTGGTAAATGGGTATAAATAAATAAAAAAGCATGTGTTTAAATTCCCTTTGAACATGGTGAAGTTTTTCATTACACTGTGGATGGTGTATCAAGACACCCAGTCACTACAAAGTTGCAGGTGTCCTTCCTAACTCAGTTGCCGGAGAGGAAGGAAACCGCTCAGGGATTTCACCATCAGGCTAATGGTGACTTTAATGGCTGTGAGAGGAAAAAACTGAGGATGGATCAACAACATTGTAGTTGCTCCACAATACTAACCTACTTGACAGCGTGAAAAGAAGAAAGCCTGTAAAGAATTACAATATTCCAAAACAAGGCGCTAAAGTAATACTGCAAAAAATCTGGCAAAGCAATTCATTTTTCTTCCTGAATACAAAGTGTTATGTTGGGGGCAAATCCAACACATCACACTACTGAGTACCACTCTAAATATTTTCAAGCATTGGCTGCATCATGTTATGGGTATGCTTGTAATCGTTAAGGACTGGGGGAGTTTTACTGGGTAAACAAGATACGGAATGGAGATAAAGATAGCCAAACTCCTAGAGGAAAACCTGGTTCAGTCTGCTTTCCACCAGACCCTGGGAGATTAATTCACCTTTCAGCAGTACAATAACCTAAAACACAAGGCCAAATCTACACTGGAGTTGCTTACCAAGAAGATAGTGAATGTTCCTGAGTGGCCGAGTCACAGTTTTGACTTAAATCTACTTGAAAATCTATGGCAAGACCTGAAAATGGTTGTCTTGCAATGATCAAGAACCAATTTGACAGAGCTTGAAGAGTTTTGAATAGAATAATGGGCAAATATTGTACAATCCAGGTGTGGAAAGCTCTTAGAGACTTACCCAGAATGATTCACAGCTGTAATCACTGCCAAAGGTGCTTCTACAAAGTATTGACTCAGGGGTGTGAATATTTATGTAAATTAGATATTTCTGTATTTCATTTTCAATACATTTTTATCATGTTTTCACTTTGTCATTGTGTGTAGATGGGTGAGAGAAAAACATATATTTAATCCATTTGGATTTCAGGATGTAACAAAACAAAATGTGGAATAAGTATGAATACTTTGTGAAGGCACTGTATCTCCATTACCTGCTCTGATTGGTTGGAGGACATCCTCTCTCAGGTTGTAGAGTGGTAGAGGTGAACAGCTCTGCCAGGCAGAGAGAGCATAGTCTTCATGCAGAGTGCAGTGTGGTTGATCTCATGGCCTCATGGCTGCTACCTTGTCCCACTTCCTGGTGTGGAGCATGTCTTCCTGTCTGGTCTTTGACAACTTCCTATCCAGCTCCTGACAGATAAATGACTTCCCTTTCTGTTGGCCTTCCCTCTCACTCACACCCAGCTGTATCTGCCCTGCACATGCCTGTCCTGTCTGTACGCCAGTCTTTTTTATCTCCAATGTCTGAACGCAGCATGTTCCTCACATGGCAGCAGGCTAGGACAGGGGACTATACGGAGATGGAGAACAGACAATAATAGGTATTTATGAGAGGAAATTAAGGTCGGTGTGGTTTTGCTGGAAGATTATTACTTCAGAGGTCAGGCCATTGCTGTGAGGATGGTAGCAATGTGATATGACTGAATCCCTGCATATGTAGCCTACACACTGTACATCTGACATTACTATGTAAACTCTGCTCTTTTACAGTGTAACACTCTGGCTCCGGGACTTTTGTATTTGAGCCAGGGTGTATTGTGTTTTGTTGGGTTTTGGGTGATTTTCTATGTTTGCATTTCTGTCACGTTTATTTCTAGGTTTGGTCATTGACTCCCAATCGGAGGTAACGAGTGTCAGCTGTCGGCTCGTTATCTCTGATTGGGAGCCATATTTATACTGCATGTTTTCCTGTGGGCATTGTGGGTTATTGTTCCGTGTTTCAGTCGTTGTACTGTGGACTTCACGAGTCGTCTTTTGTTTTGTATTTCGGTGCTTTTTCAATTAAAGTCATGTTCGTTCAACGCGCTGCGCTTTGGTCTCCTTCACTCCTAGACGATCGTGACAGAATAACCCACCAAAGAAAGACCAAGCAGCGTGTCCAGGAGCAGGGAGACTGGACATGGGAGGAGGCACCGGGCAAGGAGATAGAGAGGCTGGCGATGGCCCAGGTGGGCACACGGCATGGACGACGGGGCTGACGGAGGAGAAAAGGGGGAGTATCCAGGAGGCCACCAGGCCAGGGGTACACCGCCCTGTACGTCCTGTGCTGATGCCTCACACAGAGTGTGTGAGGGTAGGCATTCAGCCAGGACGGGTGGTGTCCGCTGTTCGCTCCAGGCCTCCTATCCGTCTCCACAGCCCGGTCCGGCCTGTTCCTGCCACCCGCACCAGGTCTACGGTGTGCGTCGCCAGCCCGGTCCGGCCTGTTCCTGCCACCCGCACCAAGACTACGGTGCGCGTCGCCAGCCCGACCCGGCCTGTTCCTGCCACCCGCACCAAGACTACGGTGCGCGTCGCCAGCCCGACCCGGCCTGTTCCTGCCACCCGCACCAAGACTACGGTGCGCGTCGCCAGCCCGGTCCGGTCTGTTCCGGCCACCCGCACCAAGACTACGGTGCGCGTCGCCAGCCCGACCCGGCCTGTTCCTGCCACCCGCACCAAGTCTACGGTGCGCGTCGCCAGCCCGGTCCGGCCTGTTCCTGCCACCCGCACCAAGACTACGGTGCGCGTCGCCAGCCCGACCCGGCCTGTTCCTGCCACCCGCACCAAGACTACGGTGCGCGTCGCCAGCCCGGTCCGGCCTGTTCCGGCCACCCGCACTAAGTCTACGGTGCGCCTCAGACGGCCAGAGTCTGCCGTCTGCCCAACGGGGCCTGAACTGCCCGTCTGCCTAAAGCCTGCAAAGCCGCCCGTCTGCCATGAGCCATCAGAGCCGTCCGCCAGACCAGAGCCGCTAGAGCCTTCCGCCAGACAGGATCAGCCAGAGCCTTCCGCCAGACAGGATCAGCCAGAGCCTTCTGCCAGACAGGATCAGCCAGAGCCTTCTGCCAGACAGGATCAGCCAGAGCCTTCTGCCAGACAGGATCAGCCAGAGCCTTCCGCCAGACAGGATCAGCCAGAGCCTTCCGCCAGCCATGAGCAGCCAGATCCGTCGGCCAGCCATGAGCAGCCAGATCCGTCGGCCAGCCATGAGCAGCCAGATCCGTCGGCCAGCCATGAGCAGCCAGATCCGTCAGCCAGCCATGAGCAGCCAGATCCGTCAGCCAGCCATGAGCAGCCAGATCCTTCAGCCTGCCATGAGCCGTCCAGCCAGGATCCGCCAGAGCCAGCCAGCCAGGATCCGCCCCTTAGCCAGGTGCTGTCCCTTAGCCCGGTGCTGCCCCTAAATCCAGGTGGAGTAAGTTGGAGGGTGGTCATGTGGAGGAGGCTAGGGAAGCGGGTGGTGACTAAGGTGGGGTGGGGACCACGACCAGGGCCAGAACCGCCACCGTGGACAGACGCCCACCCAGACCCTCCCCGAGACTGTATGCTGGTGCGCCCGGAGTGCGCACCTTTAGGGGGGGGGTACTGTAACACTCTGGCTCCGGGACTTTTGTATTTGAGCCAGGGTGTATTGTGTTTTGTTGGGTTTTGGGTGATTTTCTATGTTTGCATTTCTGTCACGTTTATTTCTAGGTTTGGTCATTGACTCCCAATCGGAGGTAACGAGTGTCAGCTGTCGGCTCGTTATCTCTGATTGGGAGCCATATTTATACTGCATGTTTTCCTGTGGGCATTGTGGGTTATTGTTCCGTGTTTCAGTCGTTGTACTGTGGACTTCACGAGTCGTCTTTTGTTTTGTATTTCGGTGCTTTTTCAATTAAAGTCATGTTCGTTCAACGCGCTGCGCTTTGGTCTCCTTCACTCCTAGACGATCGTGACATACAGTATGTTAATTTTTTTTTTTTTTCATTTTTAGTCATTTAGCAGACGCTCTTATCCAGAGCGACTTACATTGGTGAATGGTGTGATTATGGATTGTGAAAATATATAAATGAGATCTCCCTTCAACGAAAGTAGTAATGGTGTTACAAAACTCCTATAATCTTATTGGCCCGCAAAGCCTATTGCACAATTACAACTGAAGAATCGCTGCCACTCTTAGGCCGGATCAGATCAAACCCCCATAGTGATAGCTCTTGATTTTCATTTATTCTCATTGATGCTGAGGGATATTGATGTTGTCAGTGAAGTGCAGGCCATGGTTCTCTCTGCCAGAGAGGTTGTGTAGAGGGAGCGTATTGAATCAACGGAGCTAATACTGTCGAGATGATAAAAGTACCACGGCCAACACTTCACTCGATCACCAACATGATCTCATTCAGCCCTGTGATAAAACAACTTGAAACAGTGAACAAATCCCCCAAACAGCAGCCTGGCAAGCTCCTGATATTGTGTTGGCTTAAGGTTGAGGCTCAGAAGTGTAGCTGGGTGAGTTTATAATTAATTGTAAAGCTGAATTCTTTAAACTCCATTACCCATGAGTCACTAGGGTCACGAGGCTGAGTCACACCACTGAGCAACAGGTCCAAACCGGGCTTTGTAGTCCTAAGAGACAGGCAACCTCTAGAATGACATCCCAGGAAGATCTATCTGAATCACCGCCATTATCTATTCCCACCATCGCTATGTATAGAGTAGAGACATGGAGAGATGGGTAACTGTCATTATTCCTATGCACCTCCAGATGTGGGCTGTGTCTGCTGCGTCTGGTGTGTGTGTGTGTGTGTGTGTGTGTGTGTGTGTGTGCGCGTGCGCGTGCGCGTGCGCGTGCGTGTGTGGAGTCCAGAAGGATTACCAAGCATATCGGAGGTGTCTGATGATGACACGACAAGAGGAGTCAGGTAGGTGTGGGAGGAGTTGTTTTTAGGCTGCTGTCTAACACGTTGCTAATCTCAAGGCGCTAGTAGGTAGGTCGTTTTGTGACAACAACATATCATTTACATTTTAGTCATTTAGCAGACGCTCTTATCCAGAGCGACTTACAGTTAAGGGGTTAAATGTGTCCCAAAAAAAAAACTACAATATTTCCTGAACTGTCGTATATCTCCTAGATACAGGACAGACACTTCAAAACCTTTTATTTATTATTTGACTTTTATTGACATTTATGAATGTGTTATTCAATCCGTAAAGGCCAAATTCAATATATATACAGTGGGGAGAACAAGTATTTGGTACACTGCCAATTTTGCAGGTTTTCCTACTTACAAAGCATGTAGAGGTCTGTAATTTTTATCATATGTACACATCAACTGTGAGAGACGGAATCTAAAACAAAAATCCAGAAGATCACATTGTATGCTTTTTAAGTAATTAATTCGCATTTTATTGCATGACATAAGTATTTGATCACCTACCAACCAGTAAGAATTCCGGCTCTCACAGACCTGTTAGTTTTTCTTTAAGAAGCCCTCCTGTTCTCCACTCATTACCTGTATTAACTGCACCTGTTTGAACTCGTTACCTGTATAAAAGACATCTGTCCACACACTCAATCAAACAGACTCCAACCTCTCCACAATGGCCAAGACCAGAGAGCTGTGTAAGGACATCAGGGATACAATTGTAAACTTGCAAAAGGCTGGGATGGGCTACAGGACAATAGGCAAGCAGCTTGGTGAGAAGCAACAACTGTTGGCGCAATTATTAGAAAATTGAAGAAGTTCAAGATGACGGTCAATCACCCTCGGTCTGGGGCTTCATGCAAGATCTCACCTCGTGGGGCATCAATGATCATGAGGAAGGTGAGGGATCAGCCCAGAACTACACGGCAGGACCTGGTCAATGACCTGAAGAGAGCTGGGACCACAGTCTCAAAGAAAACCATCAGTTACACACTACGCTGTCATGGATTAAAATCCTGCAGCGCACGCAAGGTCCCCCTGCTCAAGCCAGCGCATGTCCAGGCCCGTCTGAAGTTTGCCAATGACCATCTGGATGATCCAGAGGAGGAATGGGAGAAGGTCATGTGGTCTGATGAGACAAAAATAGAGCTTTTTGGTCTAAACTCCACTCGCCGTGTTTGGAGGAAGAAGAAGGATAACTACAACCCCAAGAACACCATCCCAACCGTGAAGCATGAAGTTGGAAACATCATTCTTTGGGGATGCTTTTCTGCAAAAGGGACAGGACGACTGCACCGTATTTAGGGGAGGATGGATGGGGTCATGTATCGCGAGATCTTGGCCAACAACCTCCTTCCCTCAGTAAGAGCATTGAAGATGGGTCGTGGCTGGGTCTTCCAGCATGACAACGACCCGAAACACACAGCCAGGGCAACTAAGGAGTAGCTCCGTAAGAAGCATCTCAAGGTCCTGGAGTGGCCTAGCCAGTCTCCAGACCTGAACCCAGTAGAAAATCTTTGGAAGGAGCTGAAAGTTTGTATTGCCCAGCGACAGCCCCAAAACCTGAAGGATCTGGAGAAGGTCTGTATGGAGGAGTGGGCCAAAATCCCTGCTGCAGTGTGTGCAAACCTGGTCAAGACCTACAGGAAACGTATGATCTCTGTAATTGCAAACAAAGGTTTCTGTACCAAATATTAAGTTCTGCTTTTCTGATGTATCAAATACTTATGTCATGCAATAAAATGCAAATGAATTACTTAAAAATCATACAATGTGATTTTCTGGATTTTTGATTTTTAGATTCCGTCTCTCACAGTTGAAGTGTCCCTATGATAACAATTACAGACCTCTACATGCTTTGTAAGTAGGAAAACCTGCAAAATTGGCAGTGTGTCAAATACTTGTTCTCCCCACTGGATATACATACAGTGGGGAGAACAAGTATTTGATACACTGCCGATTTTGCAGGTGTTCCTACTTTCAAAGCATGTAGAGGTCTGTCATTTTTATCATAGGTACACTTCAACTGTGAGAGACGGAATCTAAAACAAAAATCCAGAAAATCACATTGTATGATTTTTAAGTAATTAATTTGCATTTTATTGCATGACATAAGTATTTGATCACCTACCAACCAGTAAGAATTCCGGCTCTCACAGACCTGTTAGTTTTTCTTTAAGAAGCCCTCCTGTTCTCCACTCATTGCCTGTATTAACTGCACCTGTTTGAACTCGTTACCTGTATAAAAGACATCTGTCCACACACTCAATCAAACAGACTCCAACCTCTCCACAATGGCCAAGACCAGAGAGCTGTGTAAGGACATCAGGGATAAAATTGTAGACCTGCACAAGGCTGGGATGGGCTACAGGACAATAGGCAAGCAGCTTGGTGAGAAGGCAACAACTGTTGGCGCAATTATTAGAAAATGGAAGAAGTTCAAGATGACAGTCAATCACCCTCGGTCTGGGGTTCCATGCAAGATATCACCTCGTGGGGCATCAATGATCATGAGGAAGGTGAGGGATCAGCCCAGAACTACACGGCAGGACCTGGTCAATGACCTGAAGAGAGCTGGGACTACAGTCTCAAAGAAAACCATTAGTAACACACTACGCCGTCATGGATTAAAATCCTGCAGCGCACGCAAGGTCCCGCTGCTCAAGCCAGCGCATGTCCAGGCCCGTCTGAAGTTTGCCAATGACCATCTGGATGATCCAGAGGAGGAATGGGAGAAGGTCATGTGGTCTGATGAGACAAAAATAGAGCTTTTTGGTCTAAACTCCACTCGCTGTGTTTGGAGGAAGAAGGTGGATTAGTACAACCACAAGAACACCATCCCAACCGTGAAGCATGTAGGTGGAAACATCATTCTTTGGGGATGCTTTTCTGCAAAGGGGACAGGACGACTGCACCGTATTGAGGGGAGGATGGATGGGGCCATGTATCGCGAGATCTTGGCCAACAACCTCCTTCCCTCAGTAAGAGCATTGAAGATGGGTCGTGGCTGGGTCTTCCAGCATGACAACGACCCGAAACACACAGCCAGGGCAACTAAGGAGTGGCTCCGTAAGAAGCATCTCAAGGTCCTGGAGTGACCTAGCCAGTCTCCAGACCTGAACCCAATATAAAATCTTTGGAGGGAGCTGAAAGTCCGTATTGCCCAGCGACAGCCCCGAAACCTGAAGGATCTGGAGAAGGTCTGTATGGAGGAGTGGGCCAAAATCCCTGCTGCAGTGTGTGCAAACCTGGTCAAGACCTACAGGAAACGTATGATCTCTGTAATTGCAAACAAAGGTTTCTGTACCAAATATTATGTTCTACTTTTCTGATGTATCAAATACTTATGTCATGCAATAAAATGCAAATGAATTACTTAAAAATCATACAATATGATTTAGATTCCGTCTCTCACCGTTGAAGTGTAACTATGATGAAAATTACAGACCTCTACATGCTTTGTAAGTAGGAAAACCTGCAAAATCGGCAGTCTATCAAATACTTGTTCTCCCCACTGTATATATATATATATATATATATATATATATAGTTTTTTTTTTTTTTTTTTTACAATTCTTTGATACCTAAAAGGTTCCTGAATTTTAAAATCAAATAGCTAAATGATCCATGGTACGATCATCTGAAAACAATTCCATATGTTTATTTTTTGTTGTGAGCAAGGCCTTATTTCTATTACAGCATATTGGATGACTGACATTCATATTCCATTCACCCAGCTCAATGTCACATCGATAGGTTTAGGCTACTATAATATACTCAAAAATTCCCTATCCCCATCGTGAGTTTGCTACAACCTAGCCTATGAATGAACGTTTACAACGTAGGTGCACAGGTTGAGAGAAAAATTTAAGTAATCAAGGTGACAGACAGACACATTCCATGCCGCCTTGCACACCTTCTCGCATCTATGCACTCTCCTCCTCTCAGCTTTTCCCTTTGCTTGTGGACTTCAGTGCACAACAAATCAGCTGTCTGTGACGTGTTAGTAAACCCACTACAATCATGTAGCACAGTCAGTAAACAGTTTAGCAGTTACACTGGTGGGCCCCAGTGGCAATAAATTAATGAAACCAAAAGCTTACTTTGACTTGTCGGTGTTGGATAGCCATAGCCAGCTAGCTAACATAGCATCCCTCTCTGTTTGAGTAGGCTAAACTAGCTAGCTGCATTCGCTAGCTAAGTGAAAGTGAAACAAATAAAATGAAATATAGCTAGCTCTCTGTCTTGCTTCTCCTTCATTTTTAAAGAAATTAATTTGTTAAAAACTGCTCAACTATTGTCTTTCTGTCTCTTTGAGTCAACTACTCACCACATTTTATGCACTGCAGTGTTAGCTAGCTGTAGCTTATGCTTTCAGTACTAGATTCATTCTCTGATCCTTTAATTGGCTGGACAACATGTCAGTTCATGCTGCAAGAGCTCTGATAGGTTGGAGGACATCCTCCGGAAGTTGTCATAATTACTGTGTAAGTCTATGGAAGGGTTTGAGAACCATGAGCCTCCTAGGTTTTGAATTGAAGTCACTGCACCGAGAGGAGGACGGAGCTAGCTGTCCTCCGGCTACACCATGGTGCTACCATACAGAGTGCTGTTGAGGCTACTGTAGACCTTCATTGCAAAACAGTGTGTTTTAATTCAATTATTTGGTGACGTGAATATATTTAGTATAGTTTCATCTAAAAAAATTAACAAAATATGAAATTCACTGAAATCTTACCTTCCTCCTCTGAGGAGCCTCCACTAGTGCGGAGGAAGAACGAGTCACAGAGAATTGATGGGTGAAAATTAGCTTCAGTGTCATACTCATGTACACCAACAGTAGACAATACACACTTCTTTCCATCAAAATATACATTTACATTTGCAAATGAAACACGAGCATACCGGCAAGCATACAAAGCTTTCAATATCGTTTCATTATTCTATTCTGGTTTTTCTCGGAAGTCTGCAGGGGAGACAATAAATGAACCAATATTGAACAGAGAATGGTTTCTTGGTCCTTTCATTTAGAAATCACAAATTGCGGTGTGCCGTTTTGTATTTCTTGGGTAGCCATGGTAACCACATGGAGAGTCTGAGTCAGAAATGTTGTTGGCATCATCTAAAAAATGTCAGTACTTGTAGATCACTTCAGATGGAAAGCATCACGGTGTTCAAGTGAATATTACCCTTGTCTGTACTTCAATGTTCGGTGTTCAATGTTCCCATAAATATCCCTGTCAATCAGTCAGGATTTCCTCTCTCTGTCTCTCTCTCCCTCTCTCTCTCTCTCTCTCTCTCGCACACACGCACGCACGCACACACACACACACACACACGCACGCACGCACGCACACACACACACACACACACACTCACTCATTCTCCTTCCCTCACAGTGCTCTCTCTTACCTCTAAAGAGGTGTAATCTGAGAGTGTGTGTCACTGCAGGGTGCCAATGTGTGTGTGTGTGTGCTTATGTGTGTGTATACCTGCATGTCTTTGTGTGTGTGTGTGTGTGTGTGTGTGTGTGTGTGTGTGTGTGTGTGTGTGTGTGTGTGTGTGTGTGTGTGTGTGTGTGTGTATGTGTGTGTGTGTGTGTGTGTATGTGTATGTGTGTGTGTGTGTATGTGTATGTGTGTGTGTGTGTGTGTGTGTGTGTGTGTGTGTGTGTGTGTGTGTGTGTGTGTGTGTGTGTGTGGCCAGGCGGAGGATTTAAAACATCTGTGTGAGCAGTGCCTCCATGCACGCCACCTTTAGGCCCCAACTCCTCTGATTTAACAGGATGTTCCCTTTGCTCTCCAGCACCACTGCAGTTTATCTTGTGATGTGGACGAAGTATTGTGGCCAGACCCAGCCCAGAGAAGAGATGAAGCGTAGCGTAGCACTGGTGACTGCCCCCCCCCCCCCCACCAATTCCTGGACTGCCCCCCCGGGACCCCCCACACACACACAATTGTGTTCTTTACTGTATTCTAAAGAATATACTTTTGGTTTACATATGTTTATGGTTTTGTTGTATGCTACTGTATGCTACTGTTTGGCCTAATAAATATTTTCTGTTTCTACATTGCATTGGTGTTTACAGTGTACTTGTTACCCCTCTCAGCAGATCACTTTCCCTGTAGAACATTGTATTGAAATGTAGATATAAGCCTATGAAAGACCAAAGAGCTTTAGATTTAGAACAACAGTGTTTACATGGTATATCCAAAAATGTACTATTATGAAAGAAGTGTTTGCCATTTGATGCAAATGCTTCATTCAAAAAAGGAGACATAGTTTTGAAAACGTGTGTAAGCAGTTGGAAAAAACTGTAACAGCATGTTACTCAGGACAAACAGATGCTGCTCTCGCCTGTGCAAACGGATTCACTAATCTCGCTCGGAGGGTTAAGACGAAGAAGTGTGCTTGAGTGCATGCGTTGTATGTGTGGCCTATTACAGTTTTTTTCCAACTGCTTACACACGTTTTCAAAACGATGTCTCCTTTTTTTTTTTACTCTACACACAATTCCCAAAACTGCGCACACAAAATGCAAAATGCCTCACATCTCCTTCAAAATGTAACACTGCATTCAAAATGCCATAAACACATGTCAGAACAAAACTATGTCTCCTTTTTTGAATGAAGCATTTGCATCAAATGGCAAACACTTCTTTCATAACAGTACATTTTTGGATATACCATGTAAACACTGTTCTAAATCTAAAGCTCTTTGGTCTTTCATAGGCTTATATCTACATTGCAATACAATGTTCTACAGTGAAAGTAATCTGCTGAGAGGGGTAACAAGTACACTGTAAACACCAATGCAATGTAGAAACAGAAAATATTTATTAGGCCAAATATTACCGTTGTATACAGTAGCATACAACAAAACCATAAACATATGTAAACCAAAAGTATATTCTTTAGAATACAGTAAAAAACACAATTGTGTGTGTGGGGTCCTGGGGGGGCAGTCCAGGAATTGGTAGGGGGGGGGCAGTCACCAGTGCTAAGCTACGCTTCATCTCTTCTCTGGGCTGTGTCTGGCCACAATACTTCGTCCACATCACAAGATAAGTTTTCTCTTGCCAAATATCGAGGGAAGTATCTCCTAGCATGGCGTATCCCGAGTGGCGCAGTGGTCTAAGGCACTGCATCACAGTGCTAGCTGTGCCACTAGAGATCCTGGCTCGAATCCAGGCTCTGTCGTAGCCGGCCGCGACCGGGAGACCTATGGGGCGGCGCATAATTGGCCCAGCATCATCCAGGGTAGGGGAGGGAATGGCCGGCAGGGATGTAGCTCAGTTGGTAGAGCATGGCGTTTGCAACGCCAGGGTTGTGGGTTCAATTCCCACGGGGGGCCAGTATGAAAAATACAATAATGTATGCACTCACTAACTGTAAGTCGCTCTGGATAAGAGTGTCTGCTAAATGACTAAAATGTAAATGTATCCAACCTTGGACAGAGGCAACCTCTATGTCCCCACATGAGTCCTCCATTGCCTGGAGAAGCGGCATGCGGGCATAGGGTTGGCGATCATACACTTTCCAGTGTCAGGCTGAGAATAATTCCTCTATGGGATTTAGAAAAGGTGAATATGGGGGTAGGTACAAAACTACAAATTGTGGATGGGTAGCAAAACAGTTTTGGACCAGAACAGCCCGGTGAAAACTAACATTGTCCCATATAACCACAAATCTAGCAGGCTCCTGATCTGGATCAGGGACAAGCATTGTGTAAATTGCATCCAGAAAAGTGAGCATATGGCCGGTGTTGTACGGACCCAGTGTGGCATTGTGATGGAGGACCCCGTTTTGAGTGATGGCAGCACACATAGTTATATTACCCCGACGCTGTCCAGGGACATTGGTAATTGCCCTCTGTTCTACTACATTTCTTCCGCGGCGACTGGTTTTGGTGAAGTTGAAAACAACCTCAATCACATAAATAAATTCATGGCGAATTACATGGGCATCCAGCTCCAAAACTCTTTGTAACAGACAAAAGGATATACAGATGAGTAAATATGGTATGTCTGAAGTACTGGAAGTAGTGTTGCATACATACCTCTACAAAGTAATGTCGCAGATTCTTGACTCTGTCAGAGTTTCTCTCAAATGGCACCTTGTAAAGTTGTTTCATCCGTTGGAGGATGCGTTGTATGGTCGACAGGCTTACAGCATTGATGTTGTTACAGTTTTTTCCAACTGCTTACACACGTTTTCAAAACGATGTCTCCTTTTTTTTTTTACTCTACACACAATTCCCAAAACTGCGCACACAAAATGCAAAATGCCTCACATCTCCTTCAAAATGTAACACTTCATTCAAAATGCCATAAACACATGTCAGAATGAAGCATTTGCATCAAATGGCAAACACTACTTTCATAATAGTAAATTTTTGGATATACCATGTAAACACTGTTGTTCTAAATCTAAAGCCCTTTGGTCTTTCATAGGCTTATATATACATTCCAATACAATGTTCTACAGTGAAAGTAATCTGCTGAGAGGGGTAACAAGTACACTGTAAACACCAATGCAATGTAGAAACAGAAAATATTTATTAGGCCAAACATTACTGTTGTATACAGTAGCATACAACAAAACCATAAACATATGTAAACCAAAAGTATATTCTTTAGAATACAGTAAAGAACACAAAAGTGTGTGTGGGGTCCGGGGGGGGGGGGCAGTCCAGGAATTGGTAGGCAGGGGGGGGGGGGGGGGGGGGGGCAGTCACCAGTGCTAAGCTACGCTTAATCTCTTCTCCGGGCTGGGTCTGGTCACAATACTTCGTCCACATCACAAGATATGTTTTCTCTTGCCAAACATCGAGGGAAGTATCTCCTAGCATGGCGTATCCAACCTTGGACAGAGGCAACCTCTATGTCCCCACATGCGTCCTCCATTGCCTGGAGAAGCGGCACGCGGGCATAGGGTTGGCAATCATACACTTTCCAGCGCCAGGCTGAGAAGAATTCCTCTATGGGATTTAGAAAAGGTGAATATGGGGGTAGGTACAAAACTACAAATTGTGGATGGGTGGCAAACCAGTTTTGGGCCAGAACAGCCCGGTGAAAACTAACATTGTCCCATATAACCACAAATCTAGCAGGCTCCTGATATGGATCAGGGACAAGCATTGTGTAAATTGCATCCAGAAAAGTGAGGATATGGCCGGTGTTGTACGGACCCAGTGTGGCATTGTGATGGAGGACCCCGTTTTGAGTGATGGCAGCACACATAGTTATATTACCCCCACGCTGTCCAGGGACATTGGTAATTGCCCTCTGTCCTGTTACATTTATTCCGCGGCGCCTGGTTTTGGTGAGGTTAAAGCCAACCTCATCCACATAAATAAATGTACATGGGCATCCATCTCCAATACTCTCTGTAACAGACAAAAGGATATACAGATGAGTAAATATGGTATGTCTGAAGTACTGGAAGTAGTGTTGCATACATACCTCTACAAAGTCATGTCACAGATTCTTGACTCTGTCAGAGTTTCTCTCAAATGGCACCTTGTAAAGTTGTTTCATCGTCACTTGGTGCCATTGGAGGATGCGTTGTATGGTCGACAGGCTTACAGCATTGATGTTGTTAAATATGGTGTCATTATTCAAGATATGCTCTCTTATCTCTCAAATCCTAATTGCATTGTTGGCCAAAACCATATTTATAATTGCAGTCTCTTGTACATCTGTAAACAAACGTCATCGTCCTCCATGATGTCTTTGCCTTTCCACTCTGTACAGAATTCAAACATAGTATGTGTTCAGCATAGGAACTGTAAACAATGTACACAAAAATGTAGTACAGCATGATAACCAACCTCATTCATTCAATGCAGTGCAGTAAATGGATGGCTTAGAGTTACAAATGTTTATGCAATACTATGCAGTCATACGTATTTTACAGTACATTACTGTAATGCTAAAATAGTCATTAGATAGTTGCATACCTGTTCTCATTTCTGAAGGTTCGAATTATGGACGCCACTGTAAATCGACTCAAGTTGGGCTGGACTCTCAGTCCAGCCTCTCTCATGGTCAAACCGTGGTTGATCACATGATCAACAAGTGTTGCCCTAATCTCATCAGAGATGGCTCTCCTTCCTTCTCTTCTTTGCCCTCGTCCTCTTCCTCCTCCTCCTCCTCCTCCTCCTCCTCCTCCTCCTCCAACTCTTCATCTTTGAATTTGTCCTCGTTGTTGTCCCCTGCCTCTCCCTCCTACTCCTCTTGCTCTCTGTCCATTGTTGGCATCCATTGTTCAAAACAGTCCTATACTACAGTAAAGCAGTGATTGGTTAGTGATCAGTAAAGCAATTAGTGTTTGAACATTCGAGGAGAGTGTGTTTGACCTGGTGAATAAGTGTAGCATTTTGATTGGTTGTGTTTGGAAAAGGAAAGCAAGTCACTTCCTGTTATATTTTTGTGTTTTATGTAGAGAATTGTGTGTAGTGTTTTGAAAAAAGTGTTTTATGCAATTGACAACTGAGTCAAAGGCTGAGAAATAGCTTATGGTTTTGGAGATTTGGTGTGTGGTTTTGCACTTTGAGTGAGAGGTTTCAAAAATCGTGTGACATGAAAAGATTTTGTGTGTAAGCAGTTGGAAAAAACTGTAAATATGGTGTCATTATTCAAGATATGCTCTCTTATATCTCGAATCCTAATTGCATTGTTGGCCAAAACCATATTTATAATTGCAGTCTCTTGTACATCTGTAAACAAGCGTCCTCGTCCTCCATGATGTCTTTGCCTTTCCACTCTGTACAGAATTCAAACACAGTAACCTCATTCATTCAATGCAGTGCAGTAAATGGATGGCTTAGAGTTACAAATGTTTATGCAATACTATGCAGTCATACGTATTTTACAGTACATTACTGTAATGCTAAAATAGTCATTAGATAGTTGCATACCTGTTCTCATTTCTGAAGGTTCGAATTATGGACGGCACTGTAAATCGACTCAAGTTGGGCTGGACTCTAAGTCCAGCCTCTCTCATGGTCAAACCGTGATTGATCACATGATCAACAAGTGTTGCCCTAATCTTATCAGAGATGGCTCTCCTTCCTGCTCTTCTTTGCCCTTGTCCTCTTCTTCCTCTTCCTCTTCCTCCTACTCCTCTTCCAACTCTTCGTCTTTAATTTGTCGTCGTTGTTGTCCCCTGCCTCTCCCTCCTACTCCTCTTGCTCTCTGTCCATTGTTGGCATCCATTGTTCAAAACAGGTAATCTGACCTTTGACCTATTTATAGGCCTATACTACAGTAAAGCAGTGATTGGTTAGTGATCAGTTAAGCAATTAGTGTTTGCACATGTGAGGAGTGTGTGTGTGACCTGGTGAATAAGTGTAGCATTTTGATTGGTTGTGTTTGGAAAAGGAAAGCAAGTCACTTCTTGTTAGATTTTTGTGTTTTAGGTAGAGAATTGTGTGTAGTGTTTTGAAAAAAGTGTTTTATGCAATTGACAACTGAGTCAAAGTCTGAGAAATAGCTTATGGTTTTGGAGATTTGGTGTGTAGTTTTGCACTTTGAGTGAGAGGTTTCAAAAATCATGTGACATAAATTTTTTTTGTGTGTAAGCAGTTGGAAAAAACTGTAATAATCTCCGGGACCGTGGGTAAACAGACCTGGTTAATTGAGTATAGAGGGTCAGGGGCATCATGATAAGATTACTCTTTCCCTTTAGGTGAAGAGAGGGGTAGACGACAGGTGGGTGTAATGTTCATGGAATACAGGCAGACAATGCTACCATTGTCCCCTCTGCTTGCTTTCAAGGAGATCCGCTTATAAAGCGTAACCTAAGAGGAAATGATGGATTAAATTTGGCTGAAAAATATTACTGTTCACCTTCTCCTCTCACTCACGCATCATATGGGTGACATGTTCTTTGGGTGTTTTTTTAATTTTTAATTTGTCTAACTCATATTGGTTTAACTTGTAGCTCCAGTCGTGTGTGGATGTGTTATGAGTAAGCCTACTGCGGGCCATACCATACCATAACTGTAATGTGTTATGACTAAGCTCCTGCGGGCCATACCATACCATAACTGTAATGTGTTATGACTAAGCTTAGGAGAACTTACACAGCAGGTTAGGATAATTAATGTAGCAGGTTAGGAGAATAAGGTTAAGGTTAGGAAAAGGGTTAGGCTTAAAGTTAGCTAAAATGCAACAAAAAAAAACAGACATATTTTGACGTTAATTTGACAAAAGCTGGATCCCATCTAGCCAGTGGGGGAAAAAGTACCCAATTATCATACTTGAGTAAAAGTAAAGATATCTTGAAAATGACAAGTAAAAGTGAAAGTCACCCATAAAAATACTACTTGAGTAAAAGTCTGAAAGTATTTGGTTTTAAATATACTTAAGTATCAAAAGTAAATGAAATTGCTCAAATATAATTAAGTAAAAGTAAAAGTATACATCATTTTAAATGCCTTATATTAAACAAACCAGACAGCATAATATTCTTGTTTTTAAAATTTTACGGATAGCCAGGGTCACACTCCAACACTGACATCATTTACAAACTAAGCATGTATGTTTAGTGAGTCCACCAGATCAGAGGCAGTAGGGATGACCAGGGATGTTCTGTTGATAAGTGTGTAATTGGACCATTTTCCTGTCCTGCTAAGCATTCAAAATGTAACGAGTACTTTTGGGTGTCAGGGAAAATGCATGGAGTAAAAAGTACATTATTTTCTTTAGGAATGTAGAGGAGTAAAAGTAAAACTTGTCAAAAATATAAATAGTAAAGTAAAGTACAGATACCCCAAAAAACAACTTAAGAAGTACTTTACAATATTTTTACTTAAGTCCTTTACACCACTGCATCTAGCCATGACCCTCTCACCCTTTCCCTCCACTCCCTCCCGCCCCTCTCACCCTTTCCCTCCACTCTCTCCCGCCCCTCTCACCCTTTCCCTCCACTCCCTCCCGCCCCTCTCACCCTTTCCCTCCACTCTCTCCCGCCCCTCTCACCCTTTCCCTCCACTCCCTCCCGCCCCTCTCACCCTTTCCCTCCACTCCCTCCCGCCCCTCTCACCCTTTCCCTCCACTCCCTCCCGCCCCTCTCACCCTTTCCCTCCACTCCCTCCCGCCCCTCTCACCCTTTCCCTCCACTCCCTCCCGCCCCTCTCACCCTTTCCCTCCACTCTCTCCCCGCAACCTCTCGCCCAATTCACAGACTGGAATGCAGAATAAGGTGATTCGTGATTGTTCAGTTAAAACAGATTATTCCATTGACAAAACACCCTGTAATGCATCATTATTAATAATTGGATGTTAAAATCCAGTCATTTTGGTTTAAATAATGATTGATCTCTGATCTCTGATCTATTCAATTAATTAAAGTTAATTATTTACGTGATTTATCCAGTTTTCCATTGGGGTCAAATGAAGTAGCCTAATTGGTTAGAGAGACAGGTGAGACGAGAGGCGAATCAAAGTTGCCAAACTCAAGCAGGTGTGTGAAGAATTCCAGTATGACCCAGTGTGTCACCCTGACTCTCTCTATCTGAGTGAACACCTGATGGGTTGGTTCCCTTGGCACTCATCCCCAATGTTTTTATGAGATTGCAGAACACATTGGGAGGGATCTTAGACCATTCCAGATCATTCTTTACAGAATCTTGATATCCTTTGTGTACACTTCCAGACTGCCCCTCTTCAAATCAAAGCACAGGTTTTCAGTGGGGTTCAAGTCTGGAGACTGAGATGGCCATTGCAAAAATGTTGATTTTGTGGTCAATTAATTATTTTGAAGGACAAACTCACCATTGGTGTGCGTGGCCAAAGACCTCTGTTTTCGTGTCATCTGAGCATAGCACCGGATGGAGTTTGCTAAACAGCTTTTCATGTCATCTGAGCATAGCACCGCCTGGAGTTTGCTAAACGGCTTTTCGTGTCATCTGAGCATAGCACCGCCTGGAGTTTGCTAAACGGCTTTTCGTGTCATCTGAGCATAGCACCGTCTGGAGTTTGCTAAACGGCTTTTCGTGTCATCTGAGCATAGCACCGCCTGGAGTTTGTTAAACGGCTTTTCGTGTCATCTGAGCATAGCACCGCCTGGAGTTTGCTAAACGGCTTTTCGTGTCATCTGAGCATAGCACCGTCTGGAGTTTGCTAAACGGCTTTTCGTGTCATCTGAGCATAGCACCGCCTGGAGTTTGTTAAACGGCTTTTCATGTCATCTGAGCATAGCACCGCCTGGAGTTTGTTAAACGGCTTTGGGACTCGTATTGGAACCAGTGCAATGGTCAGATGACATGAAAATAAAGCTTTTTGGCCACGCACACCAGCGGTGGGTTTGGCCTCTGAAAGTACAATGCAAAAGCCTCATCCCTACTGTAAAATATGGTGGTGGTTATTTGATGTTATGAGGCTATTTTGCTTCCACTGGTTGCTTCCTCGTTAAGGGTATCATTAACTTTATCAAGTGACTTGAACCCCATTGGTTTGAATAGAAGAGGTGCTGTCCATAAGTGCTGATTTATTTTTTATTTAACTAGGCAAGTCAGTTAAGAACAAAATCTTATTTACAGTGACAGCCTACACCGGCCAAACCCAGCCAACGCTGGGTCAATTGTGCACCGCCCTATGGGACTCCCAATCACGGCCGGTTGTGATACAGCCTGGAATCGAACCAGGGGGTCTGTAGTGACGCCTCAAGCACTGAGATGCAGTGCCTTAGACCACTGCGCCTCTCGGGAGCCCAGATGAAGGATATCAAGGACCTGGAAAGATTCGGTATGGAGGAATGGTCTAAGATCCCTCCAAATGTATATTTAATAAGGCCTGAAGGGGTGTGGTATATTTAATAAGGCCTGAAGGGGTGTGGTATATTTAATAAGGCCTGAGGGGGTGTGGTATATTTAGTAAGGCCTGAGGGGGTGTGGTATATTTAGTAAGGCCTGAGGGGGTGTGGTATATTTAATAAGGCCTGAGGGGGTGTGGTATATTTAATAAGGCCTGAGGGGGTGTGGTATATTTAATAATGTCTGAGGGGGTGTGGTATATTTAATAAGGCCTGAGGGGGTGTGGTATATTTAATAAGGCCTGAGGGGGTGTGGTATATTTAGTAAGGCCTGAGGGGGTGTGGTATATTTAGTAAGGCCTGAGGGGGTGTGGTATATTTAGTAAGGCCTGAGGGGGTGTGGTATATTTAATAAGGCCTGAGGGGGTGTGGTATATTTAGTAAGGCCTGAGGGGGTGTGGCATATTTAATAAGGCCTGAGGGGGTGTGGTATATTTAATAACGTCTGAGGGGGTGTGGTATATTTAATAAGGCCTGAGGGGGTGTGGTATATTTAATAAGGCCTGAGGGGGTGTGGTATATTTAATAAGGCCTGAGGGGGTGTGGTATATTTAATAAGGCCTGAGGGGGTGTGGCATATTTAATAAGGCCTGAGGGGTTGTGGTATATTTAACAAGGCCTGAGGGGGTGTTCTTATGCACGACGCAACACAGAGGGCCTGAATACAGCCCTTAGCCGTGGTATATTGGTTACCAACGTAATTTAGAAGAGTAAAAATAAATGTTTTGTCATAGCTTTGGTGGCTTTCAGCCAATCAGCATTCAGTGCTCGAACCACCCAGTTGATAATAAGCCATAACAACTGTTTTCTTGGAAACTCCCTCCCCTCACATTTCCACAAAAATTAACATATGGACAAACTCTCCTTTTACCTAACTCTGTTCTGTTTCATCAGTGAAGTCATCAATGGAATAGCTATGCCATTCATGCCATTTTCTGCAACTTGCTATATACTCTTTAAATACAATGCAATACAACAATCAGCAATGAAGTCGGTATAACTGCTTCTCCTTCCTGGCCAGTACTAGTTCACAGTGAATAATGGCCTTAACCTTATTCTCCTAACCTGCTAAGTTAATTATCCTAACCTGATGGTGTAAATTCTCCACTTGTCACTTTGACAAAAGCTGGATCCCTTCCAGCCATGACCGGATTGGGAGGAATCCTTTTCCTGTTTACCTTAGCTTGTCGTGCCCCTTTCTTGCTTTGTCATTGGCCGGGTTTGTCAGGTATTGTTCAGACACAAAGTTACAATCCCATCAGACACCAGGCCCACCACACCAGCTGGGGACTTTATAGTTTAAAGCACACTGCTACACAAATATACACCTAGAGGTAACTGCCAAAATAGTGGAAACACTTGCGTAAATGAGGGATACAAAGTATATTGAAGCAGGTGCTTCAACACAGGTGTGGTTCCTGAGTTAATTAAGGAATTAACATCCCATCATGCTTAGGGTCATGTATTAAAATCGCTGGGAAGGCCATTATTAGGGGAATTATTTTGGTTGATTTGGCTATGCCCCAATACGATGACAATGCCCCCATCCACATGGCACAAGTGGTCACAGAATTGTTTGACATGCATGAAAATGATGTAAACCATATGCCATGGCCATCTCAGTCACCAGATCTCAACCCTATTGAACACTTATGGGAGATTCTAGGAGCGGCGCCAGAGACAACGTTTTCCACCACCATCAGCAAAAACACCAAATGTTGGAAGTTGAATTCTCGGTCCCTGGGAAAGAATTTGACAGTTTCAGAAGAAGAGAAGATTTCAAGTTGTGCTTGCAGTTATTTTCCGTCAGTGCAGGCACCAAAATAATCCACCGCTGGATGTGTATTGTGTGATTGTGTCTGTATCTGCCTCAGTAGCTGACCAGCCGTTGGAAATCCATCATTTCTGCTGGGCTACATTACTGAAGATCATTATTGGCCATTGACTCTACCGGCAACGTAACACTTCATCAAGCTGGTCAATACAGCAGTAGGGGAATTCTCCATTTAATGTCAAGTATCTGAGGACTTTGCCTACTTTACATAGCATTATTAAATACACTGCAAGAGGAGGAGGAGGAGGAGGAGGAGGAGGAGGAATCAAAAAAGGAGGGAAAAGTAATTGAAGTGTGATTATGGTCCCTCGGGGGGGGGTTACAGTTTATTAATATGTCACTTCCAATAAAGACGCTCGCTATTCAGATTCAGGTTGTCATGGAAACCTCATTCACTCCCGGGATGGAAGCAAAGGTTAGCGCCAATGCTGCCATTGCCGCCACTCCTGTGCAAAGACAGGAGACAGAAACCAGGTCTTGAATCAATGTGTTTCTTCCCCTCTGAAGGGAGAGAACAAGGCCTTATAAGGCAACTCCACCACTTTTCAACCTAATGTTCATTATCTCCAGCACAATACCAGTGTCTATATATGTGAGAACGGCACATTTTCTAGGTAAGGTAGAAGAAAAAAAAACATAAAGTAAAAAAGTTCTCCTGATGACATCATCAAAAGTTACAACATTTTAAAAACAGCGATTTTCAAACACTGTGAGATTCGTGGTGACGTGGGGAGCAAGAAAATACTCTCCCTCTGGTTAGAAAGTCGTAGCAGGTTTTGAAAATCACTGTTTATCTTATTTTAATACCACCCTGTGATGTCACAGAGAAGCATTTTTTAGGACCTTTCTTCTGATCTTTTTAACCACATATCTTAGAAACGTATTTATAGAGATTGATTTTCACTGCCACCTCTCAAAATACATTTGACAGTGTCTCTAGACACCACTGCGGTTTCCGTCGCAGCTGAACCACTCACCCACATGGATTTGTTTCTCCTGCTCTCTCTTCCATTATATTTAGGAAGTCCGTTTTTATTTGTTGTAATTGATTACAGTACATCAGGTATTAGGTATTATAGTTAAATGTCATTTTAAGATAGAAACAGACACGTTTGGTCCCTTTGATTATTTGTAAACACACCTTAATGTTTCAGCACTATCCCATAGCTTAATGGATGTTCATCTTTGAGCATGTTAATCATTAATGCACATAATCACCACATTATAAAAGTGCTATACAACAGCTATTGTCTCCAGCCAGCCATTCATAAAACATCTAACCGGATTGTCAGTAGGGACAACAACATTCTGTATTTTTATTATTATTTTTATTTTTTTACCCCCTTTTTCGATCTTGTCTCATCGCTCCCCAACGGGCTCAGGAGGCGAAGGTCGAGTCATGCGTCCTCCGAAATATGACCCTCCAAACCGTGCTTCTTAACACCTGCCCGCTTAACCCAGAAGCCAACCGCACCAATGTGTCGGAGGAAACACCGTTCAACTGATGACCGAAGTCAGCCTGCAGGTGCCCAGCCCACCACAAGGAGTCACTAGAGCGCGATGAGCCAAGTAAAGCCCCCCAAGCCAAACCCTCCCCTAATCAAGACGACGCTGGGCCAATTGTGCACCGCCCTATGGGACTTCCGATCACGGCCAGATGTGATACAGCTCGGGATCGAACCAGGGTCTGTAGTGACGCCTCTAGCACTGAGTGCCTTAGACTGCTGCGCCACTCGGGAGCCCCGGCAGTGTATTTTCTATCACTGATAGAAGCTAATAGACTGATAGAAGCTAATAGACTGATAGATACTAATAGACTGATATAAGCTAATAGACTGATAGAAGCTAATAGACTGATAGAAGCTAATAGACTGATAGAAGCTAATAGACTGATAGATGCTAATAGACTGATAGAAGCTAATAGACTGATAGAAGCTAATAGACTGATAGAAGCTAATAGACTGATAGAAGCTGATTGACTGATATAAGCTGAAAGGCTGATAGAAGGATAGAAGCTGACAGACTGATAGAAGCTGACAGACCGATAGAAGCTGATAGACTGATAGAGCTCGCAGACTGATTAAAGCTGACAGAAGCTGACAAAATGATAGAAACTGACAGAAGCTGACAGACTGATAGAAGCTGCCAGACTGATAGAAGCTGACAGAAGCTGACAGACTGACAGAAGCTGTCATAGAGAGTGGAAGTCATATCGTAACTCAAGGTCTATCACCTGTGCTCTGCTGTGGGGAGAGGAGATTATTTAACATGGAGTGTTGAGAGGTTTATATTTTATTGAGAACACTTATTTTCCTCATGGCTCTATGTGTCACTTCACTTCATTACATCCTATTGTGACACCAGCGTTCCAGACACACAATACACCCTGAAGAGACCCAGGCACACTAAGCCATTCAAGCCACGCATTTTTAACCTGAGAATAGCTACCTTTTGCAGAGGGTAGAACACTACAGAAACCTTCCATTCACACTCACCGGCTCTTAGAATGAATGGCATTCTGGTTCTACAGAACTCTACAGTACATTTCTGGCAGAAAATAATATCCTATCATCAAAGTCAAACTCCAGCAGACGACTGAACAACTACTATACTTGACTGTTGCCTTCTCATTTTGGTAGTTTTTTTTTTTTTTGGGGGGGAGAAACTACGTATATTCTCATGCTCTCTTTTTAATGGTGGATTGATATATGGCTTGCAGTATGAGTATACAATTTTCCATAAAAACACATAGTTTTTTTAAAGATGACCTCATTTTTTATATTTAGCAAATTAACTGCTGATTCCTGCCCTGGTGTATCAGTGTGGATGGTGTTACTCAGTGTGCCAGTGCATGGTGTGTGAATGCGTGTTTGCGTGTGGGTTGATGTGAAGTATGTTATCGGGCCCAGCTTTGAGAGTGAGATCACTTCCTGTCTCTCTCTGCCCCCAGCCCATCCAGATAAGAGCACTCACACTCGGCCCTCTGGGAGTTTTCCATCAGGAAGTAGCACAATGGCCTACTCCATTAGCTTTCACATTACAAGCCGCACCTGTCCTGTCCGTGAAGCCGTCCAAAACAATCAGCAAATAGCATTTCCTGTTGGAGTCCATATTAACCCTGAGAAGTGCATTGTATATTCACACAGGGGCTATTTAGCGAAGAACTACCTGTTGACTTCTGGCTTTTAGAAAATTCATCATAGGTCTATTGTTCGTGGTCCACCTGTGTATTGACGTGGTGATGGGTAGCCTGTCTGCTGTAGTAGAAGGGCAGCTGGGTAGCCTGCAGCCGGGAAGCCTGTCTGCTGTGGTAGAAGGGCAGCTGGGTAGCCTGCAGACGGGTAGCCTGTCTGCTGTAGTACAAAGGCAGCTGGGTAGCCTGTCTGTCACATTGTGATGACAGGTAATAATGTTTTTACATCTATGTTTCTGACTGTACCTGTCTTTCTAACTGTACCTGTTTTTCTGACTGTCAGAGAGTCGTTCTCCACCTGACCAACCCCATCCAACTATACACAGTTCTTTCTCCACCTGACCAACCAATCACAGCTGCATGTGGCTTTTCACTTCCTTGTGTTGTTTTGTGCTTTCCTCTTTATTTGACATGTTCAGTGATTTGTCGATCTGTGAGTTGTGATAGTATGAATAATGGATTTAATTGGATATGGTTTATCAATGATTTTATTACTGTATGTCTGCATGATAGGACAGACTTTACTTGGATAGTACCATATATATGATCTACAGATAAGCAACTGCTTGCTAAGGTTACGGTTAGGGTTAGGTTCAGAATAAGGATTAGCGTAAGGGTTAAGGTTAGGGCTAGGGTTAGGGTTTGTAGATAGTTAGTTGAAATGTTGTTGACAGTTATTTAACATCTACTGAACATCTACAAACCATCTACTTAATATCTACTGAACATCTACTGAACATCTGCTGAACATCTACTGAACATCTACTGAACATCTACTGAACATCTGCTGAACATCTACTGAACATCTACAAACCATCTACTTAATATCTACTGAACATCTGCTGAACATCTACTGAACATCTACAAACCATCTACTGATCATCTACTTGGGACTATCCAAATCAAGTACTACCATATGTTATATGTACTATTGCTCAAATTAGCTCAAATAAGCCAAGGCAAGACATACTGTATCATGAAAATACACTTTTAATTCAGTATGTAGATTTTATAGAGATTCACACGTCTATCATAAACTCAGACACAAAATCTGTTTTAATATACACTGAGTTGACAAAACATGAGGAACTGTTTCCATGACATAGACTGACCAGATTAATCGAGGTGAAAGCCATGATCCCTTATTGATGTCACTTGTTAAATCCACTTCAATCAGTGTAGATAAAGGGGAGGAGACATGTTAAAGAAGGATTTTTAAGCCTTGAGACAATTGAGACATGGATTGTGTATGTGTGCCATTCAGAGGGTGAATGGGAAAGACAAAAGATTTAAGTGCCTTTGAACGGGGTATGGTAGTAGGTGCCAGGCACACTGGTTTGTGTCAAGAACTGCAACGCTGCTGGGTTTTTCACGCTCAACAGCTTTCCGTGTGTATCAAGAATGGTCCACCACCCAAAGGACATCCAGCCAACTTGACACAACTGTGGGAAGCATTGGAGTCAACATGTGCCAGCATCCCTGTGGAACGCTTTCGACACCTTGTAGAGTCCACGTCTCGACGAATTGAGGCTGATCTGAAGGCAAACCGGGGTACAACTCAATATTAGGAAAGTGTTCCTAATGTTTTGTACACTCAGTGTGTGGTGTGATAAGGTATTTTGTATCGTTGACATTATAAATACTGTTGTATGAAATCTATACGGGCACATATATACTGTAGGACATGTTTCCTTAAACATTATGTAATGCTACACGTATACATTTACCCTTTAACCTTTTCAATATGTACGTTTAGCTGGGATCAAGTTCACGAACCAGGCAGACAAGTCGAACCAGGCTGACAAGTCGAACCAGGCAGACAAGTCAAACCAGGCTGACAAGTCAAACCAGGCTTACAAGTCGAACCAGGCTGACAAGTTGAACCAGGCTGACATGTCGAACCAGGCTTACAAGTCGAACCAGGCTGACAAGTCGAACCAGGCTTACAAGTCGAACCAGGCTGACAAGTCGAACCAGGCTGACAAGTCGAACCAGGCTTACAAGTCGAACCAGGCTGACAACTCAAACCAGGCTGACAAGTCGAACCAGGCTGACAAGCCCATCACTCATCCTCCTTATGAATATGTATAGGCAGCAGCCAAACGTATTAACATTCCCATTTAATCCCAGCCAGACAGCTAGAGTACACATGTGGAGCCTTTTGAACCTGCATCAATTCTAATAACCCAACACTTCACGCCGGGTCGGAAGGACTGGTTGGGAAGAAAGAGAAAAATGGCCTGTTGGGACTTTAGTCTCCCGGTTCCTTTAGCTTGAC